>NW_023270387.1:1811222-2031499 GCF_011800145.1 Mirounga leonina
CTCCCTGGGCGTGTGACGGAGAGGGGGTCACTCCATTCCTGATGGCGGTCCTCCCACGGGGCTAGACAGGAGTCTGGAGAGCAGCCTTGTTAAGGCTTCCAGTAAGTTCCTTCTCAGGAGCCCCTGAAGTAAGTAACACCCCGTGGAAACCAACAGTTGGTCCATTCTCCTCCGGAGTTCTCCAGGCATGCCTGCCTCCTGGGAGGGAGGGGACCCGTGTGACCGTCAGGGTTGGGGTGCCCTATTTATACCCACCGAGGCAGTCCTAGACATGTTGTCCGGCACGCCGTCAGTCCCCATAATCACAGCATTTCATTTGCATGGAATCAGGATTTTAGATGCAGATTATTATAAAGCCAAAGCAAAACACTCCTAAAGAGGGCCTTTAAGCTGCAGCTAATAACTTACAATAAGAATTTTTTTCTACACACAAGTCCTCAGAAATCAGTTAAAAGGAGATATCTTCATAAATCATGGCAGGAGAAACTGCTTGACCAGCAACGCCTCAGGGATCAATCCCCTGGCGAGGATATATTTGCCTCTTCTTCCCACAACTGCTTTATCACTCTTGGCCCCCAGATCCACACCTATTCATGTCTTTATCCCCGTTCACAAATTGATATGAGAGAGGCCTTCATCATCGATCACTTTTCCTTCCCGAATGACTGACAAATTAATTATATTTTAATGGAAACTCTTGTTATCTAGTGAACTCAAGACCCTATTCGTAGGATGAAACCCATTTCACCAGTTTAAAAAGAAAAACAAACTGAGGCCATCAGAAAAGAGATGGGGAAAACTCGTCATCGTGGACGTCCACGAAGTCCCATGCAGCCACCTGACCGATCTACCTGGCATGACGGCCCCAAGGCATAAGTTCTGTTGGGCAAGATGCGCCTTCTCTCTTTTCCTAAAACTGGACTTAATTTCTACCTTGAGACCTGTTTCCGTAGGCTTCTCCAAGGTGACGCAAGTCACTCAGTGATTCCTCCATCATTTAAAATTCCAACTCAGCCAAATCCAGGAACCCCACCTTGTCGCAGCCCCGGACCCAAACCGAGAGAGTGCAGCATTGGTGAGAAGAGGACCAGATTATCAAATATTTTCTTCCAGAATCTTTGTATCTCTCACTTAAATCAAAACCTTTAATTTTAAAATTACGAATATAAATTTTGGGGTTTGGGGTCCCCTCCCTCCACCACTGGACAATGTCAGCCTCATGCCTCCAAGCTAAGGTTGTGGGTGGGGGGTTAGAGTCTGTTGTAGGATTAAGGCAAATGCAAGAGAAATGCCCCATCTTCTGTGGTATTGATGTCATAGCTTAATTTACCAGATAAGGCTGATCAAGGCTCATGAAGGTGACATGAAGACAAGCAAGCAGGGGTGTGAGAGGGGCCACAATGATTTCCTGCAGCCCCTCCTAAGACATCTGCAATTCTCCTGATTCCTTGGGAAACTGGCAGGCTTCTGTTGGCTCCCCGCAGAGCTGCCTGTGGTTGGGAGAAGCTGTCCCTTTGGTGCTGGCTTAGTGTTCCAAGATGCGAAGCCTGCTTCTTCTAGCCCAGGCCAGAAGGCAGCGTCCCTCACCTCCGTAACTCCCCTGCCCTGCGTTTACCGGCCAGGTCCCTGCGCACAACACCTCTAAGCTCACCTCCTTCTGCATCGAGATCCCCGCATATAAATTCCGTCCTTTCTAAATGTTATTATTAGCTCATAATTTTTATTCTACACCCCTCCTGAACTGACTTTTGGGAATGTTGCCATCTTTCCCACATTATTTTTCCTCCCCTTACGACACCTCTGACAAAAAATATGATGTTGGGATGCATACTGCAGTTAGCTGCTGACACACCTTTCTCTTCTGTGAGATGGTGAGTTCCTTAAAGGTAGGGACCAGATCAGATTCAGCACCGGAAATCAGCACCCTGTTCAGAGCCTAACCATGCAGCAGGTGCTCAATGCATGTTTAGTGCAGAGTAAATGAAGTTATCCTTTCTGCTAATAAAAAATGTCAGCGGTGCCTGGGTGGCTCAGTGGGTTGAGCATCCGACTCTTGGTTTCAGCTCAGGTCATGATCTTGGGGTCCTGAGGTCAAGCCCTGCCTCGGGCTCCGCACTCAGTGGGGAGTCTGCTTGAGGATTCCTCCTCTCCCTCTGCTCCTACTCCCATGCTAGCATGCTCTCTCTCTAAAAACAAAACAAAACAAAACAAAAAACAAAAAACAAACACAAAAAAAACAAAGAGAGGCGCCTGGATGGCTCAATCGGTTAAGTGTCTGCCTTTGGCTCAAGTCATGATCTCCAGGTCTTGGGATCGAGCCCCATATAGGGCTCCCTGCTCAGTGGGGAGTCTGCTTCTCCCTCTGCCTCTCCCTCTGCTCATGCTCTCTCTCTCTCTCTCTCAAATAAAGAACTAAAATAAAAAAAAAAAAGAATGTCAGATATCCTTTTAAAAGACTCATCTGCTTATACCGGATATAGTCAAGGTGAACGCCAAAGGCAATCTGCAGTCATTTAAATAATTTATCATTAATTATTGATTTGCTGTAAAAGGGGATATTGTCTAATCCTCTTCCAAGCAATGATTCAAAGCCCACAGACCAGGACACTTTAGACTCCTACAATAACGTAAGAGTCAGCTCCCTGCCTGAGTCTGTCAGAAGCTACTGATTTATTAATATCACAATAGGGCCACAATAGCAAAACTGTTTCCTAAGCTACACTCCAGTTTTTTTCCCCATCATCTGGAATTGAACTACACAATAGGTATTATGAACTAAACTCACTGCTTGCTGTGCATCTGTTACCATATACACAGAAATCAAGATGAGAACGAATGGAGAAAATAGCAGAATGTCACCTCTTCTACCCAGTATATGCAGTGTGACTAGATTCAAGGCAGAGCAAGCCCTTCGTGTGCTTATAGATCCCTTTCAAATTCTTTGAATTATATATGAGCTCCAACTTGGAGTTGAGTAAGCTAATGTTTGTTTCATGAAGAATTTGTTCAGTGTTACATCTGGTGGGTAGTAGAGAGAGAAATAGCATCTAAATTCTAAAAATCTAAAAATGTGCAACTTAAAACACTCTTTGTCTGATTATATTGTCTCATGAAAGGTACTTGCAGCAATGAGAAACTCTTTAGCGGTACTTACTGGAAGGAATTAAAAATAGTTACACCAAGTCTCCAAATTCAGCTCATTTTAGAAAACAGGAAACAACCAGACTCTCACCAGCTTCAGAACTGTAAAAACTGTGAATGCTATTGCAAATACTCAGAAGTCATGTTTTTCATTGTGTTTTCATGTTCACATTTAAATATTTACTGACAATAAATGGGCAGAAGACATGAACAGACACTTCTCCGAAGAAGACATACAAATGGCTAACAGACACATGAAAAAATATTCATCATCACTAGCCATCAGGGAAATTCAAATCAAAACCACACTGAGATACCACCTTACACTATTTAGAATGGCAAAAATTGAGAGGGCAAGAAACAACAAATGTTGGGAGAGGTTGTGGAGAAAGGGGAACCCTCTCACACTGTTGGTGGGAATGCAAGTTGGTACAGCCACTTTGGAAAACAGTGTGGAGGTGCCTCAAAAAAATTAAAAATAGAGCTATCCTATGATCCAGCAATTGCACTCCTGGGTATTCACCCCAAAGACACAGATGTAGTGAAAAGAAGGGCCATATGCACCCCAATGTTCATAGCAGCAATGTCCGCAATAGCCAAACTGTGGAAAGAGCCGAGATGCCCTTCAACAGAGGAATGGATAAAGAAGATGTGGTCCATCTGAGAAACAAACTGAGGGTTTTAGAGGGGATGGGGTTGGGAGGATGGGTTAGTCCGGTGATGGGTATTACGAAGGGCATGTATTGCATGGAGCACTGGGTGTTGTATGCAAAAAATGAATCATGGACCACTACATCAAAAACTAATGATGTAATGTATGGTGACTAACATAACATAAATAAGTAAATATTTACTGAACACTACTAATTCACTCATTCTGACTCGCTGAAATTACAAAAAGATGTGACTCAGTGCCAAACCAAAACTAAAGTCAACTTAGCTGATGAAGTCTTATTAAATAAACTTAGTGAAATATTAAGTCATATTCAAAATGTTAATAAATACCAACTGATATTTACTAGGGTGGAGTTGAAGATAATAATGTTACATATTAATGATTTTTCCCACTAATGAATAGCAGCTAGTTTTCACCAACTGAAGAAACATGACTCAGAGGTGGAATTTTAGTTAGAATGTTTAATAATTTCTAAGACTATGTTAATAAAACAATCAGAAACAACTGATATCTGTGCAGCTAGCAGTGATTTTGAAATTTTCCCAATAATCATCCCCCAAACATAGCGCCATTATTCACTGTATCTGACTTGACTGTTAGGACTTGTTTAATTTGATTGTGCCAGCTTATAAGAGTATTCAGCCCCCTCTCCCAGAACATCATGAGCCACATGGATGTAGCAGAGCTCGGTGGCTGGAGCTGGAGCTTTAATCCTAGCTCACCACTTTACTGGCTGTGTGGTCCTGAGTTCCTTAATCTCTCTGAGCCCCAGTTTTCCCAACCTATAAAATGGGGTGAAGGATCTTTGCTCTTCTTTGAGAATTAAATACAATTACGTAAATTATGGGCTTACTATAGGATAATAACCAATAAATGATATTTAGTAAGCAATTTTTATGGAGGATCAATTCTTAGGATGTGCTCTCTTTCTGCATCACTAGAGACAAACACAACAGTCTGGTGTCAGCATGAGAAGCCAAGAACCACTCAAGTAATTGTTTGATAATAGCTACATTAGGTAGGACAAGGTCACTCTCAGAAGGTGGGTAACAGGCATGGAACGCTGTAAGAGGAAAGTGTTTTGTAAATATCCAAGAAGAGTTTAATCTAAAATCTTAACAAGGGAACAGTCTCATTGCTCCAGAAGAACAAATATTTATTGGAGACCTCAGTGTGCAAGGCCAGACCCTGTAAGAGACATACAGAAATTCATTTAGTAAGTGTTTATTTTGTCTCTACTGTGTGTTGGGCACTGCTCTATGTCCTGGAGTAAGAATGGTGAATCACAGAGTCAAACTGTCCAATCTCCTTCTAGAATAAGAAATATAAAGAAATCATGGGGCGCCTGGGTGGCTCAGTTGGTTAAGCGACTGCCTTCGGCTCAGGTCATGATCCTGGAGTCCCTGGATCGAGTCCCGCATCGGGCTCCCTGCTCGGCAGGGAGCCTGCTTCTGCCTCTGACCCTCCCCCCTCTCATGTGCTCTCTCTCTCTCATTCTCTCTGTCTCAAAAAAAAAAAAAAAGAAATATAAAGAAATCATTCTTTTCTTCAAGAAATCATTCTTTTCTTCATTCATTTATTTAAGGATACATGAACTTTTATACTTAAGAAAAGTATAACAACAATAACTGCAACAAAGGATACAAGAAATGTCACCAGGAGATTGGCAGGAACCCATGGTGTCCAAGAAACCAGAGTTCAAATCCAGATTCTGATAACACCTTTGGACCTCAGGACAAGAGGCCTTTTATTAGAGTCTCATATTCTTATGTGTAAAATATACCTATTTTATAAATATGCTTTCTAAAGTTGTTCTGATGGCTCAGTGGAATTACATGTGGAATTCTTTTGGGGAGTGACAAGGTAACATGCATGCTTTCATTGAGAAGGATACCAGACCAGTACCTTGAAGGACACGTAGGATTTGGCTAGACAGGCAAGGAGAGAGAATGCACTATGGGCCAAGGAAAGAGTTTGATGAGAGACATGAATTTGGGGAAGTAGAAGGAGTATTTGGAAGAAAGGGAGCTGACTGATTTGGGTACAGAAGAGTTCCTGCAGATAAGCAGGTAGAGAAACAACTTGAGGGATAGGTGGGCTCTGGATCCCAGACGAAGGAATTTCTGAGAGGTAGAACAGCTCACCCACAGTGGTAGACACTGAAACACCGATGATCAAGTGAATTTATCAAGGTTATATCATTAACAGTACAAGGAGAATCCCAATGTCTATCTGGTACTCTGTCTCCCTGATGGCCTGGCCAGTGGTTGAGATGACATCTTGTCATACTCCTGGTCAGTTCCTATCTGAACACTCACGGCCTGGTAGACATTTTTCATAATATACAGCAGATATCCTACCCGGCCCTCTAGTTTAAGTGTTGCATTTATGGCAAGAAAAAGCAATTCTTTTTTTTTTTTTTAAGATTTTATTTATTTATTTGACAGAGAGAGACACAGTGAGAGAGGGAACACAAGCAGGGGGAGTGGGAGAGGGAGAAGCAGGTTTCCTGCCGAGCAGGGAGCCCGATGCGGGGCTCGATCCCAGGACCCTGGGATCATGACCCCAGCTGAAGGCAGATGCTTAACGACTGAGCCACCCAGGCACCCCAAGAAAAAGCAATTCTAAAACGACCAACGGGAATGCAAAACAAGGGGTTATTTCTCAAAAATGAGATGGCGCTTTGCAAAAATGAGCTGACTTTATGATGCCATCTGGAAAATGCTTTTGTATTCCCAACACACTGCACTGAGCATAGCTTAAAGTTGACCAACCAGCTCTGAAATACTCTCTTCTGCTTCCCCACATATGGAAGGAACATACAGGAATAGACATTATTAGTCCTTGGACAACATATCTGGTGTGACTCATCAGCAATAAGGTGCACAGTTCTTGGCTGAATTTCCACTGAGCACATCAGCCTGACTCTGAGAATTCTGCAGCATTGAGCCAGTCCTTGGTTATTGACCTTGTTCAGAAACTGGTGCTTCCAAACCATAGTCCAATTGAGGAGATTTTTTTTCTCTCTTTCCTCCCTTTTTCCCTCCTTCCCTTCCTCTCTCCCTTATTCCTTCCTTTCAACATGTACAGGATGTCTGGAGTGTGTAATGCCCTGTGGAATACTCAGACCAAATTCCAAGGGGTCTGACCCCTAAGACACTGTATCCTAGTCAGACCTGTCACCTCTTTGGGTTTCCTCACAGTTTCCCCAGAACAACAATTTGTTCACATAATTTATTGTAATTGGATAGTGGAATTATGAGCAGAGAAATTCTCCTTTCTCAAATTCAGCAAGAGAACCTAATTTTAACACCAGTGGAAAAGATTTAGAATCCCATAAAATGAAAGAAACTTTCATTAATTTGGATAGGAATTAAGCTGAAGTTAACTTTGCTTTATATATAAAAAAAAGTTGCCAATAAAATAGTCTAACACTTGCATAGAGGAACATTTAATTTGCTGAAGAGAACAAATTGCTTCCAAACAATTAAAAACACCAATTTATGTGTAAACAACCAGTATGTTAAGTACAAATCATTCTTCTCTATTTATTGAAGTAGCTTCCCAGCCCCCTTTCTTGATAGTACTTCATTAGTCTAACTTGAATTACTTTATTTAATTGAAATTAATAGACAACATTTCCTTTAAAAAATATTATTTTGTTGAAACTGACCACCCCCCAATTTGGCTACCCACTGAAAATGAGTAAGTCTGCTTTTAAAAACAATTCCTTTTTCTGTACAGTTTACAATAATGGTCAATACATTTTATATTTATGTGGCTGATTATATATCTTGGCTCCACCATTTACTACCTCTGTGACCCTTGAGGATTCAAACTTCTCTGAGCCTGACTTGAGTTCACAGTACAAATAATAGCTATTTAGCAACTGCTACATCACATTTATTGGGTGCTTAAAATGTGCCAGGCACTGTTGTAAGGGCTTTATACATATTAATCCATTTAATCCAACCATCAAGCCTATGACATAGATATTTTTATTTATTTTTAAGATATTTATTTTATTTTTTTAATTTTATTTTATTATGTTATGTTAGTCACCATATAACACATCATTGGTTTTTGATGTGGTGATCCATGATTCATTGTTTTCGTATAACACCCAGTGCTCCATGCAGTGCGTGCCCTCCTTAACCCTAGCTCACACATGTGCACTCTAGGTATTTATTTTAGAGAGAGAGCACACATGTGTGAGCTGAGTGCGGGGGCAGAGAGAGAGGGAGAGAGAATCTCAAGCAGACTCCATGCCCAGTGGAGTCTAATATGGGGCTCCATCTCATGACCCTGAGATCACGACCTGAGTCGAAACCAAGAGTCCGATGCTCAAACATGTGAGCCACCCAGGTGCCCCTATGACATAGATATTTTTATAAATCCATTTTACATACAAGGAAACTAAGTTTCAAAGAGGCTAATTGATAAGCCCAAGGTCACACAGCTGGCCAGCGCAGGGCCTTGGGTCCTAAGGAAGACAGTCTGAGGCCAGTCTTTACTTTCTAACTAGTTACAGAAGTTGAAGATTAGAGAGGTTGATGTGTATGAAAAACTAGCAGGTGACCTCACACATGACAAAGCCCTGTTACATGTATTTGCCTTACATTTCTGAGCACTGCTGAGGCTCCTTTTCCTCTCTGAGGTGTCAAGATGCTGCAGGGCCTCAGAGGTCGCTCCTGTCCCTTCTCTTCTCTACCCACACTCCCCCCACCCGCCCCCATGTGAACTCCTTCATGCCACACCTGTAAACACCATCTCTGCAGATGGCTCCATGAAGGAAACCATGCTCCTGTGTTTTTCCTCTCACACACTGACAATACTTCTGACCCCTGATATGTGGGTTTTCCACTCATTAACTAATGCTCAGGCACCAACTAGATGACCTAGAATTTAACTCAACTTTGACACTATCCATTTAGAGAGAGCCTCAGATCCCACAGATTCAGGGCTCAGTCCCATAGGATGGCCTCCGACCCCCACTTCAGACACCAATCGAAGTCCCAGGGTGTCCTTTGTACTTCTGACTGACATGCTATAAATTGGGGTTTCCATGAACTGCCCCCTTGGGTTTGATTATTTGCTAGAACAGTTCACAGAACTCAGGGAAACACTTACTTATGTTTACCAGCTTATTATATAATAAGGGATGTGATAAAGGGACAGATGAACAGACAGATGAAGAGTACATAGGGTGAGATCTAGAAACTTCAGATCTAGAAATCTGAAAATTCCAAGACTACCTATGGCTTCATATTTCTGATGACCAACTCCCATGCAGAAACTACCCAGGGGCCCACAAGGAATCACCTCATTAGAGAAAACAAGACCTGTCTCTCACCTAGGAAATTCCAAGGGATTTAGGAACCAGGGTCAACAACTCTCCATTTCCAACCCTGACATCTCCCACCTTCAGATTCATATGCCACACTGCTTATTTGTCAGATTTACATCATGTCTAAGAGGCAACTCAAACTCACACAGCCAAAAAGAGCACACTACAGTTTTCTCCTTCCAACATGTTTTTCCCTTTCAGTCTTCGTCCTTGGAAAATGGCATCACTATCAGCCCTTTTGCTCATGACAAAAAATCTAAGATTCTTGATTCTCGCGTCAAGTCCTGTAAATCCCACAGATTCTTCCTCATCTTTTCTTCACTTGCACATATGTAGCCTCGTCCAAACCTCCACCCCTCCTACTTAACTCTGCCAGGAGCTTCCTAACTAATCTCGCAATGGCTTCCCAGGGCTTCCTATAAATCCCCCTCCTTTAGAAGTGGTGTTCTCCTTTTAAAATGTAACTCAGATTCTAAGTTGCTCACCTCCTTAAAATCTTCAACTGTCTTCCCATTGTATTCAAATTAAAGATTCATAAAGCTCCTGAAGATCCAGGCTCTGGCAAAGCCTTCAGCCTCATCCCAGCTCCTTCTTTTCCTACACACTATGTCCAGCCGCACGAAGGCTCAGATGTTTAGGATCATTCCTGTTTTTGGACCTTCCCCCAGCCCTCCCTTACTCTGGAAACATGTTCTATTTGATCATCCAATGACGGGCTCTTTTATGTTACTTCAAAAGTCTACTTCAAATGCCACCTCTACAGAGAGTCTGTGAGGTGGCTCTATCACTTTACCCCTTCACATTTTCTTCACTGAGCTATTTATCACCTGATGATGGTTTTTAATGTCTGTTCCCTCTTTCCAAAAAGAGCAACACACACACGCATGTGTGCATGTACACTTAAAAATATAAGTTCCATGAGAATGGGAATCTTGTTTTTTGTTGTTGTTGCTCTGATTCCAACACTTAGGGTGTAGGAGCCAGAAAAAGATACTCACTGAACTAATTATTGTACTAAGTTTTTGCTGAAAAGTTGCTGTTATTAATGGCCCTTCTTCACATCAAGGACAATTTGTGTCTCCTACATGGCTAACCATATTCCATGACAGGATGAGGTTTGGCCCAGTTCACTCCACTAGGTAGACTGAAAGGTGTCAAAGGGCGATGAAACTTCCTATTTTTCAGAAGCTGAGCAGCCATCCAGACTACTAGGCAGAATTTGGCATCTGGTGAGATTAGCTCTAAACCACAAGTGATACCTGGTAAACAATTAGCTTCTACGTTCCCACTTGAAGTAATGGTAGTCCCCACACCAGAGGCCAGAACGCGGTGATGGGGAACCAGCATCAGGTCCTGGGAAGCACACGCAGGCTGGCAGGTGTGATGGATTTGGGGCAGGAGCCCAGCCACATGGCTGGGCTCAGAGGCCAGCTTCCAAGCACAGGGAAATAGGACTGACAGACACCAAGGGCAAAGCCTCATTTCTAGAAGGAATGGACATTAAATGTGCTGACAAACTTCAGGCACCTGAGCTCCAAAAACAAAGTAAGGTTCCACATATTCACATAAAGTAGAAAAGAGGGATGTGGCTCAAGAGTCAAGCAGAAGGCCACCCTCAGGGCTGAAGAGGGTGCAGGGGACTTGCCGCCAAGCATCAAGCTAGAAGCAGCCTTGAGAGTGAAGGAGGTCATCACGGGAGGCTGTGTTCCAAGCAGTGGGCAGTCCAGTCCGCCAGGAGGGCCCTATGGATCGCCTTTCACTGCATCATAACACTGTCAGACACGAGGCCCGAAAGCCCATCTTTCCTCCTGCTGCTTTCAATCAATATGATAGATCTTCCCCTCAGAGGCCTGTCTGAATCCTATTATTCTGCCTACACGCATGTGCAGTGAAATTAATGATGACTCCGGGCTTCAGAGCATCTGTAAACTGTTATTAGCACCATCCACACCAGCACTTTATTGACCTGCTCTATTAGGCATCGACTCCGTATGACCATTCTTTTTTAGGAAGCCGATGGGTTAACCTCCTCCTTCCTCTCTACCAAGAGTCAGGATAAGTGTAGACCAGATGAAGAGGGGGCTTCTGTCTCTGCTTCAGGACCAGACCAGGGATCATGAGGTTTAGAGCCCTGTGGATTTAGGTACACCTGGTAACACGGGATATTCTCTCCTCCAGGCTTGGGGCAGGCTCAGGAATTTGCTTGGAGGTAACTTTATGACACTGGTATATGAAGTGAATTTACCAAACGCTTAAAAGTGAAAAATCACAACCCCAGGATGAATATATAAGAACAAATTTAGGTTGGACCACTGATCACACTTGGTGCACAGATTGTTGAACATCCTCTTGTCAGGGACAATGAGGACAATATTTCAGTCCTGTCATTGTGAACTGCTGTGAGCTTTAATTCTGATGTGTTCTGATGGGGTGGCCAGGGGGCTCAGTGCCTCCCTCCAGTGACTCTGTGTTTGATGATGATTCCCATCAGGTTTGTGGGGTCTTCTCTGCAGCCTGTCCCCTTCCACACAATGGGCCCCAGTCAGGATCTGGCACGCAATGGACACTTAAGTCATCATGCCGAAAGAGTGTGCGAATGCTCCTTCCTTGGGAACATTGACTCTCTGGTTCACATACGCGGGACTCCCGTGATCAAAGCCCTGGCCTATGGTTTTCTGAGTGTTGTAGTAACAGAGAGTCCTGGTTGCTGCAAAGCAATGTTTAACAACCACTGGAAAAAACATGAACTCATTAATTCTGTAAGGCATATGTAGAGATCCACGCATATGTAAATGCACAGACAGACAAAGAAGCACGGGTACTTCGTGAATGCATGCAGCCACATCCGGTGTGTACCCCACGGCTCATCTAAATGGAGGGGTGGGACTGCAAGATGTTCATGCTTGTCATGTCCTCTCTTCCACATACCAGAGTCATTGGCTGTAATCCAATTCATGTGCACTTCTTTACTTTTCCAAACACTGATCTTTTCTCAAAATCCAACATTCATGTAAGCGTTTTTGGAAGAGAACCCACAAGAAGGATTTTAGTGTCTTTGGGTGTGGGGGGAAAAATCTAGAGTGCTTCCCCATCAGGGTCCACAGAAGGGGTTAGGATAGATGGGGTGCCTTTTCATGGGAGTGGCAGTGTTGAATGCAGCGCCATCAGCAAGCAGAGGCACCCACACGGGGAAGGAGTGAAGGTGGATTTCCATCTCAACCGTGATTGCACTCTCCTCTAGCCAATGTCCTACTTCGGGGAAACATCAGTGACTATTTAACAGCTCATTCAAACATTTTCCACCCTTTAAGAAAGCTCCAATGTATATGGTCGACAGAGATGATAACATTACAAAACTATTTTTCTCTGGAGAATCCTTGTTAAATTTGAGTCATGAATCTTAAGCAGGGAACTTTGGATGTGACATTCTATTTAAGCATCTGTTCAGCCAATATGTGATTACATATTATAATCTGCTTCAGTCACATTTGGTTCACCATTAATCAAAGACCAAAAGTTCGCATGATAGCTTTTTCAGTGTTGTTTCCCTAGTCTGTATCTGAGGAAGTGTATTTAGATGATTGTCGGTGATACGTCCCTATGAAAGTTTCTGCTGTGGAATGTCCAAATTATGGATTTTATGATTAAGAGATGTTAATCATTACAAAAATAGTCTGAAAAACTAGGGAAACTAGGAAACTAACCATCAATTATATCAACATTCTTTCCGTCTAAGTTGTTCAATATATTAAAAATGAAATTCTATGTTGTAGGAACTACTGGATCAAAATAAATAGGCTGTATTAATCCTTTCTCTTTTCTTTCTGATTTTCAAAATAACATCAGATTGAAAAATCGGTACACGTTTAAAGTTTTTGTTTTTATACTGCATTGTTTTTAAGAAGGTAAATCAGCAGTACCTTAATCCACAGGATTTGCTCCCATTGCTTACTAGTCGATATTGACATCAGAAGGTCTCACAGATAAATCCATTGCAAGTCTTCTACAGCAAGAGCCCTCGGTGCTTTATCAATCATCAATCTCAAAATTCAGCAAAAAAAAAGATGGTTTGGTTGTTGTTGTTTTCTTAACACCTATCACTTGGGCTTGTTTCTTTGGCCAATTTCTGCAGAAATAGTTAGAACTTCTCTTATTACTCTCTGAATAGGCTTTTCCAGTTTCTTCTTACAGAAGGGGGAATCATTTTATGAACACTTACAGGAAGTGAGACAGCATCAGGAGGTGACAGGACCTGTTCCAGGGAGAGACCCCTGTGTGGTCAGAGTCCAGGGAGAGGAAGCTCCTTCACAGAACATGGAGCCCGAGAGACTCTGACCACTAAAAATTCAACCTAAACCTAAACATTTTTATCAAATGTGCATTAATGGGCAGTGTTTGTGTGTGTACCTGTTTGAAGCATGTCTTTTTGAATCAAAGAAACCATGGATTTTATTTCTATTGAAGATGACTGAGGATTTGGGACAAATTGTCTTCAGACTGAATCTTATGTACTTTTCTCTCCCTGTGGCAAAGATAATGCTTGTGCATCAGCAAGGGTCTCCGTGCTCACTGGGCTCTGTGTTTTTTTGTTTGTTTGTTTTTTTCAACTAAAGCTTAGATTATCCAGCATTGACTTTTAACCAAGGATCAGTTTATTTTCTCATTTAAGGAATCATTTTCTTATAAGTGGAAAATAAATTGCACAGAACATTAATAAATATTGCTTCTTTCCCAGATTTCTGCTGGCCTAAAGAACTCTATAGTTTCTCAAGCATGATGTGTATTACTGATTAATCCTAACACCAAAAGGAAGAAATGAGGAAACTTTATGTGCATACGTAGATTATGCACACAAGTACACACACACATATCCCTTCAATACAGGTACTGATGAAACCAGGATTTTTGGGTGCATATGTACCACCCATTGACTGGACAACCACAACCTAGATGCAAGCAGACAGCAACTTTACTATTTTTCACAGCTTTTGCTTTAAACCCGCTCTTTCTTCTCTCCCTCTAGATGGAATCTGAGGCAGTCCCCATAACACTTTTAACCATATTTAGCTACTAACACACACTGTGTTAACATCCAGATCATTCTAATACCTATCTTCAAATTCTCATCAATTGTGCCTGACTCCGTGGAGACAGTGTGGTCATCTCTGTCCTCAGATTTGCTCTTCCCCTGCATACTAAGTCCTTCTCTCTTGGAGGTTTTTGGCAGATTTTTAGAACCATGACCACTAAGGACTTTATACCTAAAGTTCTCAGTGGACGATGCCTTCTCACAAGCTCCCCCTCAGCCTCCACCTTCAGCCAGCACCCCACACAGAATCCCTCTTTCGGGATCATCTTCTCCGCCTGGGTAACATCTCCTTTGGGACAAATCAAATCCAGTCTTCCTTCTGCCAATGGGAGTGTAGCTCTCTTCTTCCCTTTGTGCCAATTTCAAGGATCCTCTTACTTTTAACATTTCTGAGCATGAGTTTCAAATTCCTAAACTTCATGTGAGCTTTGAATGATTCTATGAAGTCCCATCACTTGACTTGTGAAAAAAGGAGAGCACCTCTTTTCCTAAAGGAAAGGAGGGGAAATACGATGATGCTCCAGTAACACTCTCTGTTTCCAAAAGAACTCGCTCCCCATCTTCAGCAATGACATCAGAGCTGAACATTCTGTTGTCTGTCCTGCAGGTGGGGGTCAGGCAGACGCTAGCACAACCTGCCCCGGCCCCCTGATTTGGAAGTCCTGTATGTGGCGGGAGGAGGATGAGAAGGAACAAATCCCCATTCCTTCTCTGCCTTGATGGTGGGGTTAGGAAGATGCCTCGAAGAAAGAAAGAAGGTTACCCAGTTGACAGACTTCCCAGAAAACAATGACCAGTGACTGCAGGAGAGTCTACTGAGGGAAGACTTGCAGTGGGATGTATGCGATCTCCCTAGGATGGCTCATGGAAAACAAACCTGCAATCCATGGATTTATCAGGTGTGGATCCTTGGAAATGTCACTGGAGCTAAATATCTATCTGGATGTAAAATGGAGATGTTCCACTGACTGAAACACCGCCTTTCTATGTAAGTAAGATCTCTGCACACACAATTTAGAGCCTTCTTACTTTGGGCCAACATGTATCTCTACACAGTAAGAGAGAGCCTGGGGACCTGCCTGGACCTCCCTCTGCTTTGGCTCTGCCTTGTGATTACTTGGATCCTTGAAATTCTTATTAAATCTTGAATTTGCATAAGATCTCTGATTCATGAAGAGTCTGAACTGACAATCCAATCTTCTGTGTTACTTCAGTGTTTTAACCCCTTGCTTTAAAAGGTAGGGTTACAAAAATAAATTAATAAATAATAAAAAAAAGACAGAAAGAAAGAAAGAAAGAAAGAAAGAAAGAAAGAAAGAAAGAAAGAAAGAAAGAAAAGAAAAGAAAAGAAAGGGTGACTTTAAATCTATTTTTTTCAGGTTTGGTACCAGAAAAGAAAAAAGGATTCCCCGCACCCCCCCACTGGATATCTTCATTTACTAGAAAGTGTAAAGGAAACATCCCAATTTCCTTCGGTTCTGTTTTGGGGGCTCAAATCTGACAGGCACTGCCTGATACAAGAATTCTCCTGGTTCTAATATTCAGCACAGCATGTCTTCAGGGTGACTGCCCTGAGAGCCCCCAGATGATGAAGCAAGTCCTTAAGGGTCAGGACCGCGTGGGATTTGCCTCTGGATCATTGGTGCCTCGCACAAAGGAGATGCTCCAATCAATGAGCAGTGTTGATTTAAGTTGGAAGGTAGGACTTTTCCTTTGCTGGAGTTTGGGAATGAGAGATGGGCCGGAGATAATATTTAATCTCGTCTTGGGGCTTTACTTTTGGCTGCAGGAAAAAGACCGCGGCACAGGCTGGGGCAAGAGAAGGCAGAAGGCACTGGAGAACCCAGAGAAGGCAGCCCTTGTCAGGAGGTTATGCGGAGACCTGGGCGGGGTCGCTTTGCTTTGGTTACAAATCATGTCCCAGATGAAGAGAGAAAGGCATTCTATTTATTCTTGGAGTAGGACTGCGCACGCAGTGTGACAACCAGGGGGATTACACAGCAGCAGAGTCCCTTGGAGAGTCGGGTTACTTTGGAAGCACCCAGAAACCCCAGTCTCGGCGAGAACCAGGCAGCTCGCAGGGAAAGCAAGGGTCACATGAAGGTGCTGTCCTCAAGCCATATGGTAGGAAGGAGACGACTATAAAAAGAGCATTACTGGGAGAACACAGAGGATTGTTCATGACCAGGTGGAAGAAACGCCTGACGATTCAAAATACAAAGCTTCGGGGTCCTGGCTTCAGCAGAACAAGTCTGATTTTAAGAACTCGGGTACCAGTCATCCCAGAAGATGCTTGAACGAAAAAGGTGACAGCCAGCCTGCATGGCTGTGGGGTACACGACTTTGGGAAGGACTTCCGAGATAGATGTCGATGGATCCCTTCTTTTATTTTGGGGTTTTTAAATAGAGTACAAAACATTTAAATGTTTGTGAGGGTTTTTTCTGTTTTTGTCTTTACATAGACACATTTTTGTTTTACATAGACACATATGTTTGTTGAGTGCATCCAATGCCTCAGACGTTCCCCCGCCCACCATGTTTTATAATCCAAGTGAAAAAGGATTCAAAAGGCATCTCATTGTGCTCAGTTTTAAAAAATACAATGAACTCTAGGATTGCAGGAGTTTGCTAATAGGCTGAACTGAAAAGGACACCGAGACTAGAGGAAGTTTTGATGGGGGAGAAGGTCCTGCCTTATGCAGGTTGGAGCAATGAAACGGTGACGTGTGCATATTCATGTCCAGGCGTCCTCAGACTGAGCTACTGGGCTCTGGAGAAATGCTGACTATAAACATTGGCCCAGTGAATGGAAAGATCTGATTGTTTCTTTTTCTAAGTGCAATAGGGTCAAATATGTTTCAGACCAGTTATTAAGGCAGGTACCCAGAAAAGTTGCCTTGGAGGGGTGAAGACAGATGAAGAGGTCATGAACTTGGGCGAGGATGCTACAGGAGAGTTAGGTCACAGACAAAGGTTTACGCAAAAATAGATCAATTCTGACGTACTGAGGGACTTACAAAATCTTCGGAAAGACTGGAAGCAGGCTCTGGCTTGAGCTTCCGGAACTTCTCCCAGGGATGGGGACCCCACCTGCGCCGCGGCGTCAGATCAGGGGGCTGCCGAGCACGGTTTTTTTTTTTTTTCTTATGTTAATCCCCATACATTACATCATTAGTTCTAGATGAAGTGTTCCATGATTCATTGTTTGTACATAACACCCAGTGCTCCATGCAGAACGTGCCCTCTTCAATACCCATCATCAGGCTAACCCATCCTCCCACCGCCCTCCCCTCTAGAACCCTCAGTTTGTTTTTCAGAGTCCATCGTCCCTCATGGTTCGTCTACCCCTCCGATTCCCCCCCTTCATTCTTCCCCTCCTGCTACCTTCTTCTTCTTCTTTTTTTTCCTTAACATATATTGCATTATTTGTTTCAGAGGTATAGATCTGAGATTCAACAGTCTTGCACAATTCACAGCGCTTACCAGAGCACATACCCTCCCCAGTGTCTATTACCCAGCCACCCCATCCCTCCCACCCCACCCCCCACTCCAGCAACCCTCAGTTTGTTTCCTGAGATTAAGAATTCCTCATATCAGTGAGGTCATATGATACATGTCTTTCTCTGTTTGACTTATTTCGCTCAACATAATACCCTCCAGTTCCATCCACGTTGTTGCAAATGGCAAGATCTCATTCCTTTTGATGGCTGCATAATATTCCATTGTATATATATACCACATCTTCTTTATCCATTCATCTGTCGATGGACATCTTGGCTCCTTCCACAGTTTGGCTATTGTGGACATTGCTGCTATAAACATCAGGGTGCACGTACCCTTTCGGATCCCTACTTTTGTATCTTTGGGGTAAATACCCAGTAGTGCAATTCCAAGCACGGTTTTTATACGGCCTCACGATTCACGTCGGAAAACAAACGCCAGGGCCTCTGACCTACTGCGCTCGGTTTCAAGCACAAATCTCATATGAGCGTCCAGGTTAGTAGAACCTAGATCATACCTGTAACTCCAGCTGCCAGGAAATCTGGGAAACATCGCTTTGAGCTTTCTGGCTTCGATATTTTGGGAAGACACGGGAACGAAGCCAGCCATGCCAGCTCGCTTCATCCCCGACCTTATGTTGTTTGTTCGTCCATATTATAAATATACGCTGAATTCCTGCCGTATTTTTCAGACACTATCTCTTGATCCAAAAATAAACAAGATAAAAAGGTAGAGAAAATAAGGTGGGTTCCTTTTCTCTTTTTTGTTTTCTTTTCTTTTCCCTTTTATTCCACTTTGGAAGTAGAATTTGGGGTAATAGGGTATGAGGCTGAGTGTGTGCTCTGGAGAAGGAAGAAGGCCGGGAGGGGCCAGGGAACCACAGGCGGGAGCCGGCTGCAGGTCCTGGCTGCGCTTGTAGCTTCTGGGGAGGAGGACGGTGGGGTCAGGAGGCTGTGCAGGGGGTGAAGAGGAGAGAGCCCCCCGGGGCACAAGCCTGGCTCAGGACAGCACTGATCTAGGCCCGGCCAGAGGAGCTAGAAGGAAGGAACTGGAATACTCTACTGAGAAGAGAGCACACTGGCACCCAAGCCAGCAGGGGCCTGCCTGCAGCAGGTGGGCGGCAGTTAGGCAGAGCGGAGTGCCAGGGGCTCCCGGCGGCCCGAGAGGCAGCGGGCAGGGAGCATGCCGAGCTCCGTGCTGAGTTCCAGTAGGCGCAGTCTCCCACCTAGAAGGAGGCCACCTATTTCACAAGAAGATTCTGCCCATACGTGTTTCCTATTTCCAGTTTCTGGCTTGGACTGGAAATACTGTGAAGACATCTGGATACTAAATCCATGAAAATATGGGGAAAAATGAGTAAAGAAACAGTCACAGTTTGGTAATAGTTTAAGGTTTGGGTGAAATTATTATTTGAGAAAGAGTAGCTTAACCTTTTTCTTTAAAGATTTTATTTATTTATTTGACAGAGAGAGACACAGTGAGAGCAGGATCACAAGCAGGGGGAGTGGGAGAGGGAGAAGCAGGCTTCCTGTGGAGCAGAGAGCCCGATGCGGGGCTCGATCCCAGGACCCCGGGATCATGACCTGAGCCGAAGGCAGACACTTAACGACTGAGCCACCCAGGCGCCCCAAGAGTAGCTTAATCTTTAACATCTAACTTGAATTCTGCTCTTCCCTCCCTTCCTTTTCCTTCTTTCTCCAGGATTCTTGAAGGACTCTGTTAAGTGGAATTGTCCTAAATGTCACCTCAGGTGTCAGAAATCCAGCAAGGACTACAACCGGCCCTGGAAGCTAAGCTCCTGTGATTTCCAAGCCCATGTTTTTTTTCTGTGCACCTCACAGCTCTCTCCAGGACTGTTAATTGAATCAAAGTCTCCATAGTCAGGTCAGCACTTTGCTGACTTGGCCATAGGTAAATGAATGAACACGTAAACATCTGTCTCAGCACTCCCACACTCCACGTATACCTTGTAGTCTTCCCTCCTCGGAGCTTCTTCCCTTCCCATGTTCTTTCTCCTGTTTTCCTCCATCATAAAATCAGCCGCGAGGTTGCTCCTTGCCGTAGAAAACTGGATGGAGGGTGTCTCGGTGCTCTCAGGACACTGCACCAGTTGCCCATTACTGTTTCTACACTGTCTGGATGCACACAGCCTCTGCTGACCAGCCCTGGCAGGGGCCGTGAACCCCAGCCAGCCTCCGAGAAAGGAGAGCTTGAATGACCTAATAGGCAAAACCAAGAGTCTACTGATTGCTGGAGGCCATGTCCCCAGTCCTGCAAGTTTAGGTCCACAAGATCGTGTGTCCATTGTGTAGAAGTCAGCACACAGCAGCTGTTACTTGGTCGTAAACTGATGCTCAGTCCCTGCCAATGGCCAAGGGCAGGACTGGGAAAGGACTGCTCTCGGCAGGGCTCACCTGACCCTGGGGCAGAATTTGGGGTTCCTCTGCTGGGTTTTCCTGGGGAGATAATCTTCTGAAGGACTAGGGCTGTGAGAACAATAACCTCATTTCCCCTTGAATTTTTCGTAGCCTATTTCTGCAAATGACAGATTCATAGGGTGAAAATAGCCTTTTATTTGAATTTAAGATACCAAAACAGTATAATGTTAAAGACGATTTTTAGTCAGGTCAGGGGCTCTTAACCTAGGGTCCACATGTGGAGTTTCAAAGGATCTATCAGTCCACAGAAATTAAAAGAAAGATGTGATAATTGGCATAGATGTACACTTTTGGTTTGTAGAGAAAAAATACACAAAAATAATATGAAATAAAAGAAGGAAGAAAGCTTAAAAATGCAAGTCTGGTAAATCGAAACACATGTGGACTGTGAAAACAACGATAATGTGTGCTTTGCAGAGAAAAACTAACTTAAATATTGGGCAGCAATGGAATCTAAGGTGGGAGGAGAACAGAGGAGCTTAAACAATCTCAGGTCCTCTTAGTGTTGCAGAGGAGGATTTAAATAATGATTAATTTTAGATCCTGTAGAGTTAAAAAGGCACGTAAATATTTTAAGATCAACACTAAAAGAAGAGAAATAGGATGTTTAATATTCAAGCTCTAAGTAATCAAGGGGGAAAGCAAACAACTCAGTTAATCCAAAGGAAGCAAGAAAGGATAAAGCTAAAAACAGAAAAGGCAGTTTAATGAGCACCAATAAGACAACATCTACGAATTCAAACAAATCAATAATCACAATCAGTAAGATGGAATGGTTCTTCAGGTTCAAAGACACAAAGTCTCACTATGCGCTCTTTTTCAAAGGCACATCTAAGTCAGAACATGGGACAGTTGAAAAGATGGTAAGAGATAGACCCGAAAAATACTAAACCAAACAAAGACTTGCTGGTCAGGACTTTAAGGCAAAAATAATCACTTGCAAACAAAAGAGGGTGAGCACATATTGATACAAAGTACAATTTGCCAGGAAGGTAAAACGATTCTAATGTTAGAGCTTATGGACACCTAAAATATTTCTTCAAAATATATAAAGTAAAAACTGATAGGCTACCATAAAAATCTGGTAAATCCACTATCATAGTAAGAAATTTCCACATGTCTTTCTCAGTCCTCAATACATGAAGCAGACCGAGACTCAGCAATGTTGCCGAAAGTGTAAAAAACACAAGTAACACAACTGATCCAACAAACATATAAAGACCCTTTTATCCAGTTTTTAGATCATTCTTTCAGACGCACAAGGAACATTTGCCCAAATTTATCACATACTTAGCCAAAATAGTCTTCAGATATTTCAGTCAGTATCAAATACATTTTCTCACTTCAAGACATTAATTTAGCTATAAATAAAAAAAGGAGGACTAAGAAAATCACATACATTTGAAAGTCTACAAGAGATCCCTTTTCTCCATAACCACACCAACCCTTGTTATCGCTTGTCTTTTTGGTGATGACCATTCTAACAGGTGTGAGGTGACATTTCATGGTGGTCTTGATGTCCATTTCCCTAATGACTAGTGATGTGGGGCATCTTTTCATGTACTGTTGGCCTTTTGTATATCTTCTTTGGAGAAAGATCTATTCAGATCCTCTGACCATTTTTTAATTGGGTTATTTATTTTTTGCTATTGAGTTGTATAGGTTCTTTATATATTTTGAATATTAGCCTCTTAGCAGATATATGGTTTGCAAATATTTTCCCCACTCACTTCGTTGATGGTCTTTGCTGTGCAAAAGCTTTTTAGTCTGATGTAGTCCCACTTGTTTATTTTTGATTTTGTTGCTTGTGCTTTAGGTGTATCCAAAATTTCACTACCAAGACCCATGTCAAGGGGCTTTATTCCTCTATTCTTTTCTAGGATTTTCATAGTTTCAGGTCTTACATTTAAATTAATCCATTTTGAGTTAGTTTTGTGAGTGGTGTGAGGTAGAGGTCTAGTTTCAATCCTTTATATACAAATACCCAGTTAGCCAAACACCATTTATTGAAGAGACTTTTCTCTACTGAGTATTTATTCTTGGTTCTCTTATCAAACATTAGTTGCCTGTATGTGCTTGGGTTTATTTCTGGCTCCTGATCCTGTTCCCTTGTCTATTTGTCTGTTTTTATGCCCAAACCATTTTGGTTTGATGACTATAGATTTACAGCATAGCTTGAAATGAGGAATTATGATGCCTCCTGCTTTGTTCTTCTTTCTCAGGATTGCTTTGGCTATTTGAGATCTTATGTGTTCCACATAAATTTTAGGGGTGTGTGTGTGTGTTTTAACATCCGTAAAAATTGCCCTTAGAATATTGTTAGCAATAGCATTGGTCTATGGATGTGGTAGTATCGATGTTTTAACAACATTAATTCTTCCAATTTAAGTTTAAAAGCAAACTTCTAAATATCTCTAAAGCAGAGAATAAATTATAATGGAAAATAGAAAATACTTGGAACTAAATGATAATGAGGATTAAGTATAAGATGCGTGGGTGACAGAGTCACAGAAGACTTCAACTGTGCCATGACTATTAAAGAGATGGAATCATAATTTAAAAGCCAACTGTACATAGGAAACCAGATACAGTTACACAGAAATTTGTACTGAATGTGTGTCAAATGGCTGATACCAACTGTATAGAAACAATTTCAGTAAACAGAAAAACGAAGGAACTTCTAAGGAGGCTATTTTTGAACTTGATAACTCTTGCAGTTAAGAAGATCATCAAAAGGGGCGCCTGGGTGGCTCAGCCGGTTAAGCGTCTGCCTTCGGCTCAGGTCATGATCCCGGGGTCCTGGGATCGAGCCCCGCGTCGGGCTCCCTGCTCAGTGAAGAGTCTGCTTCTCCCTCTCCCTCTGCCTGCCTCTCTGCCTACTTGTGCTCTCTCTCTCTCTGTCAAATAAATAAATAAAAAATCTTTAAAAAAAATCATCAAAAAATGAAACATTTCAGAACAATGCCATCCACAAACATGCTTGCAAAAATCTGAAACAAAATATTTAGACTTATTTCAGGCTTTTATAAAAAAAATAAGAAACATTAGAACTGAAGTATATCAATTTGAGGAAGACAAGACATCTTTTATGATCTTTAGGTCTCCTGACTTTCATCATTTTTTGTGTGTGTGTGAAGAATTCAGCTCTCAGGCTTTCATTGTTATTTTGAAATTAATGTCTTTTTTTTTCCTGGATTCTTTTAAGATTTTGTCCTTGTCTTTGGAGTGTAGCACTTTTACTATGATGAGTCAGAGTGGAATTACTTTGTATCTATCTTGTGTAGGGTCTTCAGAGCATCTTCATTTGGTACGCTAGTTTTTGCAAGTGTTTTGGGAAATTTTTGGTTATTATCTCTTCAAATATTACTTCTTCCCTATTCTCTTCCTCTACTCCTTCTGGGTCTCCAATTACATGCATATTACATATTTCACTATGTTATACATGCCTTTTATGCTTTTTTTGGAATTGGGTTTTGTGTGTGTGTGCTTCAGTATATTTTCTACTGGAAAGGGAATGCTTGGAAGCACGTTCCTGGCTGCACTCGATTTTTGTCCTGTATCTTTCCTGTTTGCTTTTTTTTTTTTTTTTTGCCATGATACACCATACCATGAATACAATAGCTTCTAAGGTTTGTAAGAACTGCTAGTGAATCATCAAACATGAGGGAGGTCTTGGGGACCCCCAACACACACACCATTTATAAAAGCAATAAAATTAGCAAATGAAAGAATAGAACAAAGATGTGCAATTTCTCTAGACAGAAAATTATAAAACTTTAATGGAAAAACATTGAACAATATGTAATACGTCTAAAGATACTTCACATTCATGGATAAGAAGATTCAGTCTTAAAAATGTCAAATCTTGAAGAGTTAGCAATAAGATGATTCAAAATTTTACACGAAAGAGCAAAGAGCTGAGAATATTCAAAAGGATGAACACATTGGGAGAATATGGCACATTAAATATCAAAAGTTATAAATTTATGTCAATTAGGACTGGGAAGTATTGGATACAAGGGTAGTCAAATTGATCAATGAAGTGAGAATAGAAAACTCACATATCTGGAAGTTGTTCATTCTCACCTGATTAATAACTTAAATGTAAAAGTCAAAACTTCAAAACTTTTATTTTTATTTATTTATTTATTTATTTATTTATTTATTTATTTTTTAAATTTATTTGACAGAGAAAGACACAGTGAGAGAGGGAACCCAAGCAGGGGGAGTGGGAGAGGGAGAAGCAGGCTGCCCGCTGAGCAGGGAGACTGATGTGGGGCTCGATCCCAGGACCCTGGGATCATGACCTGAGCCGAAGGCAGACGCTTAACGACTGAGCCACCCAGGCGCCCCAAAACTTCAAAACTTTTAAAGGAAACATTGGAGAATATTTTTCTGGGCTTTGTAGAGAAGGGTTTCCACATAAGAGTCTAAAACCATAGTTCATTAAGGAAAGTATTAATAGGTCAACTTCACAAAAATAAAGTCCTTGTGTTCATCGAAAGATATCATACAAGAAGGGAAAATGGGAGCCACAACTCATCAATAAAGGACTAGGGCCTATAATGTACAACTACTAGAGCTAAGAAATTAGTAAGAGGATCACACCAAGATGGTGACATAGGAGGTTCCCGACCTTTCCTCCTCCCGTGGATGTGCAGAATGTATGGTTACATATGGATCAATTTCTTCTGACAGAAATCCAGAAATTACTTGAGTGACTCCTACATATCAGACAAATGAGAAAGTACCCACACTGAAATGGATAGGAAAGGCCAGGACACACTCTCACCCTGCCCCCCGCCCCCCCAAGCACTGTGTTAAAATCGAGAGGGGTCTCCCAAGTTCTCATTGAGGAGCTAAGTATTTAAACCACTCATCTTGTGCCCCAAATTTTAAGGCTACTATCTAAGGGGGGGGACTGCAATATCATTTAGATGTGAAACCTAACTGGGGCTGCATTCCCAAGTCTGACAGGACGATAACAAACAAAGGTACACAAACACTCCCTGAGGCTATCCTCCCCAGGCTCAGTGCAGAAGGAGCAGACAAAAATACCCTTCTCCCAGTTTTTCACTGGACAGGGTTTGAGTGCCTATTTTCCCAGCTGCTGCCTGAGGTTCCAGCTTCTCATCAGCCTGCATTTGGGTGTTGAATGGGATCCTCCCAGGAGACTAAAAGAACTGGTGGGTACTTCCCCTGGCTTTTCCCTCTGGCTTGCTCCAACAATAAAATCACGTCACCAGCTTCTCCCTGGAAGGAGCTTGTCCACACATTCATCACTCCAACTTTGTGGTTGCTACACAAAGGACAGGAGCTCAAATCACCTCACTCTGTTAGTAAATGCGGCTTGGCATTCACAAGTGCCATAGAACCTTAAACAACAACAACAAAATTGTTAAATGAGCACACAAACATATCCTAGAGTTATCCCCCTTGGACTCAGCACTGAGGAAGCAGGCAAAAATGCCCATGTCCACCTCCCAGTTTCTTCATGGAAGGAATATGACTATGTACTTCCCCAGCTGCTGCCCAAGATTTCAGCGTCTAATCAGTCTGCATGTGGGAGCTAACTGGATCCTCCCAGGGGCCTAAATGAGCTGGTGAGCGTATCCCCTACTATCTCCTTTAGGCTACATCCAGCGGTAAAACCACATATCCAGCTTCTCCATGGAAGAAGGTTGTCCACACAGCTAGCACCCCAACCAATACAGCTGCCACCCAAAGGACTGGCTTCCAAATTGCCTAGTTCTGGGACCTGATGGGGCTTGATATTCACAAGTACCCCAGGACTACACAAGACAAACAGGTGGTTCTAATTAGGCACATAAGCCATTCTAGCAGCTATTCCCTTGGGTTCAGCACAAGAGTGAGGAGGCAAAAACCATCAGCTTCCACTTTCTTCCTGATAGGGGCTAGACTGTAGGTCTAACCTCATGATAGTCCCATCGGCTTCCTGAAGGCCAAGCTTCAAATTAGCTGTCATTGAGGAGTGGAAGGGTCAGGCAATCAATATTCCTCTGGGAGCCTGAACAGGCATATGGGCCTTTAGGTCACTGAAAACTCTTGACATGCCCTCCTCTACTGGGAGCCGCTAAAAACAAAGATGGTAGCTTGGACAATCACAAAGATTTAAAAGGCAACCAGGAGTTCAGCCTGGGCTGCTGAAGAGGTTCATCTCTTCTATGAGGCCACTCTGTCAAGACTAAGAAAGGTGGACATTTCATCTAATGCATAGAAATAAATACAGAGTCAAAAAGAGAAAAAAAGAAAAAAGAAAAATCTCAAATAGAGACCCTAAATTCACAACTCCACTAACTAGAAAAAGAATAAACTAAGCCCAAAGTTAGTAGAAGGGGGAAAATAGCAAAGAAAGATCAGAGCAGAAATAAATGAAATGGACTAGACTAGAAAGACAGTAGAAAGGATCAGAAAAATAAGAGTTGATTATTTTTTAAAAATTTGACAAAGCTTTAGCTGGAGTAACTCAGAGACAAGAGCCTCAAATAAATAAAATAAAAAATGAAGGAGGAGACATAGTAAGGATCATAAGAAACTATTATAAATGATTATATGCCAACAGATTAGATAACCTAGAAGAAATGGATAAGTTCCTAGAAATGTACAGTCTACCCAAACTGAATCATGAAGAAATAGAAAATCTGAGTATACCAATTATTAGTGAGGACATGGAGTCAATAATTAAAAACCTTCCAACAGAGAGAAGTCTGGGACCAGATGGCTTAACTGGTGAATTCTATAAACTTTAAAGAAGAGATAATACCTATACTTCTCAGCTTTCTCCCAGAAATAGAATAGGAAGGAACACTTCCAAACTCATTTTCAGAGGCCAGTATTACCCTGATACCAAAGGTAGACCAAGGATGCCACAAGGGAAGAAAATTATCAGCCATTATCCCTGATGAAAATAGATGCAAAAATCCCCAACAAAATACTAGCAAACTGAATTCAACAGTTCCATAAAATGGTCATACACCAAGATCTAGTGAGACTGATTCCCAGGATGCAAGGATAGTTCAACATGTGCAAATCAATTCATGTGATACATTGCATTAACTAAATGAAGCTTAAAAATCATATGATCATCTCAATAGATGCAGAAAAGGAATTTGACAAAATTCAATGTTCTTTCACAATAAAAACTCTTACAAAGTAGGTGTAGAGGGAATATCCCTTGACATAAGAAAGGCCGTATATGGCAAGCCCACAGCCAACATTATACTCAATGATGAAAAGCTGAAATGTTTTTCTCTAAAACAGGAACAAGACAAAGATGTCCACTCTTGTTACTGTTATTCAACACAATATTGGAAGTCGTACTCAGAGCAATTAGGCAAGAAAAGAGATAAAAATCATCCAAATCAGAAAGAAAGAAGTAAAACTGTCTGTGTAGATTACATAATCTTAAATATAAAAAACCCTAAAGATTTCACCCAAAAAACCCTGTTAGAACTAAGGAATGAACTCAGTAATGTTGTAGGATACAACATCAATATACAAAAATCAGTTGCATTTCTAGACACTAACAACAAACCGTTGGAAACAGAAATGAAGAAAACAATCCAATTTGCAAAAAAAAATAATACATTTTAAGATAAATTCAACCAAGAAAGTGAGATATCTGTCACTGAAAAATATAAAGCACTGATGAAAAAAACTGAAGACACAAATAAAGGAAAGATATTCCATGCTCATGGATTTGAAGAATTAGTATTGTTGAAAATGTCCATACTACCCTAAGTGATCTACAGATTCAGTGTAATCCCCACCAAAAGTCCAGCGGCAAAAAGAAATAGAAAAAACACTCTAAAATTCATATGGAACCACAAAAGACCCCATAGTGCTAAAGCAACCTTGAGAAAGAAGAACAAGGCCAGAGGCACCACACTTCTGGATTTCAAACTATATTACAAAGCTATAGTAATCACAACAGTATGGTGTTGGCATAAAAACAGATACATAGATCAATGGAGCAGAACAGAGAGCCCCCAAATAACCCCATGTATATATGGTCAGTTAATTTGCTACAAAGACATCAAAAATACACAATGGAAAATTATGTTTTTTTCAATAAATGGTGCTGGGAAAATTGGACAACAATGCACAAAAGAATGAAACTGGAAGCTTCTAGTTACCATACACAAAAATCAACTCAAAATGGATTAATGACTTGTATGTAAGACTGGAACCATAAAAATCCTAGAAGAAAATATAGGGGGTAAGCTTTCTGACATTGATCCTGGCAATGATTTTTAGATTTGACATGAAAAGCACAGGAAATAAAAGAAACACTTAACAATGGGACTACATCAAGCTGAAATGCTTCAGTGTAGCAAAGGAAATCAATAAAATAAAAAGGCAATCTATGGAAAAAGAGAAAATATTTGAAAAACATGTATCTAGAAAGGGATGTTACCCAAAATATATAAGAAATTCATACACCTCAACAGCAAAAAATAAATAACAATTTAAAAATGGGCAAAGGACATCCATAGACACTTTTTTCATAAAAGCCATACAAATGGCCAACAGGTAGATGAAAAGGTGTTCAACATCACTCATCATCAGGAGAATACAAATTAAAACCACAATGAGATATCACCTCACATCTGTTAGGATGTCTGTTCTCAAAAATGCAAGAGATAATAAATGATAGCAAGGATGTATGCAAAAGAAAGTCTGATACCTTTGGTGGGAATGCAAACTATGGAAATAGTATGGAGATTCATCAAGAAATTTAAAATAGAACTACCCCATGATCCAGCAATCCCACATCTGGGTATACATCCAAAAAAAAAAAAAAAATTGTCGTGAAGAAATTTCTGTACTCTCATGTTCACTGAAGCATTATTTATGATAGCCATGGTATGAAAATAACATTAAGTGTCTATCAGTGGATGAATGAGTAAGGAAAAGTGAGATGTATATGTCATATAAAATATATGTAATTCTGCCTTTGGAAAGAATGATGAACTTGGAGGGCATTATGCTAAGTGAAATAAACCAGTCAGAGGAAGACAAACATGACATGATATCACTTATATGTGGAATCTTAAAAAAAAAAAGAAAGAAAGTCAAACTTACAGAAACAGTGTAGAATGATGGCTTGTGGGATTGGGAGTGGGGGGTGGGGGAAGGTGGGGAAGGAAATGGGGAGAGTTTGGTAAAAGGGTACAAACTTTCAATTACCGTTGAATAAGTTCTGAGGATCTAGTGTAGTTTGTGCTGACTATAGTTTACAAACCTGTATTGTATAACTGAAATTTGCTAAAAGAGTCTTTAAAGAGGGCACATGATGTGATGAACACTGGGTATTATATGCAACTGATGAATTACTGACTGCCACATCTGAAACTAATGATGTAGTATATGTTGGCTAATTGAATTTAAATAAAAAAAGAGTCTTGAGAGTTCTCAGAAGAAAGAAAGAAAGAAAGAAAGAAAAAAAGAAAGAAAGAAAGAAAAAAAGAAAGAAAAAGAAAGAAAAGAAAGAAAGAAAAGAAAAAGAAAGAAAGAAAGAAAGAAAGAAAGAAAGAAAGAAAGAAAGAAAGAGAAAAAGAAAGAAAGAGGGAGGGAAACGTGTGTATATCAAATCACCACATTGTATACTTTAAATCTATTATAATTTTGTCAATTATACCTCACTATAGCCAGAAAAAGGCTATAAGAAGATTACATCCCAATAGATGAAATGGTCAATAAAGAAACAGATAATTCAGAACATATACATATGAATATGTGATCAATGTGATCATTAACCAGAAAAATGTATAAGACAATGAGATACCACTTTTTACCAGAGAGATTATATGTTTTAAAAAAAAAAAAAGATAGTAGGAAGGGAAAAATGAAGGGGGGGAAATCGGACGGGGAGACGAACCATGAGAGACGATGGACTCTGAAAAACAAACTGAGGGTTCTAGAGGGGAGAGGGGTGGGAGGATGGGTTAGCCTGGTGGTGGGTATTGAGGAGGGCACATTCTGCATGGAGCACTGGGTGTTATGCAAACAATGAATCATGGAACACTACATCTGAAACTAATGATGCAATGTATGGTGGTTGACATAACATAATAAAATTAAATTAAAAAAAGAATTTAAAGAAAACAAAAACAAAAAAATTTAAATTGTCTAGAATGCGAAGTTCCGGAGAAGATACAGACTGGTGGAAATGCATTTCGGGTGGAGAAGTAATTTGGGGGAGCCACTTTGGAGACAGCCTCACAATAACACGTAAAATCAAACATGGACGTTCTCTATGAGTCAGAAGTTCAACTAGCGTGTACTCTAGGGAAATTGTTGTACACGTGGGCTAGGAGTCGTATGCACGAGTCTTTGCTGCTGGGCTGTTGGTAACAGCTGAAACTAGAATACCGGTATCCAGTAAAAAGTGGACATATAAATGGATTTATTATTTGCAGTATCACACAATGGAATGTTATGCAGCTGTCCACCAGTGTGGATGATTCTTAGAAAGCTAATTCTGAGAGAAGGAAAATTCAAGTATTTGAAGATTCAAAGATATAAACCTCAAAGCAAGCAAAACTGTACTATTTACTGGTTAGGCATAAATACACATATCGTTGAACGTTTTTTTAAAGGAAGCGATTGATCTACACAGAGTATCAGATGCCTGTTATCCAGGGAGAAGGAGTAAAATCATCTGACCTAAGAGACATCAAGGTAACAATGTTCTCTGACTATTGGTGGCTGGTGAGTAGGTAAGTGTTTGCTTTAATGTTGCTCTTTAAATTGGACATACGTTTATATATACTCTTTTTTTTAGTAGAACATATTTCAAAATAAATGAAGGAAAGTATTCTCCTAATAATTTAAAAGATTAAATGTGGCTGATTTCCACAATAACAAACAAGTCCCCAGAGCAAAGAACTATATTATGATTTAAGGAAATTTCTATATTTCTTTGTCTTATTTATTTCATACCATTAAGATATTCTGACTTATTTCTTGAGGTTTTGTTTTCAATTTCTCTTTCTCAAATTCACCAATCCTTTCATCGTCTGACACTTGTAATTATGGTCTAAGATGAATTTAGCTTAAAAATTCCTATTCTTCCAAATAGAAATATATGTGCAGATTGTCTTCCAAATTAGTGTCAGGATGTTTTCAATAATCTCTTCATTAATTTTGAAGCTAGAATTATTTAAGTGCCTTAAGACAAAGGCATTTATTTGGCAAAATCTTTCGTAGCCAAAGATAGCTTCATCCATTAGAATTACAAGGGTGCCAAGACTCAAAGACATAACTAATAAAGTCTGTTGGGCATCACTGTGCTTCACAATGAGAATATGTGATGTTTCTCAACGAATCAGGGGAAGCAAGGTACTGTAGGAGGTTTTGTCTCCAGAGTGGCCGCAGGGAGGGTCAGCAGCTCACCAGAAACACCTGCTTCGGTGACACGGATTCAGTCTGGCTAACTTGGATGCTCGCTGGAAATAGATGCCTAGATTGCAGGGCCCCCACAGCGGCTATATTCACTACCGCTCTTATGTTTTCTGTGAGGGCAGTGTTTAGACACTTGTCCTTTTCTGAATGACCGTCCTGTTCCCAAAATAGTTATTCAGCAAAATCATCAGGGGACCACAATATCCGAGCGTCGAGCTGTCCATATGGCAACATGCCCGGGATACTAAATGCCACAAGATAAACAGAACCCATCATCCAGGAGTTTTCACTTCACCCAGAAACTTGGAGGTGAACATTTAGGTGATTTAATCTGGTATGAAATTCAAATCGTGTTTACATTAAAACAAAGAAACATTATGCAAGACTAGTCACGCTTTTTTAAAGATTAAACTTCAGGCTTAAAGTGAGTTTCACATTTGTTTCCGATCCCTTTGGGATGCAGGCTCCCAGACCCCTTACCTCTCTCCTGTGCTGATGTACTAACTTCTGCCGCCTTGATGGAGAAACTTGGAAACATACTGCTCTCGGTTATTCCAGGATTCCTAGATCTTCGAGGACGGACCTGTGTTAACAAGGAAAGAGACAAGCGTGTTGATCCTAATGGGGGACTGACTTGCTGCTATAAAAGAACTTTTCTTTTCCTACATTAAGGATCATTTCACTGCCAAAATTCTGTATACCTGGGCTGATGAATTTTTAGCAGGAGTTGAGAGAAGCTTCGTACCTGAACAGGGGGCATGGAGAGAAGGAAGAAGTCCAGACCTAACAGCTCTTCTTAGCCAGAGGGTCATTCTCCAGAGAGAAAGCAGGTCTTTAAGGTAGAGCAACACAACCCATGAACTAGTCTGTGGGGGGAGAGAGGTGGTCTGCCTCAGTAAGGTGGAGGCAAGCAAAGAGTGTATTTGAAAGCGCCCAGGGTTACCACAAGGCAGGCAACGGCGAGATGTGGCCAGTCAACGGTCAGGGGACAGATGGCAAAGATGAGCGAAGATGTTGGCCGGAGGTTACGTGGTGGAGAAGATGGATTGACCTCAGCAGGGGGTGCCAGCAAGAACCCTCGCCTATTCGTTCAAACAAATTAGGACAAATCAAATGGTTTGGGGCAGAATTTGAAATAGTAGTGCCTGTGTCTCAAGTTCCTCACTTATAAAATGGGGAAATGCCTCCTTTGGGGGCCACGTGGGTTTAAAGAGCTACCTCAAATCATCTGGGATGGCACCTACTATAACGTGGGTGCTCCGTAATGGAAGCGATTGCTGTTACCACCATCGAGATTGGCTGGTATGAGACCTATGTTGACTTCGACGTTGCAAAATAAACCCAAGAGTTTAAGGATCCGGATAGAAAAAGTGTGAAAACGGTCAATAAGACAGCAGCTATGAGCCACCCGGAGGGCTCTGTGACATGCAAGGGACTGTCACCCGCCAAGTCCTGCATGACCCGGTCTGCAGACACCAAAGGATGTTTCTTCTCCTTTCTCCTTCCCAGCTACTCAGTCCTCAGCGTCTTCCAGCCTTGACCTCCACTGACCCTCACTGAGATGGATGTCCTTCACTAGAATTCCCAGAAATCTGAGAATGGTTGAACCTGCAACGAAGTCTCCCTTTTACTAAGGATCCATGCCTACGGAGCCACCCACCCCGGCACGTGCCTTCTTGCTGAGAAGGGCTGTCACATTTGTAATGGCTCACATCTGCTCCGCACTTGCTGCCGGTGGCCGGTCGTCAGGCCGCTCTTCTGATATTTCCTCCCACTCGCAAGGATGGCTTTGAAGGCCCAGGCTGCTGGGCACCACGGTCTTGGACCGGAACTTTTCAAACTTTCCTGGGGATAAGAATTACCCAGGTCTAGTCACAGCGCAGACTGGGACTCAGCAGGTCTGAGAGTCTGCAAGTCTAACGAGCTCGCGGGGGCTCTTAATGACGCCGGTCCGCAGAGCTCATGTCCAAGAGCGGGGCCCAAGCTAGGAGAAGGCAGGATGGGCCACTGTTGGGGCTCACTGGCTGCTTCCCCACATCTTGAATTTTATGTCGTCTGTGAGCAGCTCGGCAATGCTCATCCACCTCGTCCACCGGCCCCCAAGAGAGTGACCTAGCTCTAGCTTTTAGTGTGTTTTCAGAGACCAGAAAGGCCCAGCTCACTCCTGCTGCGGGGCTCCGCAGACGTGTGCGGGGTCGGCGAAACCGGTGAGCGTGTGGATTCTGCTAACCGGTGAGGGCCATGCATGTCTCATGAAAGCACATTGAGTCGTGTATCTGTGCTTACAAAAGATGAGGGAGAAAGTCGACTCCAGAGAAAATCCTGGTTGTTAGCTACGGAAGAGTTTAGCTGATTCCCTTCATTCTCCATCCCTTTTATCTTTCAGCAAAGCTGGCCCAGCCAACCACAAAATGGCCCCGGGAGGCTCGGCTCCCAGCAGGGCAAGAATCCAAGTCTTCTCCGCTTCACAAAAATGCCCTCTCTTTCAGAGGTATTTGTTTGAGATCTCTCTTTGCTGTTTTCACATCGCCCTGAAGTTATTTTCCAACAGAGTGTATACACGTTTTAATCAGCAGCATCTCAAGAGGAAAAGCTACCCTGCAATTAATGGCTCGAGCCATCGTGCTAGGTATAAGCCTGCCTCACAGTCATAGCCTCGTGCCGCGTGGCCGTGTTCACGCCAAAGCCACCCGCCATCCCGTCCGGATCGCCCGCATGGACAGCAGTAGCCAGGCGGGGCCGCCCCGCCTCGCAGCGCGTCTCAGCCCCCAGGCCAGGAGGAGGCCGCGCTGGCGGGGGTTCCTCTGCGGGCTGGAGAGGACGGTGAGGGCAGGCTGCGTTTTGTAGCTTCAGGGAGATGTAACCAATTAAAGGCAAATCGTGTCGCGCCCGAGATACGCTGCAAGACACAGTGCTTGCGGGGTCTCTGTTCTTCCTCTTCCTCTTTGGGCCTGATGCGTGGGAAAGCGCCCTGGCTTGTACGGAATACGACGTGCAGAAAGAATATTGCAGCATGAGAGATCAGAGCGGGTACCACTTACCAGAGCCATGCTGAGCCGTGCTGAAGCCTGAGGCCAAAGGAGGAGTCACTCCTACTGGAAACACTGACAACAGCCTGCATTTCACATTCTGATGTTTTGTTCAGGGTGGAGTTGGCATTTAGAGTTCTAAAAAAATCATGCGAAAATATTATTTTGATTGCCAGTTTTTGAATGCCCAGCCCCTAAATTTTGTGCAAGGCGAGTACCTCCCCTTCATCTTGGCCCTGTCCTTAGGGGGGAAATCGTCTATTTAACTTGCAGGAAAGCTTATAAAGGCGGAGTCAGTGGCGCTACATATTGAACAAAAAGAAAAAAAATGATGGGTTTTCATGAACTGGAAATCAAAGCTAATAGGCTGTGGATGTTTTGCTGATTCTTGAATCTGCAGTGAGCAGAGGAAACGCTTTGAAACTCTTTCTCAAAGGCTCTTCTGTCTCGAACCTTAAAACACCTTATAAACGGAAAGCCCTTGTTGCATCTGACTGTATGAGATTTCAGTTTATTGGGTTTTTCTTCATCTTCCCACATCTTCTCTATAGTGATTTGCAACTTTTATCGAAGTTGAACTTTTAAGGCGCCTCACTGAAAGGCTGAGCTCCAAGTGTGGTAGTTACGGGAGGCAGGCGTCCCTCCCAAGCCCAGAGCATCGTCGAGTGCTCACTTTCCCACCGAAGTCTTCATCCCGGAAGATGGAAGCTGTCGCCTCCTTCCCCAGTCTCATCTCAAGATGGTCCTCGCAAGCTTGGCTGCGGAGCTGGGCTCAGGGGAGAAAGGACCGGCCTCTGACCCCCAGTCCTGTGACACTGGACGGGCTAAGCTGTGTGTTCAGCGTGTCCGTCCCCTCTCCTGTCAAGTGGCAGGAGCAGGACGGGACCGACACACTTACCTTACTGGGCTGTTTCCAAAACAGTTGACGTGAAACTGCTTTGTGAACCATGCAACGTCATGTTCAGTCTCATGGGTTGACCGCGAGCTTACCGAAGTGTAGAAGCCACTCCCCCACATTCACCACACGAGGACATTGTCACGAAGGGGGAATCGAGGAACTGCATGTACCGTCGCTGAGCTCGCCCGCTCTACCCTGAGTCAGCAGAGAGCTGGGGGCCCGATCGAGACAGCCAGCCTGGGCCGGGCACCCATCTCGCGACCAGGCCCCCCGGCCCCTCCTGGGGTTACTGTGGTGGCTCCGCTCTTGACATCCACACCTCGCCCCCCGCCCCCAGCCCTGCTCATCAGCGCTTCTCACCCTCGCAGCCAGAAGGATGAGTTTTAAAGATTTACTTATTTATTTAACAGAGACCGAGATAGCGAGAGCAGGAACACAAGCAGGGGGAGTGGGAGAGGGAGAAGCAGGCTTTCCGCTGAGCAGGGAGCCCGATGCGGGGCTCGATCCCAGGACCCTGGGATCATGACCTGAGCCAAGGGCAGACGCTTAACGACTGAGCCACCCAGGCCCCCGAGAATGATTCATAAATGCGAGTTGAATCGCATCACTCTTCTGCTCAGGACCCTCGGTGGTTTACCGTCTCCCTCAGCATGAAAGCCGCATTTCCTGCAATGGCCGCTGAGACCCTCCAGAATCTTGTCTTGCTGCTCCTCCTGGTGCCTTTTTCCTCTTTTCCCATTTGCTTCCTGCATTCCTGCCACCCTGGTCTCCTCACTGTCCCTGTCCCTGCCCTCCTCTTGGGCAAATTACTTAAGTTCTCAGTGCTTCAACGTCCCTGTCTCTAAAATGGGCATAATAATAGCAAGAGCTTTAGGAGATTTCTGTTAGGATTAAATCCATTCGACAGTATGTTGAATGTTCAATATTATATTATCATTGTCATACTTTTTATTACCTTCATCTGATTTTCCCAAATCTCTGATGATTTGACTCCCGCACAGCAAAAATCTCTGAGATACTTTGTGGCTTCTTCCTACAAAGCATCTGTAAGACCCTTGCTGCAGAGAAATAAAACTCAGAGACATCAAATCTTCTCAGGTTCCCTGTTCCCTTGCTGCTAGGTCTTATGCACTTGTCGTTTGTCCTGAATTTTCTTCCTTACTCGTTGTCTAGTGAAAGTTGTTTTATGTTTCTCAATTCTGTCTGAGCTTCTCCCTTCGTTTCAGTGTAATGCCATTTTCCATCTTACCTTCATATTCTAGTTCATGCCCACACAGACACCCTGCCCTCCACTCTGTCTTCAATTCTTTCTGCAATTTTCACTCTGCCTTCTCTGCTCTCCCATGTGGGGGCAAGGGCACATTTATGTAACCTCTCTGGAAATCTTGTGTTTTGATGGAGAAAGATTGGCTTTCTGACAGTTCTAAATATAGAGTAATTCCTTGAAGGAATGCATGATGGGGCCAGATCGTAATTCAATACATGGAACTTGACTACAAGGTAAAGATGTTGTCACAAGGAAAACAAATTCTCACTCACCTGTTCGGAAGGAGTCCAGCAGCAAGCTGACTTGATTATAATCTTCAAGCCACAGATCCATCAGTGTTTTGTTTTCCTAGCCTGGGAGGGAGATTGGAGTTTAGGTAGGAACTAAGCGATGAAGCCAATAAAGCAAGTCAATAAACCCTCTCCAGGTGAGGGGTAGGGGCCCGGGGAGAGTAGCGTAAGGCCGGGCAGGACGAGGTGGGAGCACCAAGCCAGCGCCTTCATGCACACTCTTCATCTTTTAAAAAGGAAGGACAGAGGGATGCCTGGGTGGCTCAGATGGTTGAGCATCTGCCTTTGGCTCAGGTCGTGATCCCAGGGTCCTGGGATCGAGCCCCGCATCGGGCTCCCTGCTCAGCGGGGAGCCTGCTTCTCCCTGCCTGCCACTCTGCCTAGTTGTGTTCTCTATCTTTGTCAAATAAATAAATAAAATCTTTAAAAAAAAAAAAAAAGGAAGTACTAGAATTATAGTCAAAAGACTCCCATATCTAAAAAAAAAAAAAAAGAAGGAAGGACAGAGCTTAATTTCATTTGCATTTTGTGAAAGAGTTTAAGCTTAATCATTTTAATATTCAGGGCTGAGTTAGATTCTTCAAAAGCACAATTAAATGGAGAATCATGTCCTCAGTGGCTCATACTTGTAAGAAACCAAATGGTTTGGATCAAAATACTTCCACAGCGCACCAGCATCAGCCTGTATCATTAAAATTATAAGGACAGACATAGCAACGCAGGGGGAAGAACATCGCTTGGGGATGTCTTACAGATTCAAATACAGTGAGGGTGACATTTGCAGGATTTAAGGAAGCTTTGCTGCTTTGGTCCATTGAGCCAGGTCCCTGTTTCCTTGTTCTATCAACGGACATGGTGATGCCGTCAAGTGTCGCTACGGGAATTAAATGAGATAACATAGGGCATGTCTTTACCTCAATGTTTGGCATGTGGATGAGGACCTGTATTTACTTTCTATGACGTCCAGCAAATTACCATAAGTTTAGTGGTTTTAAATAACAGGCATTCATAATCTCACAGTTCTGTCTGTCTGAAGTCCAAGCAGTATGGGCTGATTTCTCTGCTGCGTTCCCCTCCAGAGACTTGACTAGGGAAGGGTTTCTTTCCAAGCTCACTCAGGTTTTCTGCAGGATTCAGTTCCCTGCTAGCTTCGGCTGGGGCTTGCTCTCCCCTACTAGGGGCCCCTGTCAGAGTCAAAGTCCACGACAGAGAACCCCCTTCACTGAATCTCTCTTATACTTTTAATATCTGTGACTTCAGAAAGGGCTCGCCTGATGAGGTCAGGACCACCAGAATAATCTTCATTTCGGTTAGCTCAGAGTCAGCTGACGAATAACTAAGCCTGGGAGTGATAGCCCCTCCCATTCACACGGCTGACCGCTCTCAGGGAAAGGGATCATACAGGCACGTATGGGGCCGGGAATCTTGGCAGCCTTCTTGGAATTCTGCCCATTCAACAATTGCTGTTGTGTTTTGTTATGAGACATAAGTAAAGCAGACTGTCTCGGTGGGGAAAATAGCTCCAGTCAGTAAGGATTCCATATTGTATGGTGAGGCATTCCGCAGAAGTAAGACAGGTGTGAAACACAGCTGCATGGGTTAGAGCACCTGGAAAAGGTAAGGGATGGGGGCTTCTTAACTTGGCAGACCAAGGGGTGACTTAACCAATGACCCGACCCCTATGTGAAATCATGTTTGACTTCAAATCCACGGAGGGCAGCGGAGGAGAAAACATTTAACCTAGAGCACACAGTTATGGGATGATCAGGAGGGAAGGCTAGAGCTCGTCTCCCAACGGGGACACTAAGTGTCCCATTACTCCTTCCCGTCCTGGGACTCTGCACTCCTTCCCATCCTGGGCCACACACCTGCTGGATCAGTTCTCTCCCCAGGATCCATGACAGCACCCTACTGTGTCGGTGAGAAAAATAGCTGGAGTCAGGATTCCTCCATTAAGACCCGTTAATAAGGGTGTACCGCCCGCATAGCTTCTGGCGGCAGTTACAGAAAGAAGGGCTGTGTAAGAGAATCACAACACAAACCTCTTACAGTCCTCTCTCCCCTCCCAGCCCCCAAATCCCATTTGGCAGTGCGAGGACCAGAATTGCGCAGGACTTGGATGCTTTGCTCTCTCATGTCATTGTTGTCCTGAGCCCTTCCAGGCATGGACAGAGCTCACTGCTCAGGAGATTAACTTTCCAAACCGAAAATGCTTGACCCACTGGAAATCTATTCGTGGAACTTATTGTTATTTTCATCATTGGACCATGAAAAATAAATTCAACAGATAGAGTCCTAAAACCCTCGCCCATTATGAAATAGCTCAAACTTCTCAAAAGGTCCAAGAGTCAAAGGAGCTGGGAGATGTAGCATTACCTTCATCTACTTCTATATAATTTTTCCTTTCTCTTTTTTATATCTGGGATTTATGACTTGAGAAAGAGGTATTGTTGCTCTGATTACTGCCTGTTTCCCTGGCTAATGTGGCTTTCTCACCAGAAATCTTGAATACTTCTTTTTTTTAAGTTGAAAGCAAAGAGAAATTGTGATAGCTTCATCTGTTATCACTTAGACAATGAAATAATAATAATCTCTCAACTAGTAGAATAAGAAGACACTGTATACAAGGAGTAAATCCTTATGTTCTTGATTCTCATGAGGCACATGATTTTTCTCCTACCATCGAAAATTCAAGTATCTGGTCTTGAACTTCAAGAAGCATTTACGACTTGTTGATCTACTTATGGAGCTAAAAGAATATTCTACCAAAGATTATCCCTGCTGTTAAGTAACTCATTCAAGAGTTAAAGGAGACAGAAAAGGAGAGAGAGAGAGAGAGAGAGGGAATCCCAAGCAGATTCCCTGATGAGCACAGAGCCGGACACCGGGCTCCATCCCACGACCCTGAGATCATGACCTGAGCCAAAATCAAGAGTCAGATGCTTAACTAACTGGCACTTCAAAATTTTTAAGTGATTTGTTGCGCCATTACTATTGCGGCATAAGAATTTGTGCCAAAATGTAGGAGTTTAAAACAACTTTTTTTCTTTCTCAAGATATACCGGTCAGGAATTTGGAAGAAGCTTGGCCAGGCAGCTCTCACTTAGTCTCTTGGGTGGTAGAAGCCAGATGTCACGGGCGCCTCCATCCTTGAAAGGCTAGACAGGACCGGGCGCCAGGATGGCTCGCTCACAGGACTGGCAGATGCTGCTGGGTGTCAGCTGGGGACACAGAGCGTACTGTTGACCTGACCACCCACAGAGAGCCTCTCCAGCCAGTGTGGTGGTCTCAGGATGACAAGACTTCTTACAGGATTTCTGGCTTCCCCCATAATCAGTACAGGACCCTCTGTGACCAGCTTCAGGAGTCCCAGGGCATCACTCCTGCCATACTCTAGTGGATGGAGCAATCGGAAGCCCACCAAGATACCAAAGAAAGGGTCATAAACTTCACCTTTTGGTAAAAGCAATGTCAGACTATGTCAGGGTTATGTTTTTAAATTACCATACTTGGCTCAAAAACAGCCAGTAAGATCCTGCTCAAATGTATTATAAACAACAAAGCCTCTGATTGCAGCTCAAGTAATATATAGCAAAGGAGTCATTTTATTTGCAAATGAGAGAAACTTAATGCTACTGAGGTCAAGACTGAAAGAGGCTATAGGTTTGTGAAGCAGGTCATAGGAAAGACCGGATGAATCTGGCTTCAATCAACAGTGGTCACCAGGTACCACTGTGGGAGCTTTAGCCTCAAACCACATCTGCCTCTCTGCATGTGGGCTACTTGTCATGCCCTGCGACCACTGTCTTCACAATACTCCCAGCACCAGCCAAGGCCACCCAGAAGGGGTGCCCTGCTCCTTGGTTCATATCTGACACATCGCAGGGAAGGATTCAGAGACCCAGTGTTTATCACGTGTGCATACCTCTTTAATCTGTATGACAGATCCTATTCGAGTCACGTGGTTAGAACAGTCTTTACTAGAGGGCTGAAGATGAAATGGGGCGAACAGAGTGGGAAATGTGCACTATCGAGCAGTCAAGGGAGTTTACAGTGATTAGTGAGCTACCAACTTCTTTTGCTGAGAACTGCTTAATGAAACTTGTATAAACCTTGCACAGAGAGAAATCAGTCTTTAGCTCTCAGCAAACCTCTGTTGTCCAGAGAATCCATGGAAAACTGAGTGAAAGGCTATTTGATTTAGCTGATAAAGTAATGAGCCAGAAGTCAGAGCTGACACACACATACCTTCATCTATACGTGATGGCCAAGTATTTTCCCTTGATTATCTCATTTGGCTGTCACACAACAGCCAAGGTGATAGGGCAGGTTTTATCTCCACTTAGTAGAGGAGACACCCAAGACCCAGGAATTTTAAGTGACTCAATCCCAATCACGCAGGGAATAAATAGTAGAGCAAGCACTCAAACTCAGACTTCCCCGGATCTAGTACATTCTCCACCTCGCCACAGACTCTCCTGATGTAAAACTCCAGGCTCCCCGATGGCATGATAGACAAGAAAGGTCTTCTCTACTACTGGAAGGTCAACCACTTCACTGCTGAATCTTGGAGTAGCTGCCAACTGGAGCATTTCGGCTTCCACCACCGAAATTAAATAGGCCATCTTCATGCTGACTATATGAATCAACACATATCAGATAAATAAAATGCATTAGCTTCAACTCCTCTTTGCCGGTTCCCAGGAACACCGGATTTGGTCAGTCGGGCTTCATGGCAGGTGGAGGAACTGGCGTCAGACAGACCTCGGGAGTTATCTGTAGCTCCCGAAGTCAGATGTGGTCGGCTCAGGCTCATTTCACAGGTCCTCAGATCCTTGGCTCAAAGTGAAACCAAGTGGTCCTCAAAACGGTCTATGCTCAAAATGAAACACAAGCTCGGAACACACTTTGCTTGTGAAAACACAGTGAAAAGAACGTACACGCACATTTGCGTCCACTGGCTATGCCTCGTTTGCCTTTTGAAAGACTTCTGGGGGCGCCTGGGTGGCTCAGTCGTTACGCGTCTGCCTTCGGCTCGGGTCATGGTCCCAGGGTCCTGGGATCGAGCCCCGCATCGGGCTCCCTGCTCCGCGGGAAGCCTGCTTCTCCCTCTCCCACTCCCCCTGCTTGTGTTCCCTCTCTCGCTGTGTCTCTCTCTGTCAAATAAATAAATAAAATCTTAAAAAAAAAAAAAAGAAAGACTTCTTAAGAATCAAATGCCTGAAATATGATCGGTGGCAACTTTGGTATCAATGTAACCATCACTGAGAATTTCTTGAACTCAAGGGGTAAATTTTTTTAATCTTAACCCATGAATCCCTGAGGTCCTTCATTTGGTCAACATAAGCCAGAACCGATCATCTACCAAACTATGAAGTATACAGGTTTTCTCTGATGCCCTGGATCTCCTTTTCTACACCCATGTTCCTTCTTCTTTCCTTCTCCTCTTACTGTGGGCCCATCCTCCACCGGGAAGACACTGTTTGCATTAGACACATGCCCAGAAATGATGAGGAGGATGACGAGGACAGTGCCTTCCACTCATTGGGTGCCCACCATTTACACATTATTTACCCAGTGCTGATTAGGAGTCAGGTCAGGCTTTAAACTGTTTTGTGTAATCCTATCTGCCCTATGAGACTAATACTCTGTTTTCCCATTTTACAGATGATAAAGCTGACATTCCTAGAGGGAAATAATTTGTCAGAAGCCCCACAGCTCAGGAGGGGTAGGCAGAGACTCAGTCTCCTGTTTGTGTGACTTCTGAGTCCATTTCCTTTATTATTCCAATCAACGTCACAAAGGGTGGCTAAATCAACCTAGTGTCTGTCCTCAGGTATTTTCACGTCAAAAGAGGATGGGCAGTAGAAAGTTGTGCTTAGTGGAAGTTTAAGAATTACAATTGGTGTGGCTCTTACAATGAGTAATAGGCTAATACCTAAAATATTTTCAAGTTGCTGGAAAAGGGCTTCCCAGCATCCCCCAGACCACACCACGTGGAGCAATGCTCTGTGCCTTCTGTGACCGCGATGAGCCTGAGGAGACCCAGTGATAGCGCCTAGCTCCTGGCTCTTGTTTCTCATCTGTAAAAGGGGGGAGTGAGGCCAGGTCACCCCCAGGGACTGTTCCAGCCCCGACACCCGGTTTGTGAAGGACAGAGCTTATCTTAGGGCTAACTGGTAACCCTGAGGTCCTAGTGTCCTCTCCTTTCAGAGCACCAGTTTCTTGGACCTTCTGCAAGTCTCCTGTGAGGTGCAAGATATCCTGTAAAACACAGTGAAGGCAATTCTTCAGTGACATGTCATAACAAATTACAGCCCTGAAACTGCTTCATCTCTCAACCTCCTTTCCCAGGAATTGGTAGTAACGACGTAATGCTGTTTCCAGCCCCTTTCATCTTTAAAGCTCTCACTAAAACCTCGAATTAATCTTCAAAATGTCACGAAGGGAGGCACAGTCCTAGCGCTGTCCCTCCTCTTGCCTTCTCTTTATTTTTCCTTGTCAGTCATGTTTTGAGAGTAGCATCACGGGAGACCTGCAAGGTCGTTTGCTTGAAAATCACATCTGATGCTTGGTTTTCACAAACATTCTCGCCAGGCACTCATCCAGCATGGGGAATAATTTCGGAGTGTCTTCCAAGCCCAAAGACCAAGCATTGCCCATCTGTCTATACATTTTATCCAACGAAGTAGAACCCCAAGTAGCGAGGTGAGTACACCCAACTGATGACTCTCCATCCAGCTGATGTTGATTGGACTCTGCTTGGACCCCTGCAGCAAGCCGGGCCAATCAGACGACTCTCCTCCACAGCCAAAATGCCATGAAGCTACTACAGTATCAGCCTGGAGCCTGGACTGTCTTCTTAGATGGAGTTGATGATATTGGAAGGGAGGGTACATCTGCCTTCCTCAGTGAGCCCACCTGCAAAACTAGAAAGACGAGGCAGATGTGCAGCAGGGAACGGAGTCGGGACGTGGAGAAGAGAGTACGTCCTGGGTCTCATTCACTTTTCATTCACTGGCTCCATTCCTTGACTGCACCTTTTTATTGTGTCAACCTAGCATCTTCACTAACACCTGCAGCATGTGCTTGAACAACCCGAGTCACACATGACTCCCTGGACGTTTCTCTAGCACCTCTCATAACTCCCCATTCTTCTGGAATTCTTGGGGTCCAGAGAAAGACTCAGGAGTCAGAGATGTTTTCCTTTCCTCCAACTAGGGGTGGGGGTAGGTGTGGAAAAGGAGATACAGGCGAAAAGATCTGAGTATTTGTCTCTATTTTTACTGCCTTCTTTTGAATTCATTTCTTGCTGACAACACATGGTTTCCTGCCTCCTTTCCAGAAGGACTGTCACAGAGTTACATCCATTCTCTGCGTCGCTATAACGGAAAACGTAACAACAACATAAGCCCACTGCCTAATGGATTTGCCATTAGTCATATAAGTAGAAAGAATGGAACTTTTAAAATAGCAATGATGTTAATATTTTCTTTTTTAAAAAAATATTTTATTTGACAGAAAGAGCGAGCGTGCGTGCGAGTGTGAGAGGGGGTAGGGGGAGAGGAAGAAGCAGACTCCCTGCTGAGTAAGGAGCCCGATGTGGGACTCGATCCCAGAACCCCTGGATCATGACCTGAACCAAAGGCGGACACTTAACCGACTGAGCCACCCAGGTGGCCCACTAATATTGTCTCATGTTTTCTAATTTATGCTTTGACCTTTCTACTTAATTTAATCGATCCTTTAAGTTCTTAGGTTGTGCCAAGCCATGTCATAAAATCATGGACTGTCAGAATGAATCAAAAGAAGAACATTATCCAAAGTATACACAACTGTAAATAACCCCTTCCTGGGTCCCCTGCCTGATGCAACCTGGAGGTGGCTACCGATAAAGCCAGCAGAATGGGATTTCAATTGGGAGCAATGACAGCTTAATGGAGTCGGGGAACTTAGTACTTGACCCCCGGCTAGCTTTCAAAATGTCCTTTTGCCTGAGCTGACCTGAAGTGGATTGTCTCCTCCATCCCTGCCCACCATCTCCAGCCCCACCCATCTCAGAGGGGGGCCTAGGAGGCCAGGTCTGGGTTGCATCACTATTGGAAGGAACTGGTTAGCATTCCAGGGAAGGGTGTCAAGAACGGTGGGGGAGGGGTGCAGGGGAGCTCGACAGAATAGAGGCCTCTGAAGCCAAATTGAAATTCAACCTCGGTCATGGTTGTACCCTGCCCTAGAACACGGGGGTGGGCATCAGAGTGCCACTGTCCCCAGTGTCTAAAATATGTCATCTTGTCCTGGGCAGTAGAGAGCTGAGCCCTGCCCCCCTCGCCCCCCCCCCCCCCCCCCCAGCCCCGTGTGAGTAATGACGTGCTCTGTAAAAAGACAAAGGGTAGGAAATTCATCTTCAATATTCCCCTCAGAGTATACTTCCTGGCTGACCTCGGCACTATGACATTTCATTTGCTCGCTCAGTGATCAAAAGCATTTGCCTTTAGAGGAGCTCCTACTTTGGGTCCTATTGGCTTATTATTTCGTGGCTTATTATTTATAGTGGTTCTAAAAATGTGATTTCCTACATCAGCAGGAACCCCATTACCTGGAACTGGTTAGAAACGCACATTCTTGGGCCCCCCCTTAGATCTGCTAAATCAGAAGTTCTGGGTTGGTTTGGGGTTGAGCAATCTGTATTTCCACAAGCCCTGCAGGTGATTCTGCTGCCCGGTACGGATGGTGAGCCCCTGCGTGCTCCAGAGACCAGCCACTCCAGACAGGAGGTCTGTTTCATCTAATCCCTGGAAACGAGATTCTTCCCCTTCAGCAGTACAATGACGAGCTATACCGGAGCTTACAGCAAAAGTTAAAATCAACAAACCAATTCTGTCTTTATTTAAAATTCAGATATTTTGTCCACCGTAAATTTTTGCCCTTTGTTTTGTTTTTTGAGAACATTTGTCCTTATTCCTGAGGGTTTTGGTGATGCCCTCGATTTTGTGCCTAGAAGGAATGCCTCACTCGCAGACCATGGTCCTGCCCTTGGAGAAGCCATTCTCACTGGAGAGAGGGGACAGCCTTTCAGAGCCATCAGCTTAATGCCATTGGGTTCTGCAAGGCAGAGGACAGGCGCTCTGGGAGTGGGTGTGGAAGGCTCGCACGTCCTCCCTGCGGGAACAGAACTGCGAGCTGGCATACCACAGGCTGCCCTCAGCTGTGGGCTGTCGGGATGGGAATCTTGTAGAATTGCCAGGTCCGAAGATCTTTTTTCAACTTCAGGGATTTAAACAATACTTTCCGAAGTGGTCCTAAGACTTTTCTCCTCATGAGCGCAGTTTCAGCCAGAGGTGATGACTAATTTATTTGCTTCTGAGCGAACCCATGTTAATCAGGATGGACTAACTTGATTTAATGTGATGTCATGTGTACCCAGAGTTACGTTCCATTTTCTCGTCCTGTCACGGCTGATTAGTCACTGAACTGTGACAAGAGGGAGGTAATTCTCTCTGCAGGTCTGGAGCTCACCCCCGCCTGTAGTTTTAGCTACAAAAGGGCGGAGCTGCTGAGGAGAGGGCCCGACACCGGATTGCCCAATAAACCAACCACCTTCTCTCCCATCTTCCTTCTTTTCATTCCTCTTTCATTTTAAACCACAGGGACAGAAAATAGAATACAAAAGCTGTGCATATAAAAATTATAATTTAATTAAATGAAATCAATGACTCTCCATAAGTTTTTAATTTTGGAAGAGATGCAAGCTTCTTTACCCAGCTAAGCTCATCTGCAGTCACCAAGGATGCTGAACCTACTTCTTGCTGAACAACAAACTCTGATTCAAGCTGGCTGCATATTTGGTAGGACATGACTCAGTGGCTGTGGGGGTAGTAAATGCCGTGGTGGTGCTCCCCGCCACAGACCTTCTTTAGATCTGAGGCACCCAGCCCCTGACTTCTGGGACGGTCAGGGTGATGGCTCTCACTGGAATTGCCCTAAGTCATCAGGATCGGCCTTGCGCAAAGTTACACCACCTCCAGGAGGGCATCCCACAAACCACAATATGCTAAAGCAGGGAGACAAAGACCCAGCCCCCATGGCACTCAATTTGGGACACTGGGAAGGACATCTCAGCTCCGAACATTCGACAGAATCAGCTGAGGCCTCAGCCACAAATGAGCTTCTCCCTCTGCCCACTCTCTGCCTTCCTCACTTCCTTAAAGCTGTCTCTCCAGAGAGATGCCCTCCCTTTATCCCACCCAGCTATCCATCTCGGTGGTGTCTTGGGATCTGTTCTCACGGAATTCAGGGGAACTATCATGGCTCTAGGAAGCAGACTGTAAATGGGACTTTGGAAACAGATCATCTACTGGCTGGTAGTCAATGAGGGCCCCATCATTCAGTGGTAGGTGGAGAATGAACAGCACCTGGAATGCTGTAGCAGGGTGGTTGTTCAACTCTCACTAGTAGTGATCTGGGGGAAGAGTTTGGTCAAAAAGGATGCATTGACTTAGGTGACATGTCTGGTGCTCATGGAGTATAAAGGCAATGATAGCCGTGAGAACCATGGGGTAGGTGGTTGATGCTGAGTACCAGGGATGAACTCAACAGATACAAGAGGCTCAGGGGGAGAAATCACCAATGCAAGATGGAATGGGAAGGCAAGAGAGGACTCCTTGGCAACATTTAAGGGATCTCCTGTGGCTGGAGGATCAGGCCCAAGACCAGGCTGAGGACTCAGTCATGAAAGTAGTGGTACTGAAGGGAAGGCCGGATTCTCTCCTGCAGCAGGCTTCCCGTGCCAAAGGGATGACTCCACTAGGGAAGGAGTGGAACCCTGAGACTTGGGGCAGGGATAGTGGCGTAGATGCATTTGGGAACCTTGAATTTCCAGATTCCTCTGACTGTTCTGGGCATTAAGAAGTGACCCACTCTTCACTTAAAGATAATACAGAGGCCTCAAATGAGGCAGGTGCCCTACAAGGTAAGGTCCACTTATGTCCTCCTGGAAACCAGAGCAATGACAAGGGTCTGGAATGGGGCATGCGCTGGGCCTGTGGAGGGAAGAAAGGAGCTATTCGCTGAGGAAGCTATAGAATTTGGCTAATATGTTCTGGTGGAAACTGGAAAAAACACATATGGAACTGGATCTTGAGTGTTCTAGGTCAAGGACAGCACAATATAAGGCTGGCTACGGGAGAGCTTATTGATATGGAGTACTCTCCTAAATATAGGATGTAACACCGGGGTGCCTGGGTGGCTCAGTGGGTTAAGCATCTGACTCTTAATCTCAGCTCAGGTCTTGATCTCAGGGTCGTGAGCTCAAGCCCCACATGGGCTCCACATTGGGTGTGGAGCCTACTTAAAATATATACATATTTGATATACCACCTTAGCAAGGACCCTATTAGATGCGTTAACACACTCCGAGAATGGCTCTTGAAAGCTGGAAAAGGTAACAGCGTGGAATGAATAAAGTAGAAATGCCAGAGCTTATATGGCCGATTATAGAATACGTGAACAAAAGGCTCAGAGAAGAGCACATGCTAGAGTGGATTTACTATGTAAAGCTGGAAAACTCTCCAGCTGTATACATTCTTCAGAGGGGTTCAGGGAACACTCCCTTTATCTAAGCAACATGCAATTTACTGCGCCAGAGTCCTGGGAGCCCACTTCCCAGCAGGATGGTGTGAGAGCTCATCTGTGTAGTGTCTGTGGGGTGGGCCCTGCTGAGGTAGGTACTAGGACAAGACACCTGAACTTGCAAGGACCTGCATGCTCTGGACAAACAGCGGGGCCAGAGTCTTGCCATATGTGCTGCTGGAGCCCATGTGGTAGGAGCAGGGAAAACACAACATGGCGGCATCCCAGTACCAAGAAGAAAACATCTCCGTCCTGCAGTATCCCATCACCATCCACTGACGTTATGCTTGCTGCAGAGGTGAAATGCTTGGAGTCCAGCTCCATCATCCCAGAGCAGGTAATGCCTGACAGATGTGGAGATGAAAAGCAGCAAGTTGATTGATGTTGCAGTCTATGCTTTGGTAATTCATCCTCCTGCACACATGCTACACACGTTTCATGCCATGTTTAAACAACTCTGTATTTCCACCCTCCTAAGACACAGTTATCCTGACAGGTGAAGAATTCCCACCCTTTCCTCAAAAGTCAGGAAGTGCACAGCCCCAAAGCTCATCCATGTCTGGCTGTATTAAGGACTCCCAAATTCCATCCCATTCCCACTGAATATTTTGTTAGTTAATGAGTACATTTGAAAATTAACCCAGAACTTGTATGTAAAATAAAAAATGGGCAAAGGAGAAAGAAAAAAATAATCTATACAAGTGAACACATACAACAAGCAAAGAAAAAATATGCGAAGCTCCTATAGTTCTTGTTCCTGTGATTGATTACAAGACTCTAGTGGATATTCAATTACCCTTTTTTTCTCCCACTACGATTTCTGTATTTCCCCCATCCTCAGCCAGAATCTCGGCTGATTTGGGTTATTTCCCAGCTGAAATGTCCCAAAGATCCATTCCCAAAGGGCTGAGGTTATCAACTGGCATATCTCTCTTTGATGCTGTCATTTTCATTGCCTTTTTCTGTTGGGTCTGGAAGTACCCAGAGGCATTCCAGAAGTCCACTGGGTTGCAAACAAAACCCTCCTTGGCCGTACTGCAGCAGCAACCCAGTTTCCCCTTGGTATTCAAGATCCGTGACTCCAGCAAACACAGGAACTCTCCCACCTATTTGTTCAAGTGGCATAAGGAGCCCGAAATGATCAGGTAGGAGCCTCGTCTTCGAATTCAGTAGAAGCACCATTGTGTCCTTTGGTGAAGCATTCCTCTGTGAAGTCCTGAGACATCCAAACTCACAGAGCTCCGAGTCTCTCAGTTGATAAGCAGGAATTCTGGGAATGGGTTATCAAGCATCATGGTAAGAAGAGCCATCCCCATCCTTTGATTCCTGAAATGAAGACTCTTAGAGCAGAACTGACGGAGCCCTGATGCAGGACTATAAAGGTACACTGGTTACCCTGCCAAGTAAAAGCCAAGTGCATTTTGTGTTCCTTCCAAATTGGTGTGGAAATGAAGGCATTGACGGGGTCACCGGCTTCATACCAAGTGTCAGAGTTCCTGTTGATCTGTTCCAGTGGAGATGATACCTCTGAAACAGCAACTGGAGTCACTGTCTGAGTTAGTTTGCAGTAGTCCCTGGTCATTCCCCAAGATCCATCGGACTTCGTCACAGGCCTAATGGTGAGTTAAATGGGAATGTGAGAGATATCCTCACCCCTTATATTTTCAAATCTCTGATGGTGACACGAGTCTCTGCAGTTTTTCTGGAGATGACGTACTGATTCTGGTTCACAATCTTGATCAGGAGAGGACATTCCAGGGACTTTCACTTAGTCATTGCTGCCATAATGACACACACCCCATGATCAGAGAGTTAATCTGGGGGCAAACTAAGCCCACTGTGAGTCAGATTGGAAGTAAGGCTCTATTCTTTCATTGCTGCCAGCCCCCACTTGACTGTTGAGTCAGTGGCATCAATTAGCATCAGTTAGGAACGATGACTTCATACTCCCTTAAAGATCGTTTTATTATACCCTCTCACTCTCATCAGTGACTACAGGATTCTTTTTGCGGTGGGGGTTTGCAACAACAGCACAGCGTCCTTCCTCAAGTTACTTGGCCTCTCTGGGTCTGCAAACCGACCAAGGTCTGGAAACCACTGAGAGGCCATGATTCTTCACTGTGGTGATTCAAGTCAGGGTTTTGGCTCCAGATCTAGAGTTTGTTACATCAGTCAAGAAAGATACTAGTGGGTTACCAATCTATTTCATTCCTAGAGCCACTCTGATCCGTTTGCCTCCTGTGGGATATCTCTGTAAAGCATTTTGGTTTCTGGTACATTTATGCTACGCTTTGGGGTAAATATTTCTATGTTATCTTTGTAGCTGAGTGCCGCGCTTGGTCTAACACCCTTAGAGTTCACTCCTGCACATCTTCCCCAGAGTTTACAATTCTTTTAGTGTGCAAGCTATTTTCTCTTGGGTTATAGTATGTCCTAGCCCCTTAGCACATGGGAGGGATTTGATCCTGGATTTAGCAGCAACAGAGTATGTTTGTGGTGTGTCTTGAGGGGGAAATGAGAATCCATTTCCAAGGCGTGTCTGAGGTGAGTTACCACAGGGCTTCCAAGCAAAGATAGGCTATCCTCCTCAGACACTGGAGAAGCTAGTGCTTTTGGTTAAGGGAGGCTCAGAATGACATGGGGATTCAATGTCTGCTTTATTGGGGTCCAACCAATTGTTTCCACTCGAAGTTCCATGATTGCGTTCTTTCCTAACCAATGTCCTAAATGCCACATGAGAAGCTTGACAATACCGTGAATTTAAGTGTCACTGTAATTCAGCAACCGGCACAAGTAAATGTATTTTACTTCCAGCAATATTAGCCCCGTGGCTATAAGAAAAAGGAGATCCTTTCCAGGCTGTCATGGAAGCTCTCAGCCACTCAAGCTGGAAGTTAGAGGGACTGAGTGTGTCATTTTCTTTTCGTAGACGTTCAAGTGCATTGAAAAAATCAATCCCAAATCACAGTCCTTGTAGTTATCGTTACTGCCATAAAAGTCAAGTGCAGCAACCACTTGGGGTCCCAAAGCACTTACTTCACTTGGCACTTCATCAAAATCAAACAAAGGTTATAGCGTGATTAATTAAAATGCCACCATGTGCCAAGGGTTCCTACTACCCCGTCCCCCGCTGTCAAGGAGCTTAGCACTTTAGCCGAAGGGCAGGACCAAACCGATTCCCAAATCCCATCTTTGACATATGACTGCCTCTACCAATCCTTTATCGGTCAGGTTCCCGTTTGGAGGGAGAAAACAAACAAGGAAAGTTTTTTCTTATATTTTATTTTATTTTATTTTTTAAAGATTTTATTTATTTATTTGAGAGAGAGAGAGAGTGTGAGCATGAGCAGGGGGAGTGGCAGAGAGAGAAGCAGGCTCCCTGCTGAGCAGGGATCCCAATGCGGGACTCAATCCCAGGACCCTGAGATCCTGACCTGAGCTGAAGGCAGACGCTTCACTGACTGAGCCACCCAGGCACCCCACACAAGGAAAGTTTAATATCAAACGTTATCATTATAACAGGGGAGTGACCCTAAATAATTCTGCAGGGCCTGGAAACAATACCTCGAAAAGGAACAAGCTTGGAACAGAGGCCCCTGTGCAAAGCTGGGATTTAGACCTCGTCGGAGGTTCAGTTTCAGTCCTCTGGATGGAAAGAAGCTTCCCTGGGTTGCTCCAATTCCACGCGAGCGAGGACGTCCCTGCTGGGCATGTCTGGATGATGATGGCGATGAGCCCACAGAGAGGGTCCAGGGTGGGTGGCCACTCACCAGCAGGGCAACAGGAGGGCCCCGCGGAGCGGTCCACGGGGAGGTGAGCACGTGGCCAGGGTCGGGACTGGGGCTGCAAACACCCAGGGGGCTGCAGAGGAGGGCCACCAGATCCTCCTCACGGCCAGGGCTGCGGCATGTGACGGGAGCCGGAACGAACCGGAACGGCAGCTCTCTGGAGCCAGAAGGAGAAGCCCCTCCTCCTGAAACGCCTTCCCACCCCCAGGGCTCCCTGCTGACAACGGGGAGTTCATCCTTCCTGCAGCAGGGAAGCCTGACATGGGCCTCCTCCCATCATCACAGAAGCAGGTGCTGAGTGGTGGATTTGGGGCTGAGAGGCAATCCACTGGTAACTGAGTCCCGCTTCTCGCTTGAACTTGACCTTTCATACATCCCTAGTTTCCCTGCTCCCCTTCTCCTCTCCGCTGTGGTCTGAGTCCAGCCACACACACTACACAGCCGCAGATCTAGGTTTCGGAGTCCAAGGACCCCATCACTCGAGGGGGGAGGTTCCAGGGGAGAGCGAGGGAGGGGGCGCAACCCACCCACTTATGTTCTTCAGTACAGAAGCTCATGCAGTGAGGGCGAGAAGCAATCCAGCAGTAAAAATGCTCCTGTGACCTTAATTCTCTCTCTCCCCTCCTCCTCTCTGTCCTGTCCCGTCCCGTGTCACAGGTCACACAGTTCTAAAAACCTGAAGACATCTTCCCCGTTCCTTCTGATCAGCCCCGGCAATGACTGACTTCAGTCCAGAAATACTGCTCTATTACCTGGCTCCCAGAGGCCTGGAGGGAGGGGTGCTGGCTCAGAATCTGCATTTGAACCTGTCCTAAGGCAAGTCGCTGATCAAACCTTACAGGAATTGCTGGTGGGAGGTTATCCCTGAGCAGGGCTCGCAGAAGATTTCTGTGACAAGTCTTTCCTGTGACACCATGTTCGCTTTCAACGGCAAATAAACATTTTCCAATTTCTGAGTCAATAAGCAATATGGCTTTCTAGAGACGGAGAGCAGGGTCTGGGGCTCGGGCACTGAAGACTGCTAATTCTGCAGGAGGGCATCCCGTAGCAATTTCAGTACCATGCTTATCATGGCGCTGGTGGGCGAGGGAGCGGCTGCGGCAGGTGACCAAGGGCTCTGGGATTTTGGGCTGTGTGTGGCCGCCAGGCTACCAGCGACAGTGAACGACAGACGGAGCCGCGGCTCTTTCATTCCGAGGGACTCACACCGTTTGGATCAGTCAGCGTTCTTGCCTGCAATCTACAGAAGGGGTGCGGCAATCTCAGCCAGAAAGGGGGTGTGTTGGGAGGGCCCGGGGGGCTTGGAGAGCTAAGAGGAGACTGGAAACTCTGAGAACACAGGTGGGGACCACGGGGGTGCTAGGGGTTGGCAGCAGACGCGAGGCGAGGCTCGAGGGCAGACACTCACTAGTTGATCTGCTGCTGAGGAGGTGCCCTCCCGCCAGCCCGGGACCCCGGGTCACAGTTAGGGGAGAGCACATCTGACTGGCTGAGCTCAAGACCCACGTCTGTCACCACCTCAGGGGAGGCAGTGCAAAGCACTCTGGCTGCCTTTGGAGACGGGATTGTTCACCCCCAAACTGTGCTTACTAAGAAATTCGGGCATTGATAGGAATTGGGGATTGGATGCTAGACAAAGATGGACGAAGGTCCCTCAAACAGTTCTTGCCCATTGTACCCCCTTTCAGGTGACTAGAGCATAAGTCAGGTATGGGATGGAGGCAAAACCGTTTCAGATCCTTCATACATTCATCCAGTCCGTCGTCTGCCCAGCTAACGAGCGGTCAGCATGGGCAAAGCGCCACGTCCGGTCCTGGATTCGGTGAAGCCCACTGGCGCCCATCACGCACCCCCGGCCCCTCTCCCTTGTTCCTCTCCTCAGTCACCCACTCCCTCGTGGCTGTCTCCCCCAGCCCTGTCCCCTGAGCCCCTCCCCTGCCGCCCAGCCTTGGTCGGAAGGGAAATGAAGGCAAACCCGGACACGTCGCCAGGACTGCTATAAATTGTTCCGACAGGACCCGGCATCAAAAACATTTTCTGGCTTCTTTTTGGATTTTGGGGACCTGTGTCCTCCCTGGCCGCAAGCATCCCAGGCACCGTGTGGCGCACGGCCCGCGTGTGCTCAGGAAGGCAGCCGCCGTGTCCCGCAGAACCGGAGGCCCGACGCGGCTCCGCGGTGCCTCTTCCCAGCTGCGTGAGCCATTTCACTGCTTTTTCAAACACGGTGCAGTGTAATGCGCGCCTACAAACACTCACACGCGTGCCTACACGGGCGGCAAAGCTGTGGACGGGCGCAGGGAGGTGTGCGGGCTCTGGGTTCAGATGGACCTGCCATCGACATCCGGCTCCACCACAGACTTGTTGTGCAAGTTATTTACCTTCTTTATGTGAATTTCTGCAGCTGTCAAGTGAGACTAATGATCGTACCTATTTCATGGGGTTGTTGCAAGAATTAGAAGCTGTAACGCACGGAAAGCTCTTAGTTATTGCTCTGCGTAGAACACGCACTCAATAATAAACAGTAGCTCTTGCCAAACACATACATGTATACGCGTATCTTTGAATTACTAGCTCTGTAACCTTGAATAATCCCCTTAACCTCTCTGAGCCGCCTTTACAATTTGACATTAATAACCGCCTCCCAGCTTTGTTGTCAGGACTAAAGAAAAAGAGCAACTAGCATTTACTGAAGCCTTGTGACTCGGCCTGAAAGGCCTCTGCACAATGTAAAGCGCTGTGAGGAGGAAGACGTTGCGCACAGCCCCTGGCTAGAGGGTTTTCAACAGAAGGAGGAGATTCACATTCATTTCACAATCACCTCTGACTCAAATGCCACTTGGGAAGCACAGACCTTTCGTTCTGAAGTGATCCATGGTCCAAACAAAAGGTTAAATAGCAAGTCACCATTCTGACCTTGCAATCAAAGGTAAGATCAATCTGTCGGCCTGTATTTATGAAGAAGAGAGGGAGCAATGACAATACCCTGCAATGAAGTTCACCTTGTTCCGGGGACACTTCTCTGTGGCACACTGGAAACCGACACTGGGAAGTCTCTGGCATGGCTGCGCGTCCCTCCAGGAGGCGGGGCACAAAGCCACCCGGGGATAATGCGAGGGCCCGGGAGGGGCCATGCAGAATCGTCTAGCAGCCAGGAACTGAACAGTTACAGGGCCCCGTGACACTGCGGGTCCCTGAATGGGCTCCGGAGTCATGGGGGTCAACAGAAGGAAACGTCACACACAGGGACCATTCACAGAAACCTACAGATGAGAAGGGGGGTTAAGGGGGCTTGGCCCTGATGGTGCGGGGCCAACGGGCTTCACATGAGAGCTGGCAAGAATCCAGGGCCATGGATGGCTTGTGTTTGCCTAAAAAGCCACCTTCCCCTTTGAACCTACAGGTTTTGGAGAATGCTGTTAGGGAGGAGACATGGGCCTGGCAAGTCGAGATCTTTTTCCTCTCTATCCTGGGGAACAGGTCGGGCGCTGGGAGTAGCAGCTTCTCACTCTTCACTCCAGGAATAAGGTAAACGGCCCGACTAACTTGGAACTCTTCCTCTCCAGTGAGTCGTTCATCACCTTAACTTGAAGCTAAATAAAAGTGGCGGCATAGGAGTGAGGGGCATTAATCGGGGTTATCCAGAGAAACAGGGCCCATAGGGAGGATAGGGAGGGGGGGCGGGGGGAAGGAGAGAGAAAGGAACCGGCTCATGCAATTATGGGTGCTGGCAAGTTTGAAGTCCATAGAGCAGTCCCAGTGAGCTGGAAATTCAGGTAAGAGTTGATATCACAGTTTTGTGTCTGAACTCTGCAGGGTGGGCCTGCAGCCTGGACACTCAGGCAGGATTTTTATGTTGAAACCCTGAGGCAGAATTCCTTCTTTGGGGAACCTCAGTCTTGGACTTGCAAAACTTCAACTGATTAGATGAGGCCCACCCACGCCATAGAGGGTAATCTGCTTTACTTAAAGTCAGCTGATTACAAATGTTAATCACATGCACAGATACCTTCACAGCAAGATCTAGACTAGGATTTGATCAAACAATTGGACATCATAGCCTAGCCAAGTGGACACATAAAATTAACCATCATAGCAGGAAAGAATAGTGACTAATTTTGCATGGGGTGGCTATAAAAACTCATAGAGGGGTTTATATATAAGATTTAGTCTTTAAGAAGTAGTAGAAGTTTGTTCTCTAAGAAAACAAGGAAAGCAAAAAAAATTGCATGCCCGCAGACGCATGATGAGGAGAGTATGCTCCAGGAAGAAGCAATTTCTCAAGGTAGCTGAGCAGTGAGGTCCATATAGGGCAGGGGAAAAGGAGGCCAGAGAGCCTGCCTGGTGGGTCCTATTGGGAGTGACTTCAAAGGGACACATTTACCAGGTAAAGTTTGTTTGAAAAATGACAGAAAACCATTTAAAATGGGTATGAAAGCACCAGGGTAAAAATCTAAGTTCTAGAATAATGGTTCTCAAACCTGAGTGCAAACAAGAGTCACTTAATAGTTGATGAAAATGCCAATTCTCAGGACGTTCACCTAGATTTTACGAGTCTGTAGGCCCTGTTTGAGGTCTAGCCGTTGAACAGATTTTTAACAAGCATCTAATGATTCCCCTGCAGGTATGGTGGAGACCACACTTTGAGAAGCACTCTTCTAGAAGAGAACTCTGGCAGCAGAAGGTGCAACGAGCAGAGGGAGCAAGACAGCCACTGGCCTCAGTCAGGCGTTATTCCTGGGCACGAGCTCTGCTCACACGCGTCAGTCCTTCAGAGGTCGGGGGAGCGGAGCACTCTCTGGAGACAGAGAGCGTCACGGGCTCACCGTCTCTCTCCTCACTTGGATATCATTTGGTTACATATCAGGGGTGTAAAGTCGTGATTCATCTGCTTGGATGCCTTACAGGGCAGTCAGTAAAACCATCCTTGAATTCTAGATTTTACCCCCTCAGACGTAAGTCCTCAGGAGAACAAGGATGGAGACAAATCCGCGGGGCTGGAACGAGGCTGACACAGAATGGGTTTGTGAGTGGGCAGAACCGAATGCCCCTGTTCTCTTGTGACAGATGTGTTTGCTCCCAGATTCCTCAGCTCCTGATAAAAGTCAGCTCCTGATGGTCTTTTTTCGCTAGTTTACCCGAAACGACCAGATGTTTCTGAATCCCAGGAGGCACTAAGACTCAGGCTCTGGTAGCAACTCCCAGCCCACATAAATACCAGTAATTCCATGCAGGCTGTGATGAATGGATTTGTCTTCCTGTCTCTTCTCTATCAACGTTCCTGCCTTTCCTTTGAAACTCATCTGGTCTAAGTAAAAATCGAAAGGCTCAGACCCACCCTCAAAGTTGGTCTTGCTTAAAAAAAAAAAAGAAAGGGTACAAGACATGGCTTCTGTGTTCATGAGGTTAATGACTCCAGGAGGAAAAAGACACACACCATAGTCAACATTAACCAAAAGTTGTTTTAGAATTGTCATACTGAATGATGATTACATTGCCAAAAGGTAGCAGAATTAGGAAGTAAAAAATAAAATAATATAAATAAAACAAAATAAAATAACAGAGTTGCTCTTGATGCCAGTGTCCCTAAACAGAGCCCCGGGGACAACGTTACCGACGAGGCCTTGCCCTTCTCCCTCATTCCTACTGCGGAGCCGTGGCTTGCCACTGGGCCCTCCACTGTCCTCCTGGAGAGTGGGTCTCTGCCCTGAGCTCTGTCCACTTACTCAGGGCCCCGACTCATGGCCTAGCTCTCTCTGGCTCCTTACGCTACAGGCTGGACTATGTTCCACCCAAGGCGTCAACAGGGTCTCCATGCCGGGCCAGGGCTCCCGTGTGTCAGTGGCCTGCCCACGGCCGTAACTCACAAGGGCTCCGCATGGTGATTTGGGCCCGGGTGAAGCCATTTGCTCATTTTGTTCCTTAGGATATTATAGTTTGCATTTCCGGTCACCTCACTCCATGGGCCGGTTAGTCCTCAGGATAAGCTCTGCCTTGTCCTGGCTTCGTCCCCTACAAGACGATGGGGGAGGAGCTCGTGGATTCCACTTCCAAGCCTAAATGGGACGTGGCCTCACGTGAATGATCAAAATGCTGTGCTACGTCAAAGATATTTAAGTTTACATTTAAGTAGACTCCCTATTCAAATCCACATAACATTTCAGGAAATGCTGGAAAGACGATCCAAACTTGCATCCTGTTTTTCAGGGAAGACCCAGCATGAGCTACCTCCGTTCCTGCCTTTGAAGGAGGGTGGCACGTCAGAATGAATGCAGGGAAGGACGGAGAGGACTTCCCAACCACACTTCCTGGTCTGGGTCATCTGCACCAGCACAGATGTTGTTAACAGAACGGTATTTTCCTTTCTGGTTGGCAATTGTTCCTTGAGCATCTGACTCTTTGGGGTTAAGACCCCAGAGAGAGAGAGACGGGGTCAGCGGGAGGATGTGGGTACCGAAACCCCACTGGGAACTCTCAGGTCACATATGTGAATCTAATCCGTGAGCTCCAGAGAACTCTTCCAATTGTGGCGTCACAGTCGTTCCAGGTGTAACATCAACACTTCAAGAATGGTCCACCCATCCTTGTTAACAGAGCCTACTCATGGCCTCTCTGCGAGAAAACTCACTGTCTAGGGAGTCGTAGACAGAATATGCAGCAAGGAGATACTGTTCATAAATGCTAGGACCTCTTTGGTAGGAAGCTACCGCAGGAATACTAAGTTCCATTTTCACTTTCCAATGTGCCCGGAGGGGACACGGTCGCATGGTCCCCCTCGCTCTGCTGCAGACTCTTCCTCCAGAGAAGTTACTGCATCATGATAGACCATCAATGTCAGCTACTGGGCAACTGGCATCCATCTATGCTGATGTGGAAAATCAGTCTTGGTTCCGGAAGGCAGAGCAGCTGTGAGCAAGGGTCACAAAACAATTTCAGTTGCTCTTCTACTCTGTGCTGCTCTGAGGTAGCAGGTAGAAGAGCTCCTGTCCTGGCCACTTTAAGGGAAGGAATGATGGAGTCCAAATCACCGAGGGTGAGAAAGCCAAACGAAAGGCTGTCATTTTTTAAAGACTATAAAGGAGGTTAACCTGACCTTAGATATATGGAAGATTATGCTATTTCAAGTGTCGCCCACATCTGCCACGGCATCCGCCGAAAGCCCGACTTGGGTCCATTCCGCTCGCCCTGATCTCTGACAATAGTGGATATGATTCCAGCAGGGCACTTACCATCAGCGGGGGCTCCATTTCCATGCGTCCTTTACTCCCCCCAGCAGACTGCTCATTTCTGTCAAATTGTTTCCTTTCGGAACATCTCTCCCATCTATCCCGATTTTTCCTTTCCTTCTGGCAAAACGATCATCTAGAATTGCACCTAGATTTTTGAAAGAGCCCTCTTTTAAGACTCTCGCCCTCCCATCCACTCCTTGAACTCACCACGGCAGTCCTGTTCTGTGCCAGGCATCCCCCATACACATATGTCCCCGTTTGAGAAAAATATTAAGGCTCAGAAAGGGTAATTGTGTGGAAAGTTCAAAGTCACATACCCAATACTTGGCAGGTCTGAATTTGACTCTGGATCTGAGTCTCCTGTTTTCTGTTCCACCCCAACCGTGGTCCCTCCACGTGACTTCCCCCCTAACCTGCTCCAACAAAACGCTTGTTCTTTCACAGCTCACTCAAAAATCTGCACTGGCCGACCCATTGCCAGGTTCCGGTCGCCATTTATAGAACCTGGAGCCAAAGCACTTCAGAAAGCTTGTTTTCCTTTCCTCTTTCTTAGATACTCTTCACTGGAAAAGGCAGCCTACTGATTCATGTCAGACATATCACGTATTCTGCCAATTCTGGACCCTGGTTCTCAGAATAACGCCTTCATTTGAAATGTTTGTCCAACTCCTACCTATTCAATTCACCTTCAATCTTGAAGGTCACACTTTGTCCCACATCTTTCTATGATTTCCCCGACCCCTGATGACTTTTTCTTCCTCTAAACTCTGGAAACACTATCTGTACAGATGGCTGGATTCAGGATTCAATTTAGAGAGACTTGATCTCACTGGAGATCCCTCTTGGGTGCATCCTGCAAACCGAGCCACACTGCGCAGCATCTCTGTCTGGACGGCTTCGTGTTACTTGACATAATGTGGACTAATGATTTCCTAAACTCCACTTCTTGCACTTGCCACAATGTTTCTTTTCTCATGCTACATCTGATGTCCATGAGGCTCGCTCACAGTGTCTCTTGGAACTCTTCCCCCCACCCCCCACTTCCAATTCATCCTTAAATCGTGATTTTTTTTTCTGTGACGTTTCTACTTGCTCCTTCTTTTTCCAAAGCTGCTATTTTAATTTAATTTCTTTTTACCTAATGTAGATGCAGCCACCAGCATCTAATACTAATCTATTCAGTGTATCCCAGTCAGACTAGTGTCCCTCTAGGATGCCTTGTTCTATTCGCAGTCCTTTATGCATGGCTTGGCCCTTCATTTGAGATCATCTGGTTCACCAGTTCGAACATGCATGCACGTCTTATTTGATACCACTGGATTATAAATTACATAAGACCTTTTGCTGCTTTTGTATAAATGGCTCGTGCTTCATGAAAACGTGCTGGTTGGGTGAACACCACTGCCATCATTTCACTCCCCATCTTGAAGTCCTACAGCATATCCACTGTCCATTTCCCAGCATCGCATTTCTACTTGCTCAGTTTCACTGTTAAAATCAAAGATCAATTCTGTTTTGAGATTTATCCGCCAGGCTTTGCCAACCCCTTCCATGTTATTTTCTACCATAACCTCGCTGCTCTAAATAAGTGAGTCTGTATACTCTTACTGACCCTAGCCCTCTATCCCCTAAGGGATCCTGCTTTTTCCTCTTACCTGGATGTCTGAATTCTCGATTGCTATGGACTGAGTATTTATATCCTCGTGGTAAGTATTTCATGTTAAAACCTATCCCCAGTGTGATGGTCCCAGAGGTGGAGGCTCTGGAGGTGATTAGATCATGAGGGGCGAGCCCTCATGGAGGGGAAGACAGTACTTATAAAAGAGACCCCAGAGAGATCCCTGTCCCTTCTGCCCTATGGGGTTGCAGCGGAAAGATGGCCATTGATGAGGGAGGGAGCTCTCATCAGACACCTGAGTCTGCCGGCGCCGTGATCTTGGACTCCCCAGCCTCCATGGGAGAGGTCCACTTTTGTTGTCAATAAGCCGCCCACTTCGTGGCATTTTGGTTATAGCTGCCCAAATCGATTGAGACCCCGATGTTCCAGCAGCTGTGTGTGTGCCGTGCGCCATGCCAAGGAGGACGATCGCATGCCATCATGAAAGATGACCAAGAGCAGAAAGTGACAGAATAATTTATGGACGTTTCCTGATAACTCAACATGGAAATGTCCCAATTGATAGTTGGCTCACGAATCAAACCCTCACACCAAGCAGAGCAGAGTCACATTTTACCGAGGGATGAGGTTTTAGAGACAGCACGTAAGGTGGAAACTATGCAGAACATTTCTTAGGAAATGTTCTACTGACGCACGATCCCTTGCTAAGTCGGTCATGATCATTTTTCCTTTTTTTTTTTTTTAACTGGAAGCTAGATGAAATTGTTGGCTTGAGTTGAGGACACATGTTAGAGAAAACAATTGTAACTTTAGATAACCAGTATTGTTCAGCTCGGCCAAATGCGCACATTATGAGAGGCTTGTGGGAAATGATACTGGCCGTGGGAAGAGCAGATCTGCATTCAGCCAGAGCGTAAATTCACTGTCAGAAATGGCAAGTTCTGCTCATGCATCACACTGCACAGACATGTGGTCGCTCTTTTTCCCAAAACACCATGAAGATCACAAAGACGTACTCAGTAGATGCTTGTGATTAGATTCATTAGTGTCACCCTTGCATTTGAGGAATCAGATTGCTGCCCCATCTCTCCCCTTTCCCCCACTTCCTCATTTTTGGGCCAATGGGCACCTGCCGCAGAGACCCCACATGGCCACACCAGCGGAGCACTTAGGGCCAAGCCGGGTGGGAGAACTTCCTGTGTGGTCTGGGGTGATGGGGACATTCGCATTCACTTTCTTCATTCCAAAGACAGAAAACAGAACTGAAGCCTCACCCAGGTTGACTCCATGGGGGAGTTCTTGCTAAGGAGAGAGTGGCTTATGGAAGTACTGCCTGTGATAAAGCTCTTTAATAATACTACAGCTTTATGGATCTTAGGAAAAGCACACCACCCTCATGTGAGTGATAAAAACCCACAGAATCTTTAAATTTCCTAACTCTGAGCAGTATTCATGTAGTGATCATACTCTTAAATTTTAGGTAGAAAAAATATAGGCTCTTGTCATATCTATGTAGTCTGTCCCAAATTTATAAATGGAAGAGTCCCCAAAGTTACTTGTAAGTCACATCTTTGGAATTTGGAACTATTTCCCCATAGGAATGCTGTAACCCACAGTAGTTCAGGGCCTAGGCCAGCCCTCAATGCCCTTTTTAGCCCATGATGAAGGTGAAATCAGGCAGGTGAAAAACCCCAAGCCAGCCCTCTCTCTCTGGGCCAACACTTGGCACCAGCCCTCGAACCCTAAGGACAAGATTAGACGCTGGCCGGAGGGTCCTCCAGTTATATCCTGAGGCAGCAGGAGAACAGGTTCAGGAGGCAGCTGTGGGTTGAAGCTACTGCTGGGGGGGACCTGCTACAAGGAAAGGGACTTCTCTTGAACATAACAAGTGCTGTGTTTTCACCACAGAAAGGACTCTCCCCTTCCTTCTCCTCTCCTGTCTTTCCACGTTATTTTCTTTTCTTGAAAGACAAGCAACTCTGAAATCTTCCCTTTCTACCCGAGAGACCTTAGTTACCTGTTGGTGCTTATACGTTGTAATAAATCACATTTAGCTGGCGCAGACCAGCCTTTTAATACCCAGCGGCTAATGTTATTATGGAGATGCTTTACCTACGATGTTGTACAGGAATTGACAAACCTGGGCATTTTCACAGGCAGGCAGCCTCGCTGTGGTAGTATTTCCTTAATTTTAGTGTGGTGGGGGGGCGCCTGGGTGGCTCAGTCGGTTAAGCGACTGCCTTCAGCTCAGGTCGTGATCCTGGAGTCCTGGGATTGAGTCCTGCGTCAGGCTCCCTGCTCGGCGGGGAGTCTGCTTCTCCCTCTGACCCTCCCCCCTCTTGTGCTCGCTCTCTCATTCTCTCTCTCAAAATAAAATCTTAAAAAACATTTAGTGTGGTAGGTACCAAACCAATGTGCTGGCAGCTACAGAGAGGAGCAAACAGAGTCACTTGGAAAGTAAAAGATGCCTATCACCTCACTCTCACTGAGGACCACTCTGTTGACCTTGCTAACAATGAGCAGCCTCTTCAAACAAAAGAGCCTGCTCCGGTCAGAATACAGGCTCTCCGCTGGTTCTCCATCAGGGGCCTCGGTTGACCAGAACTCTCCATCTTCGTGAGGTGGCCTATCACTGAGCTCACTTGGGAGATGCAGGTCCCGACCCCATTACCTTGTCTCATTCACCATCAAGAGAAGCTCCTCTCACCCACTGAGCTGCTGGAGATGCAACATCTACACCTAAGGGCAGCCTCGTGGAACTTTCAGCCTAGCCTCTTTGTCTCACAGGCTGACCAGTACTCTCACATAAATAACCGCTCGGTTTCTGCTTGTCCCAGCTCAGGGGGTCCTAGAAGCGAAAACGTTTCCCGGCTTACTTTATGTCTGTTGCTCAGAACTCTGAGTTTGGCTTTCTTAGTTTAGTTAGGTCTCCTGGACCTCAGACGTGGGGCCATTCCAGAAAAACGGGAAAGCCTTAGGAAATAATGAACCAGCTTCCTTTACTGTCTTCAACTTTTCCAGTTGATAACTGAGAATCTCATGTGACACACAGGTGACAGGTGTAAGTCACGAGGTGGTGCCGAATCACAGCCCTCCTGCTCATGGGAAAGTGGGCTCTGATCCTACCACTACTTAAGGTGAGACCCCGAGCAAATACTTAATTTCACCCAACTTCAATTTCATTGTTTGAAACAAAAATGATGAAGCCTATTTCAACTCTCGGTACTGTTTCCTGGGTCAAATTAAAGAAGAGGTAATAATACATTTTAGGGAACATATGGCCTATGAAGCAATCACAAGGAATCACAGTGTTGGTCATCACCATCACCATAAACCTGTTCTGTAGCCTTTCAGCTGCTCTGAGGACAAGTGCCGTGCTGACCTCCATGTGCCGCCAGCTACTTTCCCAAAGGATGCTCTGACCTTTTTGAAACCGTTCCCTGTGTCTTGGTCTGTTGCATTCCCCATTGAATGGCCTGTGCCCTGCCTCACCAGCAGTTATCAGCTCTCAGCTTTGTTTGTAAGCTTCTAATTCCACTTATTTTCCTTTTACTGTATATTGATGTCAATCTATAAATATTTATTGAGCACCTACTATATGTGTTAGACCCCTCACTAGTTCTTTGGAACGCAAAGAAGACTAAGGCACTGCCCATGAACTAAAGGAATTTACAAGTGCTCTCAGGGACAGGAAAGGGAAGGGGAAGAAACACAGGAGGTTCCCTGGGATATCCTCAAGGGCCACAACCGGGAATAGCTCCCATTTACGCTGTATCGGTGAAGATCCGGCACATAACCCCAATAGGGCGATAAAAGAATCCGGGAAATGTGTCCTTCCTGTGTGCCCAGGAAGAAGAAACATGGGACAGAATGCACGGGCCACTTCACACTGTCTCTGCTGTGTGGCCCTCTTGTAAATCGTGATGTTGGTGCAGGCATGTGCACGGTGCTAGGGACGCGGGGAAGATCACCATCATTGAAATCTGCCGTGAGCCTGGGGAAGGGGACGTGACAGCAGAGCCTGGAAAGCTGAGTACACCTTTCTAGAGGAGCCAAACAGAGGAAGAAAACTTCACGGGGGAATCAAGTGAGGTCATTGTTGAGGCATGGAGATGCATATGCTTCTGGGGAGAACAGCAGATTTATTAAAAGGAATGGTGCAGCTTTACAAAATATGGCAAAATATAGAACTGGAAAGATAGGTTGAAAGATTTCTAAGGCTCGCGAATACCAGGTTAGAATTTAAATTCGTTTTATCATGCCATGGGAAGCTATTCAATATTTTTAATGAGAAACGTTGACATAATTTGAAAAGAAAAGGTCTCCCGATGGCAAAATACAGCAGAAGTTGTAGTGTGCGGGACTAATTAAGAGATGAGCAAGACCGGTGGTTTTCACACTAGAATTTCCTGAGGAGCTTTAAAAATACAGATGTAAAGGCCCTCCCCTCTCCAGTTCAATCAGAATTTCTGGAACAAGTCCTGTATTTTTCAGAGCTGCCGAGGTAATGCTCATGGAGAGCCTGGACTGAGAGTCACTGGTGTATAGCAAAGTATAAATGCTTTAAGGGCAGTCTTGCTTATTAAACATTTTAAAACTCTGACTTTGGCAAATAATAAGATGACATGGTAATTTAATTGACTGATGGGTGGATACTTCTGGTCCTGAGTAGAATTTGTCTCACGCAGGCTGATGTAAAGTCTTGGTTGGTCTCCATTCACAGGAGTAATTGACTTGGGACAGCAGTTTTTCCTGGATGAGGGGAGACTTCCTATGGCCAAACCCCGTGCCAGGCACTGTATTGATGTCATCCTTAAATGTTCCTTATGCACACGTTAGATGCTGTTAGGTATAGGATTCATTAGCACTATTTAAGCACCTTCTAAAGTCATGTCTGTTTTGAAATATCTCCTTCAATAACATAAAGACTCATCAACCTATCTCCAAATCATTCTGATGCTTCCACTTTTTCACACCTTCTCCCTCTAGGAATTAGTGGGGCCCTTCTACTCACATCCTTGACCTCTGCCCCAGGTTCTGAGATCCCCACCCTCCTGGTCACCACCTTCCTATTCATGGTAGAATGAATGTCCCCCTTCCCCGGGGTGATCACATCGAGAAGAGCAGACACGCATGTTCCCCTTAGGAATGGGGTCCTCTAAATCTGGGGCACACTCTGGAGACTTTAAGCAGGGGAGACCTAGGTGTTATTGAAGTGTGCCTTTTCTCTGTGAATGCCCCTTATGTCTTGAACTCTCTGTATGGTCCATCACAGGCCCCGAGTTCATGTGAAGTTCTAAACTGTTCCCAGTATCCACATTCACCATCTGGTCCTGGAGGGTCCCCTCTCAGCAACTGGACCCATTTGCGGGGAGTCTGTGCTCTTCCTCCATCCAAAGCAGTAACCCTAAGGAGTTCTTAGCGGGGGGAGCTGCGGCGCGACCCAGCTTTAAATAATGAAACTCTCCTGAGCCCCTCCACGTTCACATTCACAGTCACGAAGGAATCCAGCCTCTATGGTGCCATGCGGTCTCATGACCTGGGCGGTGCCCCCGCGCTAGGCCGCTGTGCCCTGGTGCGCCTCCGAGCGCCTGCAGTCCGCACAGCAAATGCTGGGCTTCCAGGCACCCACTCCCCGCCGCGCACACGCCCCATGTGCGCACCGGCTGCAGGGACCGTCGGCAGGAGCCTCCGGGATCCCCGTGGGCGCCCCACGCGTGCACCGGCTGCCCCGACCGTCGGCAGGCATCTCCGGGTTCCCCAGGGCCAACTGGAGAAGGAAAATTCGGCAATGCCCCCGGTCCCAGCTGTATTTCTCGAGGAACACATCAGCCTCTTCCGGAGGCTATTGTGTGTGTCTTAAACGTTACACTGTAGTTACAAACAGTGAACACGCTTTACCTAAACCTGGTCACTCCATTTCTTACCTAAATTTCTGTCACTGATCTCCAGGGAACTGTATTCGGTTTATAGAAACGGCCACCTCCTTAGGAAGATGACACCGGATGCGGCTCGGCGGCAGAATTTGCCACTGTGTTTGCGCTCAACAGCTCGTGACTGGTGGGTCCCCTTCTCTCGGGCTCTTCCACGCTGGTGGGAGCGTGGGATGCAGAGAGAACTGCAGCTGTTCGGCCTGGGGGGCTTTGCAGAGGTAGCTCAGGGACCCTGCTGGAGCCAGAGGTGGCCCACCGGCTGCCCCCCGGCTGACCAGCTGGAGATGGAGCTGCTGGAGATTTTGACTATGGTTAGTCAACATCTTATGGGTGTTCAGGTCCCAGTCTTGAGAAAACATGAGTGGAATACAAATCCTTGACATCACCCTTAACATCTCTTGTAATTTTTCGACACTGCTTTCAAAGTGAAAAATTTCCTCCTCACAGGAGTACGAAGCTGCCATGTGCGAAGCTGCGTGTTCCCATTTGCGTATCAGGCCCAGGAGGCTTTTCTAGCCTCAGCTCTTCTGTTCGCTGTTTCAGGCAGAAGAAAGAAAAGGCGGAGCTTTTCCAGTTTGGTGCAAATTAGACCTCTGATATGCAAAGAAGAGAAAGAGCAAGTTTTCCCTTTGCCCTAAGCTGAGCGTGACTTCGAATGACACAGCGAGAGCTTGGACGGAGCGAGAGGCTAATATGTCCACCCATCACCCCTTTGAAGTAACCTTGGAGTGCCTGGATGCTAGGTACTTCCAAACAGCTTTGTATCTCACTTCAGCGGCGAGCCTCCTGCGTTCAGAGATGCTGAGCCCTGGAAAGGACTGTATGGGTCTCATCTAGGGCATCCCACGCGATGGAGCATCATCTCCGCAGGGTTGCTCAGCTGGTGACCGCCACCGGCTCTGCTCTCCATGAGGTGGGCTTGTCGACGCTTGCCTGGGTGACACCCGACCCGTGACTCAGGGACCAGAAGTGCCATTCCACCACCACCTCATGTATCTACGTCCACCCAAATAAAGCCTACACTTCTCTTGACCTTGACGGTTACTCTAAGGGAAGCAGGCTGAGGCCAGAACGGGTAGGGCTTCCCCAAGGTTGTATGGAAAGGTGGCAGCAGACTTGAGATACAAACCTAGGGCTCCGATTCTTCGCTCAGAGCTTACTCTGCACTCATATAAAGTGGCCATGGGTACTGCCCGGGCCCAGGGGTGCCGCCGTGACCACGCAAGAGAAAAAAGGAGAGCTCTCTGCTTTCAGGGACTCTGTACCCCAGCAACACACTCAGACATCACCCACAGGTGACGACCAGCAGCAGTGAAGAACCAGAACAGCTGAAATGAGCCGATTTATTTTTTGAATCCTCTCACTTCCCCGTAAAGAAGGGACGGTTCTGCATATGTTTTTCTGACAGACATCTAGACCAAGTATCCAGTTAGTGAAATACAGTCCCAGCAACTCAAGTGCCAAGAAAGACAACGGCTTCCAGGACATTTAAGTGGCTGCTTAATTGATCCGGTTTCCTGGACACCTCTGATGTGTCACACACGGTCTTAGGCTTTAGGAAGTTAAAGGTAAGAAAGACAGCATCTGTCGGGCCTCTAGGGCCCAGGGCAGAGCAGGGGAGGGTCCTGTGAATGGAAGGGAGACTAGAGTGAAATGTCGCTGTGGGCATTAGAGGTCCGTAGGGGATGGTCTGACCCTGTCCGTGACAGCTCAGTGCAGGAGGTGGGGCGCAGGGGGACAAGGACGGCCTTGAGAGGTGGCATTCGGGCTCCTTGGAAGGATGTGTGGCCGCTCACCAAACAGAGAAGGCGGCATGGGCTCGAGCTGGCCTTCAGACGGAGCGAGCGGCGTGAGGTGCGCTCCCAGCCCTCAGTGTGGCTGGAGTCCTGTTCGAAACCCAGCTGCGCATGTTCCGCGGGTGAGGCAGACAGACCAGGGGAGCAGCCTCTTCCCAGCGGTCCGGGGTCCCATGCTTAGTGCTTAGGAGCACAGTCCCCGGAGCCAGACTCCCTCAGTTACGTTCTTAGCTTTGCCCCCTAAAATCTTCTCTTACTTTTCTCACCTTTAAATTGTGCACAGGAGAAGAATAAGATTTTTGGAAGAGTTAAGTGAATGAATGAAGTACTTAGCAGAGTTCCTAGCACTTACTCGACGCATGGTACAGCGATTCTTGCCTGGACCGTGGGGAGAGTTCCTCGTCTTAAGTGCTTCTGTTCACAGAGCGCAGGTCTCTTCTCTCGGAGCCCTGAAGGGAGGGCGCTGATGGAGAGAGCACGGCTCAGTCGATGCTCCCTGTTGGGGGAAATGGCAGGAACCTTTCTTGTCCCTGGAAACAGTGATGTCACGCCTGGGATGGGGACGGAGGGGGTTGGAACGTGTAATTTCCCTTCCCCGTTTCATTTTAGCTCAGTTTTTACCAACATCTATTTACAATGCATAAAATAGCTCAGGTGTGTGGGCAGCCCGGCGCCCCCAGAAGGACGTTTGGTAAATGACAGGCCTCATACGCGTTAGCTCCTCTCCAATGGAGGCAGGGACCAGCTCTCCCTGCGCTCCAGGTCCTTCTCAGCCCCTCCTGAGTTTTCGTTCGGTTTGGTCTGTGGGCTTCTTGTCCCACCTCCTACTAGTTTTGGTCCATAAAAAGTAAGATGCTTTCTGTCAGTTTGTCAGAGCCCTGGCCTCCTTGGCTGGAGAATAAAACTATAGTTTTCGGTTGCCACCCAAAGCCCACCTCGGGTCCCCCCAGCCGGACCGGCACAGAGCTCCTCACTCACAGCCCCCCATCCAGTCCCCCTTCCTGGGCTCCTTCTCGCCTTCCTCCCCAGCATCACCATCCAGGGTACCAACCCACTCTGTCACCTGACCAAAAGCACATTCTACAAAAATTCTATTGACAGTAATCTCCCTGTATCTCATAATTTACATTAGATGGAACTATTTGTCCTTAATTTTTTTGAAGATTTATTTATTTTAGAGAGAGACAGCATGAGAGGGAGGAGCAGAGGGAGGAAGCGAGAATCCCAAGCAGACTCCCCACTGAGCGCGGAGCCTGACACGAGGCTTGACCTCACGACCCTGAGACTGTGAGCTGAGTGGAAATCAAGAGCTGGATGCTTGACCCACTGAGACACCCAGGCGCCCCTACTTGTCCTTATTTTTAAAATTTTTCATAAGCAAAAGGAGTACAAATTATTTTTTGAAGGAAATAAAATTTACTTTTTACCAATGATAATGTCTTTCTCTGGGCAGGATACAGGACAGCCTGATCACCCAGCTTCCCTTGATGAGTTGCCAACTCCCCCCACACCTTTGGTCCCTGGCCCCTGGCTCTTCTCAGATGACTTTTAACAGGATCATTAGCATCTCCACAAATTCGATGCTTGGTCTCAGCCATTTGTGGATGTGATTCTAAATCAATATCTGATGTTTGGAAGATGGAATATTTATCCTTTCAGAGGATTTTAAGCCATGTTTATAGGAGATTGGATGACTGTGGAAATAACACAACTGGGTTCCACAGCAACACAGAAGTGCGTGGTAACCCTATGAGGTGGTCTGGAGAGAGAGCCCTGCTTGGTGCTTTATAAGAAGCTGACCAGTCTGTTTTCCTGAAAATGCTGAGTACTCTCTCACAGAAAAATTGCAACTGTTGGTGCAAGACGGGTTTTGAAGGAAAAACTCTGAAACAGGGATGATACCACGTAACTGGTAAGAGAAATCATTAAAGTGCTTAAAATAATTTAAAAACTCCTGATGGCCCCGAGCTCCTGATGGTTCCCGAGAGAGATCTGAAACCATGTTTTGTGAGACAAATAAAAAACTTCAGAGTTCAGTGTTCTCATGCTTTTCCTACAGGTGACTGAACATTTACCCTAACCTCTTCCCCGCATAGGTGATGGGCCTCACCTCGGCCTGTGAAGTCAGAGATCACACACTTAAAAGAAAACCCAGGAACTACAGCACAAAAGCCCCCATATCCCCACAACTTGACTTTTTTTGACTTACCTGTTGTCATGAGACGGTTTGGAGGGTGTGGTGGTAATTCGGGCGAACGTCATGAGAGCCTGGACTGGCGCAGGATGGAAAGGAGAGGTGGGGTAGGAGAAATCTCCGACAGAGCAGTGATTCCTAAAGCGTGGCCCCATGACCAGCAACGTCAGCCTCACCTGGGAACCGGTTCAAGAGTCAGTGATTGGCTTTCATCGCAGAGCCCGGGAATCACAACTGCGGGGGAGGGCCCATCGTGCTGGTTTACCAGGCCCTCCAGGTGATTCCGATGCTTCCTGATGTTGGAGGCCCACCCTTCAGCTTGATTTACAGGATGTGGACTTGTCTTGATGTTAGGAGAACAGGGGTGTGGGATGCCTCCCAGGTGTGAATGTCTGGTTCCGTCGTTGGCAAATTGGCCCACCGATGGCAGAAGGCCTCCTGGTCATTGGCCTCATATGACTGAGGACCCTAAAGAGGACTGGATTCATTTGCAGATATATACCTCCTACCACTCTTTCTCAAATGCTCCCTGCTTGACCTCTGACTCCAATATTCCACCGTGGCCTCTAAATGCTGAATGCAATGGTTGTTTCTAAACCCTTATCCTGCTGGTCCCTTCAGCAGCATTTGACACAATTGGCCAGGTGTGCCTTTTCAAATTGCTTATTCATTTGTCCCCAGGTGACACTGGCTCACCCAGATTAGGGTAAGTCAAGGAGGATGTATTTCCAAAGAAAGTAATGACCAAGTTATGAGTAGGGTGTGGGGGAAGGACAGGTGATACCCCAGGAGCTCGGGGCCATCAGGACGGAAGTGCCACCACCTTTGAGATGTTGAGGGCAGGAGGAAGCTCCTGGAATCCCAGGGGAAACTGAGTCATGTAGCATGGGCCAGTCCTGGAGGAACAGTGACCTTCTGCTGAGGGTCCCAGCGGGCTGGAACCATCTCACAGGGAGAAAATGCTGTTGTTCTCAAAGCGTGGTCCCCAGCCCAGCAGCATCAGCATCTCCTGGGAACTTAAAATGCAAAACCTTTTCTCACCCACGGATCAGAGAAGAATCAGACCTTCCGAGGATGGGGTCCAGCACTCTGCTTAATCATCCTTGTAGGTGGTTCTGAGGCATTTTTAAAGCCGAGAGCCACTGACGTAATCCTATGCTCTCCTTCCTCATCTCCTGTGGGGCTCCTTCCCAGGAGCCAAACCCGACCATCCGCTGGAGGACGCGGGGGTCATTCCATTAGGATCAGCCTCCTGGGAATGAGTCCGTCCCCGGGATACGAGGCACAGCGTAGGGAACACAGTCCGTGGGGGTGAGATAGCGCTGTGGGGTGGCTATGCTCGAGGTGAGCCCCGCACACACAGACACTTGTCCGGTCACCATGTTGTACGCATGCACGTGACAGAACGCTGTGTCGACTCCGCTTCAATCATAAGTAAATAAGGGAACCCGCCCCCTCCCCCCGGCGCTTCCGGGGGGAGGATGGAGCCAAGGAACACACTACCTGCCGGTGGGTGCGCTCACTTGTTTTTAGGAAGTTTCCTTTCCCTTTCTTTCCTGCGCTGTTCACGCTCATCCCCCAGGGTATGTCATATTATCTTTATTTTGAAGGATATTTGTTAGTAAAATAACTGTTTCGAACCTAATTGGGAACAAGTGAAACCATTTACTCCTGTATGCTCCTGCGCAGAGAAAAATATTTCAAATGTACGATTAAAAAAAGAGTAACAGCCAACAGAACAGATGTGCCTCCAGGGACAGAGATCCAGGTGGAGACCCGGAAGAAAGGAGCTGAAGGTACAGCAGCAAGGTGTTCGGCGCGACCACACACTCGTCAGACCGTCGTCTAACTTCCTGGCTGTCCCTGGCCCTTGACCCCTTGACGCCTCTCTTCTACTTCCTGTCCCCTCCCTCGTGGTGTCATCCAGGCTCCTGGCTCTAAACGCCAGCCCGGTCTGTGCATCACGATCAGCCCCTGCCCCCGGACTGGCTGTCCCCCTCTGTCCCTGCCCGCGACGGGGGTGCTGACCCCCCTCCCCTCCCCGCCACAGATTCTCCAACTCCGACCCTGCGGCTCTCCCATCCCCACTCCGCCCCAAACCTGGGGCCATCTTTGACTCCGTCCTTCCTCTACGGCATCCTGTCCACCACCAAGTCCCTGCAGGGCTAGTTCCCCAATGTCCCAGGCTCCGAGCCCGGGTCAGCTTCCCCACGGCCACCACGGGCCTGGGTCCCCGTCAGCCGTCACCGTGCTGTGGCGGTGGTAACCACCTCCGAGTCTGTCTCTGAGCCTCGGCCCCCCACCCGCCTCAGCCCGCTCTCCGCAGAGCCGAGGTCTCCGTAGGAGTCACATCCCCTGATGCCTCGCCTCGAATCCTGTAGAGACGTCCTGTGCCTGCCGGGCCAGGTGATGCTGCAGAATCAGAAACCGGTTACCGCAGGCTCCTATTTCTCAGGAGGTACAGCTAGTCTGAGTCTCAGGGCTCTGCTCCCACAGTCGGGGAGACAGAGGCTCTTGTGCGCTTCCATCACCCCTGCAGCTGGAAACCGGGGGGGTGGTGGGACAGGCAGTATCTTTCCAAGATTCCACTCCCACCTCCCCTCCGCTGGCCAAACCGGGGCCGAGCTGTCCTGCAGGCCCCGAGGCACGCAGCAAGACGCCTTCGCCTGTCCCGCGTGTGCGGGCAGCGGGCGCAGACCAGGCTCGCTGGGGTCGGCTGCGCGTCATCTGGGGGAGCCCTCTTGGACACGTTTCTCATTCTCTCCTAGAGTCCGTGGACCAGAGCCGGGCATGTGTTTGGGTTTTGTTTGTTTCGTTTTGTTCATGGCGACGGCAGAAGATCAGGAGGGCAAGTCTCGCTTGGCAGGCACATCTCAAGACCTTGCTTACATCTCGTCTCTTACATCCTGTTGTCCGAAGCAAGTCTCGTGGCCAAAACCACAGTCAAGGTGAAGCCAGGACACGTGTGCAGATGCAGAGAAGGAGTGAGGACTGGGGGGGAACATCCAATCTAGCACACCCCTAACTTTAAGGGAGCAGGGTAATGTAATGTGCCTGGAAGGATGATTTGAAATGTTTGTTGAACCCCACTAACAATCCTTAGGAATATAAATTAGTGTCCTCATAATGGCCTACAAGACTCAATAAAATCTGGCTCCTATTAGCTTCCTAACTTCATCTCCTACCACTCAACCTAGCTGATGCCATTCCAGCCCCGCACCAAGCCAGCTTCTACCTCAGGGCCTTTGCACTTACTGTCCATTCTGCAGGGAATACTCTTTACAGATCTTTCCATGGCTTTCTCCCTTATATCCTTTGGGCCTTTACTTTAGATGAATACCTTATCTAAAATAGAATTCCCCTCCACCACTGACCCTCTTTCCCTGATTTTATTTATCTGTAGCCATAACACTTATTTCTGTCTCACACAGTATGTGCATCTTACTTATTTATCTGCCTCCTGTCATTATAAACTCTTCAGGGACAGGGATCTTGGTCTGTTTTGTCCCCTGTCCCCAGTCCCTGTAACTGTGCCTGGCATATACGAGAGTAGGCATTTAATGATTTTTTGTTGCTGTTGAATAAATGAATCAATATCCTGGAAGTTAATAGTTTTGTCATCAGAAACAGTGATTGTCTTTATATTTCAAAAGCCGATGGAGGGGTTCTGCTGCGTTCTCAGCCAGGTCCAGCCCAGGGGTACCGGCCGGCCCCTCCACATTATCCTAGTCCTCCATCTCATCTCTAAGTAATAACGTTAGGGAAAGGCAACTTTGCAGAATGAACGGGAGACCCCAGAGAAAGCTAGGATCTCCCGGCTAAGATCATGCTCTCGGGTCAGCGGTGGTCCCACGAGGACGAATGACTTCCCCAGGGACATCTGGCACTGTCACTAACGGGAAGACTGTTCTGGCTTCTCGTGCATGCAGTCCAGACGGTGCCACACAGCCTGTAAAGCACAGGACAGCCCCCGCAACAAAGAATCGTCCAGCGCCACGTGGTGACAGATCCGAGCTTGAGAAATCCTGTTCCAGGGGGAGCGGAGAGGCCCCCATCACAGTGGTTCTGGAAATTGCTTCGGGTAATCAGTTTTACCACCTATCCGTGTGACCCAGTAAGAACTACAAGGGCAGGAATTGAGATGGTATTACTCATGGTGCATTCCCGGTGCCTTGTACGGTGCCTGATACATAGTAGATTCTCAAAAATCATTGCTGACTGAGTCACTGAGAAAAGGTATAATATTAAAACACTAGATCTATTCTAGACACATTACATTCTAGACATAAAACACGATTATGATTAAACTCTGGCTCGCCACCCTTATTTTGAGATCAAATTGAGAACTATTCACAGCTCTGTGTCTCTTAGTCTATTTTAATTTATATGAGAAGAAAAAGGAAAGTCATATTTGCTCCAATCTTGTGCAAAAGTTCATATATTTCTTGAAAATGTTTGCTGAAGGAATACGCCTCCTCCTATGGATAAAACAGCAACTGACTTTAGTTCCTGTGGAGCCTAGGCAGGGTGAGCTGGAGTGGAATTCAGAGAATTATTTCTGGTTTGTTTTTGAATGCATTTTTTGGCAAATAGTGGACCAAAATATTTCCTCATTTTCCTTTTTTTTCCCCAATTAATACACTTGCTATTTGGTCTGGGCTTTTCTCTCCTTCAGGATGAGTGAAAGTTGTCTTTCTCAGCAAAGCTAACGTGTCCATCTGTTCATTGCTTCTTGTCAGAGTTTCTATCACGCCCAAGGGTCACTTCATTTGACACACAGGGACAAGTAATCTGTCTCACGCAAACCTCCACTTTTATGTAATAACCAAGATCGAATTTCGTATTGAGATAAGACTTAACCTGAAAAATATTAGTTTTTTTTTTTAAACAAAATAGGGGTTTAGGTGAATCAGCAAAGTGATTGACTCCTATGTATTGAGAGCATACTTTCCCAGGAGACCCAGAAATCAACTTTTTCTTTTAAAAAAGAAAAAAGAAAAAAGAAAAAAACCTGACTCCAGATTCTAGGATTTACTAAAAGACTGTGCAAGTCTGAAGAAAACTCCCACCCCCAATCCTCCTGTATCAGGACCTTCCCCAGGGAGGTGAAATGTCCTAGCATCCACCTGGGAGTCGGGGCCATGCTCCCTGGAGACATTCTTGACCCTGCTCCCTCCCTCACACTCTACTTTTAAAGCTTTGCTTTTTAGGGCGCCTGGGTGGCTCAGTTGGTTAAGCGACTGCCTTCGGCTCACGTCATGATCCTGGAGTCCCGGGATCGAGTCCCGCATCGGACTCCCTGCTCAGCAGGGAGTCTGCTTCTCCCTCTGATCCTCCCCCCTCTCATGCCCTCTCTCTCTGTCTCATTCTCTCTCTCAAATAAATAAATAAAATCTTAAAAAAAAAAATTAAAAAAAAAAAAGCTTTGCTTTTTAGGTATCAGGAAACTGTCTGCTCTCACCTCCTCCACCGAGCCTCCCTCTCCCTCCTGAGCCTGTGGCCCCCGATGGTCTATCAGCTTCTACTCTGGTTTCCCACAGTCAACTCTCTACATAGTGATGGACCTTTTAACCATTTGTCCTAACATTTGCTCCCCTGGTCAAAACTCCTTGAGGACCTCCCAACACACTGAGAACCCAAAGTCCTTGCCATGACCTAAAAGACCCATATGAATTAACCCTGCATACTTCTTTCACTTCTGTTTTCTTCTGCAATATCCTAGCTCTCTTGCTTCTCCTCACACCATCCCTCACTTGTTTCTGCCCCAGGACCTTTGCACTTGCAAGTGGTTTTCACTCAAAACCTCTATTTCAACACAATTCTTCCATCCACAGCACATTACCCTCGGATTCACACCTCTCCACGAGACATTCCTGGAGAACCCAGGAGTGGCATGTGGCCAGACCTCAGGACCCAGGGACACCAGGGATTCCGCCCCCACTACTTCTCCACCCTGGTGTCATTCTTCCCCTTCCTTTGTCTTGTCGCGGGAACTTCTCTGGGCTTTCTGGTCCATGTGGAAGCAGTGTGGTGCCAATAGCCATTGATGTTTACGTCTTACCATCCCAGCAACCCGAGAGACTATCTGAATTTCTGCTCAGTTCCATATATCGTGAGAAAGACTTAAGTCCTAGTTTGGGTCAGGTGCCGCTACCCTGGATATTCAGCTGAGATGTGTGTGTGTCGTTCCGTGAAATGTTACTTTGGCTGCAAGTCTGTGGGTGATGCCTCCAGTCCAGAGCTGCTCTGTCTGATGCATATTCATGTGTGGCCGTTCATACTTAAATGTACATCAGTTTAAGTTAGTACAACGAAGACGTCTTCAGCCTACAGCCACATTCTAGGCGCTCAACAGCCACACAGTTAGTGGCTTCAGGAGTGGGCTGGGCATCACGGCACCAAGTTCTGCACAGGGCCATAGCTAAAGCAGCTTTCCCCCGAAAAGGCGTTGGGGGGGGGGTCCGGAGGGGTGTTTCTGGGCACGTAAATCAGTCGGCGTCTGCTACATCTTCTCTGCTGTACTTGATGAAACAGGCCCAGCCCCTTGGGACAATCTCTTCCCCTGCCACCCAGGCTGTTTTTATACCCTTGCAATTGTCCTGTCATTCTTTTCCCCCTTGGTCTTCCCCCTCCTCCAAGTGACTCAACCATTCCTGTAACTTTTAGTTGCTATATGATGATAGCTCCCAAGCTTATCTCTCTCACTCCCAGACCCTCTTCTGAGCTCCAGACCCACAGACCTAACCGCCGACCTAGTATCTCCGACTGAGTACGTCAAAGACGGTTTGCCATTATTGTCTCATATCGAGTTCTTGATCTACCACAAATCTCTTCTTCTTTCCGGGCCCCCATCTCAATAAATGGCATCTCTATCTGCCCAGTTTGTTATGCCAGAAGCCCTAGAAAAATCCCTGGCATCCTCCTCCACCTCCTTCTCAACACCCAATCCAAATCAACTGTGGTCAATTAAAAATTCAAAATACTTCTCTAATCGAGTCACAAGTTTATTTTCATTTCTAATACCACAGTCTCCTTCCACTTTCCTGCTGGCTAACATTTCTTCAAATTTCTGTTCCTGCTCTAATGTCTCCAGGAAATGACCATTTCTTAAGGAATCCCTTCCCTCCCCTGATGGAAGTTCTACCTTTTAGTGTCATCTCACCTCATGCTTTTGCTTTTCACAAATACAATGGATTATTTATTTAATATCTACCATCCCTTCTCTAGTTTGATAAGGGCAGAAAACGTGGCTGTTTTATTGTTTTCCAAATCTGTTATGTCTGGCACATGCCAGACACTTAACCAGCCCTCAGTTTTTACCCCATTTTGGAAACTTACTTGTGAGCTTTGCGAATTCCTCTTTTTTCGTCTTCTCTGTAGTTACGGGTGTCCTTCAGGTTCTGTTATTTATCTTCTTTCTCGTGGGTTCAGCTTTGCTCTTCTAAGGATGACTCCCAGTCATTTCACAAGCCCTGGCTCTTGAGACAACTGTGATCTCTTCTCTCAAAATTAGCCTCTTCTTCCTGCCTCCCTAGCGTTCTGTGGAGAATACTCTCAAAAGTCCAGCTCACAGGTCTTCTTCCTCTAGGACATGCCCTGAGCCTGCACTGCTCTCCTCAATTGAGTCATTAAGACCTCTGAATCCTCCTAACTTTCCTGGCAGTCCCAGCCCACCTTCTGGAAGTTGCAGTGCAGAGCCCCCACAACCACATGGGGCCTACACTCCTCCTGTCTCCGGCGTCTCGTCCCAAGAACTCTGAGGGGCTTTATAATTCACATGCCTACCCCCATCCTTCCTGCAGGTTGCCATTTCCAAAATGCAGAAATGTCCTGTTGGAAAGGCTCTGTCTTACCCTTCTGATTTTGTGAACGAGGAAACAGGTCCAGAAAGTGGTCGGCTGGTCACTGTACCCAAGACCTTTTAAGGTTCTCTCTGACGCATTGTGATGCTTGCAGCCCCACTATGCTTAAAAGCCCCCATGGCTTCCTCTCCTCCATGTAGAGGATAGGACTTTGTTAGCCATCCACACAAGACTTTGTGTAACCAGCTGCTTTTCTGCCTTCTCAAACTTACCACCAATTGTGATTCCTTCCGGCCACGTTACTTTTCATTCTTTGAAAGGCCCATGTTTCCCTCATGCATTTTTGCTGGGAGATCTTTGTTCTTCTTGTTTATCCCCCCTAGAATATCTGTCTCTACTTTTATCCTTTGTTGTAGACCTTGTATTTTGGCCCCAAAGCAATCCTGATACACAGTGTGTTTTTATACATTTTGTTGTTCAATGAACTAATGAAACATTTAACTTAGTCAGTTTTCCCCATATTGATGGTGACTAGGTATCCTTTGATAGAAGTCAATAAATATCCACCACCACATTCTGAAGTTTGTACCAAAATGGACAATAATGGCAAACATTCATTTGGTGTGCTCAACTCACAAAAACCAGTGATTTCTTAACAGTTGGCACTCTAAGCTTATGAAGTGCTCCCTTGGGAAACCATTTGCTCTCCTGGTCTCCTTGAATGGCCCCCACCTCCTGTGCCTTCCCAAAGCAGACGCTGATCCTGATTCTCTCCGACCCTAAGATTGGTGGGTAGAGACTGGTGGGAAAAAAAGGAATGTGGGGGTCACAGGGAGAAGAGAAAGGCCAGAAGATACCAGAAGAGAATGAATTTGTAATATGACCTCAACCAGAGAGGTGGAGATTAGAGAACATGACCCAGAATATGTTCTTAAAAGAGAATCTATATTATAGGAATTATGTAAAATATAAATGGAATCCAAGAGTAATCTTAATGTTTGGTTCCTGGCCACTAAACCTGGCAGCCTGTATCCAACAGTTTAAAATAATTAAGAAGTCAGGGGCGCCTGGGTGGCTCCGATGGTTAAGCGTCTGCCTTCGGCTCAGGTCATGATCCCGGGGTCCTGGGATCGAGCCCCGCATCGGGCTCCCTGCTCTGCGGGGAGCCTGCTTCTCCCTCTGCCTCTCTCTCTCTTTCTCTGTGTCTCTCATGAATAAATAAACAAAAATCTTTAAAAATAAAATAAAATAAATAATTAAGAAGTCAAATGGTTTTATTGGAAAATGAAGGTTTCTTGGCCCATAACATGCTACATGAAGTATGGCCCCACTCTCTTCTAATGGGGTCTGCCAAAGAATTTTTACAGATCTCTATATAAATGAACTTTATTTAAAAAAGATACAAGTTAACTTGCAAATTCCGGACTGTAACCTGAAGGGCAAGCATGAAGTCTTAAATGAGGCGAATCATCCATTCCCCTTGGTGATGTCGCCCCCCCGGCACTCAGGAGACACCCCCTCCCACCCCAGGGCGGCAGGTCCTTAACTTGATCTTTAAAAACAACACAATTTAAGCGGATGTCAATAAAAACCAGTGAATTATAAGTATTCTCTCTTCCAGCATATTTGATCAGAGCTGTCAATAAACAGAACTGTACTTCCTGGGATTTCAGGCATGAATACCAATCTATGAATTTTAATTTAATATTCTACCAGAGGACCCCGGGAGGATATGAACAATTTGGACATCTGTAAAGTTGTTCTTGGAGTAAAACTGGACACATGTATACTTCAGGAAATAACATAAGATGATTAAGGTATCTGCATTAAGATACTGTGTATACACACACACACAGATACAGATATATATATATTCAGATAACTTGTATATATATTCAGACAATTGTATACATATATATACATTCAGATAACTTGGATTTTTATATAAAAATCGTGAAAACCAAGTTATCCGAATTAACAACCATGCACAGCGTTATTTGATTCCTTCCTTCCTGTCCTTACCCACACTTTGACTCACACGTTAGCTGGTATTTCCGATGGTAAAATAGATTCTTGGCACAGAATACACGTCTCTACTCCCTTTCCCTGAACAACCGGAAACCGCTCACTCCACGAAGTGGCCGAGTTTCAGCCAACATGGATCAGCTCCTGTCCAGCCTCACGTAGGACAATGATGAAGACCAAGCTGCAAGCAAAAGCTCAAATTCTTGCAGTGAGCAGAGCTCTCTTTACACTGTGTCCCCGTGCCCCGGTCCCCTGATCGTACATCAAAGGCCATAGGCTCGCAGCCCCTCTCTGGCCTCCCTGAGCTGGGAGCACGCCCCCTCCGGCTGGGGGGCCCATCTAGAAAGACTTCCAGGGCAGACAAAAGGGAAATGAGTCGGGATGGTACTGATGTCAGGCCCCTAAGGAAGAGACAGCCTGTGAACTCTCTTCAGTGAGGAATGTCAGAGGCGACTGTATTTTGTTAAAAGGCCCGCGGGCAAACAGTCAGAGGCACAAATAGCAACAACAAGACCGCGAGACCTCAAGTCCCGCCGGCTGCCCAGCTCCGGGACAGAGACTGAGCAAAAGCCTGCTGCTAGGGGACAAGGTTCGCGCCGGTCCTACTTCCTCAAACCAAGCCCTCAGCCATCACCCCATCCTGTCATCCCAAATAGCTGCATGCATTGGTGAAAGTAAGGTCGTAACGCTGTATACCTTTTAAAACTGCAATTGGGAACTAAATAATGGAGTAGTTTTGTTCAAAAGCAATATATATTTTTCATGAAGATAAGAGCCATATTACATTTGCTATAGAAAAATGCTGCGAGAGGAAAAAGCCGCGTGTTACCGATATGACAAAAAACATAACAAATTCCACTTATGAAAGTGTTCTGCCCTATAAGAACATATTGAATGAAAGGCATTATTCCAGGTGAGTGAGCCATGCAGAAATGCGGATTGATTAGGGTTTGTTTTGAAACGTAATTTGTACGGCGAGCTTTTTTATTCCTTTGATGGCAATGAAACAGATTTATTGGCTACATGTTGCAAGTGCAATAGATAACAGATAACCAAGGGAGATGTTTTAATAAAACCCTCAGGAAAGAAGAAAGAAAAGTGAGTGAATATGCCTGCTTACATTTCAGCTAATAAATAAAAAGTACAGATAGGGCTTTAGCCGAAAACCATCCTGGTTATTGCAGCCTGGAAGGTTTATTGAAAATTGGGGTAGAACACTCTAATTTTTCATACTTACAGCTACGACGTGAGCTGCACAAGCCAGAGAGGTGACACACATTTTGATTTGGGCACCCACGCCGACGTTTTCACGGTAAACTTGCACGTGCTCGTGAAGGGGACAAGGAGGTCCCTGACGGTGAGGGCCTCTGCTGTGGCTATTTCTGACTGTGCTCTGGGATTCTGGACAACTGAACAAGACAGTGATTTCACCACTCACTCCCTGCGGTCAGAACACTGGGCGCTTCTAGGGAAGTTTCCCATCTTCAATAAGCAATGGCCTTTTGTCTCAAAGAGCTGAGAGGAAAGGAGGATACGATGAAGGACGGTAGAGAACGTGGCCAATGCTTTGAAGTCCAAGCATCTGAGCCCCGGGGCTTACCCAGACCGCATCACACACCCCTCACTCAAACTGGTTCTAGTCACTAGGGACCTAGACTCATGGAAGAAATCGGCTCTCTTTTTGTTTCAAGGCAGCAGGAAAACTGGAACTCTCTCTGAGTAGCCCTGGAGCTATCTGGATTTCAGTGGTGCTCTCTCCCAAGAGCCTTGCTTTGGAGAATGATGAATCACCTCCTACTCCGGGAGTATCTCCTTTCCAATAGACACTGAGGAGCCAGGGAGGGAAAATGACCTTAAATACCAAGAATGACTGCTGATGCGAACTCAAGGTTTCTAGTGGTGGAGAGAGGCCAAATTTGTGTTCCTGTAACTTGCAGGACAGCTTCTTAGAACAAGCTCCACAGATCTGGAGAGAACCACAGACACCAGATCTGATTTCACTTAGTTCAGAAACAGGAATTCAGAATGGTGAGTGAGGGTACGATTAGGAATGTACATCAATAAAATCGGGTGGTTTTAATACACAAAAGCTTTTAGGCTATAAATAATTCATGATTCTTGCCAAATTTAAATGCCATTGTAAATCCACGTTTTTTGGAGAGTTTTGCACCCATTATTAAATATGATCCAATCAAATATTCCATCTGATTTCCAGTTCTGTTAATATTTCTGCATTCACTGTTCTTACTTTCAACTACCCAAATCTTTCAACGAACACTATTTTGAAAGGCTCATACAGAGTCCCCATGCCATTTTCTAAAAGGAGTTACTTCTGTGGAGGGGTTTCCAGAATGAAACAATTAAAAATTCTGCTACAGTTAATAAATTGTCTCTGGGAGGATTATAATAATAAACCTTCTGAGAAATTTTTTTGAGACAGGTGTTAAGTGAATTTGCATGCCTCAGCAAGATGCATAAAAAGAAGACTTAATGACTTAATTTCTAAAGCATCTATATTATTATGGCATGCTTCTGGAGATAGGTAATTATTGTCTACAGAGGTAAGCATGTAGTGCGTCCCATGGGAAAAACGGTCTGTGCCTTTTCCCCAGAAACCATAGTTTTCCTTTTTTTATATAATTAAGATGTTTATATAAGAAAAGCTAATTTATTGGCTTTTAATATACAAGGTGTTTTCTTTAAAAGAGCAAGATCCAAGATTGTTTTGTGATTCGAATTTAAAAATAAACAAAATAATCTTCTGAGTCTTCCAAGGCCATGTTTCATCTATTTAATATGTCCCTGAATTAGTCAAAAGATTTTAAGGGTCTAAATAACTCCACCATATGTCAGCTCTGGTGTATCTGGTTGTATACACTGAATAAACCATTTGATGTATTTACACATAGACATGAGAATATATACGTATGTATAGATACATGTACATATTCTCTGACACTATTATTAAATGCAATCCTATATTCTGGGATATAGAAGTTGATGATATACCTTTCTACTTGCCATGGCTAACAAAGCTAGGTTGAAACTCAGCAACCATTTGTATTCATTGCTTTGCAGGCTAGTAGTTAAGTTCGGTTGCTGGTGGGAAAAGGGCCTCTTACCACACCCTCCTTAAACTAAAGATTCATTCATGCTCAGCGTAAGTATGTGCACATTCTATTATCGAGGCGGTCGTGAGCTGCAAATGCAGTCACAGCGTTCATGATGATCCAGCTGGATGTCAACGAGAGCCATGTGCTTTGCTCTGCCCCTCCTCTTGAAATGGCCGGGTTCAAACTTTAATACCTAGGACGAGAAGCATATCTCCTGTTAGAAAGCCCTGAGAGTTAAGCACAACTAGATGCCCCTTATGCTCTTTATGACAACTGGTTCCCAACCTTTTGAGAAGCCAGTGGGAACTCTGGGCTTGCTATTATGATGCACTCATGTAAATGTTTTTACAATCACCAGCTTCCTGACGTGGGTAGAGTGGTCTGCTGACCACAGAGTAACAGGTCCTACATTACGAGCCTGCAGTACCAGGACGAGCTCAGGGTCCTGGCAGGCACTTATCGATAGCTTTCAAAGGGCCTGTTTTGTGCTGAGTGTTGCTCCATGAACATAATACGCTGCTGTGGCTAAACGTTTGGTTAATGTAAAGTATTTTTGCCATGATGAAGGTGATTACTGGCCAAAATTAGGTGAAAATGTGTTTATGTTCTTATACATTTGTTAACACATAATACCTTTTACAATTCAAAACAGACCAGCTCCACTAAAATCTTCTACATTGATCTGTGTATCAGTACAGCATTTCTTCATAAAGCATATCCTTAATTTTTTGAATTAATAAGTTGATTATAATGACATGGATGGAGCTACAGAGTATCATGCTAAGGGAAATAAGTTAGAGAAAAACAGATACCATATGATTTCACTCATATGTGGAACTTAAGAAACAAAACAAATGAGCGAAGGAGAAAAAGAGAGAGAAAGAAAAGTCAAGAAACAGACTCTGAACTACAGAGGACACACTGATGGTGGCCAGAGGGGAGGGGGGCGGGGGGATGGGGGAACAGGTGCTGGGGATGAAGGAGGGCACCTGTCGTGATGAGCACCAGGTGATCTAGGGGAGTGTTGAATCACTACACTGTACCCCAGAAACTAATATTACACTGTAGGTTAACACACTGGAATTTAAATAAAAACTTACAAAAAATCTAAGTTGAAACCTAATTTTATAAGTTTACATGGAAGCTAGCTTCTTCCCTGCTGTGGCCTTCGCTGAAATCAAACATTACTCATCTCAGACACAATTACTTGGAAAATCATGTATGCACTATCACAGATACTATCTGGTCGGTTTAACTGCTTCTCTTCCGTATGTTCTTAGGTTCCTGTTAGCCTTTACTTTTGACTTTCTTCTTTTTTCCTTTCAGACTCTAAACTCCAGCAGGCGCTACCATACAATGATGTTGTATTTTATACTTTTCAAAGGATTTGCACAGACACATTATTTCTTTTGCCCTGCGACAAACCTTGTCACCTAGTAGAGGATGTCTCCTTATCCGCATTTTATAGATGGGAGGACTGAGACCCTCAAGGAGGCCGTGTGCCTTGTGCGGGGTCTTCTGGCCACTTCGACTCGCACACAGAGCTCTGTCCGCTAGGGTCCCAGCATGCTGGGACCAACGCCTCTTCGCCTATGGTTTCCTTTTGTGTCTCCAAAGGGCGTCGGGCTCCACATGGGAACTGGAGTGGGGACTGAGATGCTTTGGCTGGCATACTCTGGTCTGTGGCAAAATCTTGCTTTAGAGTCTACAAGACTTTTCCTGGCATTCTTCCGACTCTTGACTATGAATTCTCTTCCCAGCAATTTGCTCCTCCTCACATCATTACCTGCCTTGAGTCACAAACAGACCAAAACCATCGACTAGGAAAAGCAGGTTCAGAGCCCTCAGCACTTTGTACCCCTTTGTGTAGCCAGGCTGGGCCGTGGGGGCCCCAGCGAAGAGGAGAATAAAGCACCTCGTTTGTTCCATGTTCAATCAAGCTACGGGGTCTGGTCTCTGCTAACACGGAGTGGGACATGGATTCCCACGTGTAGCAGAGCTTCAAAAGAATGTTTATGAGTACACAGTGGGGGCGGAAAGGGGTGCCCGATGAGGGTTCATGCCAGAGGCACAAAGACTCAAAAGTATCTGCTGTCGGTGAACTAGTCCAAACGGCAGTTCTGAGAGCTAATTCTGTTGTTCTCTTTTTCTCCTTCAACAACATGTATTGCACAGTTCACCCGATTTATTTTGTATTCTCTCTATTCATTGGATCATAAGTGCTTCGAAGGCAAGGATAGCAGAAACTACCACTAATATTGAGTATTTACTAGAAGCCACACACTGTTGAAAGTGACTTTGAAATACTACTTGGGCTTTCCTGCAACACTATTAGGTACTTTTCTAATTTTCATACGTAAGGAGAGAGATCAAGCTACTTGCCCAAAGTTACACAGTTGGCACCAGAATTTGACCCCATGTGGATAAGCTCACCTACGAAATGGGAACGGATGTTTGTATGGCTCAGTAGCATGTTGCGAACATAGCAGCTGGCGAAGAAGCGCCCCCTGGGTGGGTGGTGGCGCCAGCGGAGAAGTGAACACTCCTGTTCTCTCCTTTTCACCTCCTCCCTGCATCTCCTCTCATTACCTCCCTCCCTGCACCTCCAACAAACACAGGGGACAGACACACAAGCCAGGAAGTAAAGCAGAGGCCAAAGTAAGTGCCCCACGTGTGGGGCCACTTTTACTGATTTCACAGTTTGGGAAGAAGATTTAAAGTACTAAGAGCAGAATCACAATGGCATCTGCCTTCTGTGTGGGGCTCCGTGGTCTCTCTTGCAGGGAATTACAGGGGAAAAGAGATGTGGCTTCTTCATGAAAAAAAAAATAAGTAAAAAACCAAAAACGAAAACTACTCCTCCCCAAAAAAACCACCCAACAATAAGGGTTGAAGAATGTCTGGCATTTTGGGGTACTGAATAGCCCCGCCCATGACGGATCAGCAAGTCCAGCTGGGCTATATTTGGTCGGAGTGCCTTGGAAGGTGTTAGAGGTTTGAGTCCTACAGCTTCTCCGAGAATTTCTCCAATATGCATTAGTCACTGTCGTCCAAGATTCTACGTAAACCAGATTTGGGGGGTATGCAGATGCAGGGGAGGGAAATGACTCCTAAGACGATGAGCATATGATAAGCATAAGGCTGCTATGAAAGCCTAATGAGTGGTGATGACCGGCCCCTGGACACTCAGGGCTCTGGCAATCTGCTTTCTCATTTGATGGCAAACAAAAGAGTGTGAGGTGGGATGAGCGCAGAGCCCCAGCAGGTCTTCTAACTGGTCTCCTGATTGTTCAGGGATTTTCCCTGTGTTTTATATTAAGCAACATGAGCACAGTATAGATGTGTTTTGCTGATAAGAAGAGAAAAATGAATTGGCAGACACTTTCCCAGACAAGACCGGAAAGCACTGTTCGAACAAAGTGGAAATTGCGCTGTTTTCCTGGCTGATCACAGCACTGATGTTCAAAGCTTTCAGACCATGTAATAGTCTTAGGTTCAGGTACACAGCATTGAAAGGAGGAAGAAAGCAAAGCTGACTTGAGAGAGCATGGAAAGTTAAAAGAGAAATGAAAAGCCTTTATCTGGGAAGGCAAACTGGCTGGTTATAGGTTATCTGGTCACTTTCAAAGGGAAGGGATTAATTACAGCTGCCGAAGGAGACTTACTAATAGGACCATCCCAAAATGCTTTCCTATTTTCCCAGCTAGGGTTCACAGCTGTGAGCACACCCTGAAATAAAATCCACCAACGAGCAGCCAGCCATTTCTTTTTACCTGTGGACGGAGATGGAAATCCTGAACCCTCTCCACCACCTGGAAAACCACACGAAGCCAGGCAAAGTTGACTTTTACTAATTGGACAATGACTAAGCCGGCTGGAGACTTTCATCAACACTACACAAAGTCAAAGATGCCCAGTCTGCAAATTACCACATCACAGAAAATATTTCACCTTGGTTACTCGCCTCGTTGCCAATAAACCACTGAATGAATCATTGCCATAAAGCTATTACACTAATAAAACAATACTAGGCAGAAAAGCTATTTGTTGAGTTGGGTTCTTTTTTATTGGGAATATAAAGAAAAAGGCTGTTAAGGCCTTGTAATAGTTCTCAGATTAATGGCTGACGTAGGAACAAAAACACATATTTCAGGACAAATGCATTGTATAAGCTGGAATCATTAAGAGTTTATTTAAGATTCTCCCCAACTTCTAAAGCAAGTGGTAGTCCAGATGCATAGTTTCTGATCTTAAATAAAAAAAAAAAAAAAAAATCCTCCTAGTTTTGCCTCCATTTTGAATTTTTCCATGCTTCTAGGCTTTATGAAAAATGTGCGGAGAGTTTAGATTATTAAGGGCTGCTAGTCCATTTCTCTGAAACCTAGGTGATTACAAGCAAAAACATCTTGAGAAGGGATAACACATTATTTTCTGCCTGGGTAATTACTGAACTTGCAGCAGCCCCAGTAGATGCGGAGCGTCCTAGCGGAAGGGCTGACTGCACGTCATAAGATAGGGTACTTGGTAAGAAAGACCCCGATGACACAGTTTAGCAATGCTTCCCTGGACAAAGAAGTCTGCGGGGGACCAAAGGCTGGGATTAGAGTCAGGGTCCGTAAAACGCTCACGAGTACTGAAAATGCAATCTTGCTCTCTGGAGACATTACGTGTTCTGGGAGCACTCTGGGGTTACTGCAGGGTGCACCCAGCTGCAGTCCAACCTTTTTTATGCAGTCCATAACTCTGACAGCACCGTACAGGGCTCATGACTACCCACTGCAGAAAACGTAATGGAAGGTTAACCGGACACCAACTTCAGAGCATGGGATTAGCATGGAGGACCATTCATGTCACAAATGGTTTTGTCTATCTGAGAGGGAGCACACCCCAAGGCAGGTTTGCGAAGCGACGGCAGGAAGCTAGGTCTAGAAGGGAAAGAATGCGCACATTCAGTTGTACTTAAATGCAGGGTCCATTCACTCGGGGAGTCATCGAGGCTGCAAGGAAGCCAGACCTCTCCGAAAACTCCACCCACATCTGTTCTGGGCTTTCCATTCTTTAGCCTTTGTCCAGTATCCCCGTGAGCTAAGCATCAGTGTTACCACTGCTGCGTGAGTGAACTTTTCCATCAACATTAACTGTTCCCATCCTATCTTTATTCCTTTACATTGACCTAGCACTTCCATCACCAATTTACTTACATTCTTCACGTAATGTCAGTTAAGGTAGGATCTGGGGGGTAGGATAGTGTAACAGTTAATGGATGCCATGTAACTTCAGGTCTGCCTGGGAACCTGAAATTGTGGGTTATTGTGGGGATGAAGTGAGGAACCCCCAGGGCCCCAGGCTGCCTCCCGTATGGCAAAGTTGGAACCAGAGGCCACGTCTTCCTTCCAGTCAGGCCATGTTTTGCTCTGTTGCCCTGTCTCTCATCGGAAACACAGGAAAAGCCCACGGGAGAGTGGTCTCCCGGTCTCACCCAAAGAGAGAGAAAGAGGAGGAAGCTGGGAGACGCTACACTAGCTCTAGAAATGCTACTTCCAGAAAAAGAGAAGAAATTTTCTTGACTTTTGTTATGGTTGGTTATAATCATAACCCCACATCTCACTGCTTTTGCCACAGAGGAGAAACTCTTTGGAAACAAAATTTTTTTTCTGTCTCCTTGATCTCAATTTCCAATTTTAGCTAAATTTGTTTCTATGGCAGATGCTTAAAACATGTAAAAACTAAAAGTACTATTCTTTTATCTCAAGTCTGAAGCTCAACAGTTTAAAACCTCTAATTAATCTTTTTGTTCATATATAAACATCTGCTTACATTTCCTAACTCTTAAGCTGTAATAGGAAGCAAATTTTTAATATAAAATTCTAGAGTGAAATAAAAATAATCATCTAGGGTCATTATTTTTGTCCAGAGACAGGAATGGTTGTGCCAGAAACAGAGACGGGTCTGGGCCGTGCCCTTCAATATGGCAGCCACCAGCCAAGTGTGGCTATTTACGTTTACATTAGTTAAATCATAGAAAATTCAAAGTCCGGTCTCCCGTTTGCGTTCCGTACACGTCAAGTGCCCCCTAGCCACGCGCTGCTGGAGATTACTGTACTGGGTGGGGCAGGAAGGGAACATTTCCATCACTGCAGAAAGTTCTACTAGACAGGATAGCTGGTTATAGCAGCATCCGAGAGGAAGGACAGAAAAATTAACTCTGATCTTTCTCTCTCTGCTGCTTCGTGAGTTTTTGGCTCTTGCCCGAATGTCCATAGACAGGGGACCAGATGATGAAAAGCAGTTAAGTATTAATTTAAAAGGTCACTGTATTTCCAGGGAAGATCCTATTCCTTCATGGCGCATTATCAAGGCAAGATGGGAACTGAAATAACAGCATCCTCTAATTGTCTACACAACATGTTTTCTGGAAGCTTCCTTTTGAAAAATCCCTACCCCAAAGTATCTTTTGTATCCTATACATTCCAGGAGGCATCAAAAAACTATTATGAGCAAATAGGAAAAATACCTTAACAGGGTACCCACAAACTTTTGGAAAACAGAAAATCATAAAGGAAGTAACACTGTATCGCACAGTGAAAAAACGCTCAACCCCCTACTGGAGAAACAGCACGACCCGTGGAAAGAACAATTATCTAAGCTTCATTAGGAGCTTTATAATTTTTCAGATTTTATGCCCTAAACACTGAGTGCTGAAATATTTGCACAGAGTGACACAGGTCTGCTTATGTGACAAGTTCCAGTTACCCCCTTAAGGGTGCTCATGGCCCATGGAGACTCATTTCACATCTCATCAGTTATAACCAGAAGCTGAGGAAACTGGTTTCTCGTGTCTCTGGGGTAAGAACACAGACACAGAATACAACAAAGAACGAGGATTTTTCCCTAATGAGCCTGGCTCAAGCAACCCCCATTGCTGGAAACGGAACAAGCCTTCTACTCTTTTCCACCGGGCACTCAACAGAGTGATCGCTGGGACATGCTGCAAGGTATTTTAGGAGTCGCGGGGCAATGTGCCAGGCATGTTTGTTCCAGCTATGCAGCGGCTGAGGGAGGGATTGATGCTGTTCTGTCCGTTTGTCCAGCGCTTGGCAGAGTGATTTTGTGTAGAGCTCTGCAGACCCCAGAAGTAAAAATACTGTGATACAATGTTTCAAAGAGCTGCTTCAGAGAGCAGCTTCAAAAAGATGCTGACATCTCAGACCTGCTCATGTGATGAGCAGAGATCAAGGACTTCCCTTTCTAGATATTAATTGTGAACAGAAATTTACAGGTAACAGCTCTGGTGTGCAGAGACAAGAAAAGACGCAAGAGAAGGACCCTTCAGAGTCCTTTAGCGTTAACACTCTGGGAGGCGAGGGTTTTGTTTTTTTTTAAGGGGTTGGGTGTATGTTTAACTCTGCCATTTCCGCAATAAACAATTTAAAAAATGAAGCTGTAACTTTTATCTGAGCAGAGTCCAGAGGAAAATAAAGCACTCTACAGATAGATCAAAGGCCCCCACTTGAATGTTTTTTCTTCAGCGTTCTGCCTAGTAGAGATCTTGTCACTGGCTAGATTATTTTAACTCTGGCTTTATGACTGCATTCTGCACTGATCCTCAGGGTATGGCTAAACATTACAAAATGCAGCTTCTTGGATGCAAAGGATAACATCCAATCTAGAGTTCATCAGGTCATGCAAAAATAGAACACAATGAACATAGACTATAGCATTCTCTGGATATGAGAACATTTTTTTCCCCTGGAAAATTGCAGGGTGGAGTAAGGAATTCTTATGACTAAGAAAATAAGCTTTATGTAGGTCTAAAATAATGTGTTTCCCCATGTAAGGTAAGCATGGTCACTGTGGCATTTGACTTCTTACACTTCCCAAGTTGAAAATACCAGTTATGACCTATCCATTCTCTTTTAACTCCAAAGTCACCTCCTTAAACTTGTTCATATTGTTTTATTGTTTTTTAGGATTTAAAAAAAAAAAACCCACCACCCAGTTTTACAAAGCTGAAGGCTTTATTTAGGGAGCACTCTCTATTCTTTGTTTTGAGTACAGAGGAAAAGCAACTCAAACAATCATTTCTAACGATAATGTCTGCTTCATTGTTTAGATTATATTCTTAAACACATTTCTGTATGATGTTTCACATCTTAGAAAATGCATTCCATATGCACTATTTTATTCAATCCCCAGAACCACTTTATAAGTGATTATCTGATATAATTTCTTAGTCCCATTTCACATATGTGAAAACCGAGTCTCTAAATTTTGTGACTTACAAATGTTCCCACGATTGGCAAGTAACAGCTGCTGCCGAGGTCAGGAGCAGCCCTGACTCCCCTTAAATCTACTCTTTCTTTAATGCTCAATAAAGTGCTATGTGTTTACAAAGGAAAAAGCACAGTGTTACTAGTGATAAGAACAGACTCTGGAACACAGAGTTCTGCTCTCTGCAGAAACTTGCTCTCCTTAAACTTTTGTTCCTCTTTGATCTTCATATTTACTTTTGTTTATTTTTGCATACTTTCACGGCTGATTCCCCAGGTAGCACTCAGCAGTATTTAGGAAAAATTGGTATTTTTAGAAGAAAAAGAATATCATATTTAGAGAATTAAAAAGTCTCAACTATAAATATTTTCTGTCAATTTACATTTTGCTGTCTTCACTCTGCTTAATTTCTTAAGGACTTGATTGAATTCAAGTTTGGCCCTTAGGATTTTCTTAAAGTAACCTAGATTTTGTAGTGATAGTCTTTATGAATTCTATCATATTACTACAAAGAAGCCACGTAAGCTCTGAATCACTGTGTCGTGCATTTGATTATATAATCTAACAAGGATGTTGTCCCACAGGTTGTATTATGATGATTAGGAAAAAGAGTCCAGGGGCACCTGGCTGGCTCGGTCGGTTAAGTGTCTGCCTCGACTCAGGTCATGATCCTGGGGTCCTGGGATTGAGCCCCGCATCGGGTACCCCACTCGGTGAGGAGTCTACTTCTCCCTCTCTCTCTGACCCCCCCACCCCCTCGTGCTCTTGTTCTTTCTCTCTCAAGTGAATAAATAAATATTAAAAAAAAAAGAACAGAAAAAAAGAGTCCATCCTTCAGGAAGGACTTAACCTCTCTGGGGCATTTGGCTTGGCAATTTTAGCTCATGTATAATTTCGGCTCCCAGGCATCCCTCTGGCTGGGTGCCTTTGTGCAGTGAACAACCTGAACAACTGTACGCAATGTCCCGTTCGTCCAGCACCCTACGGATTACATAACATTGTGTTGCAGCACTGCAGCACGGACATGTGAGAAGGACATACCTCATGATACTTTTTCACGGTTTTCCCGGAGCTGCACGTGCAGGATTTCCAGTTGATGGTCCCACAGCCACAGTTGCCCCCACAACGCTGCACAAGGAGGCACCGGGGAAAGAAGACCACGTGCGTCAGCTTCAGCTCCTCTCTCAAGTTGACGGAGTAATTCCTGGGAGTGCAACTGTAGCGCTTGACGTCATCGTTGAGCCTGTCCAGGTCGACTGCAAGAAACACACGGGAGTGAGCGAGCACACGACCCGGAGCAAGAACTCCGGCAGGCACTTTGGGAAGGGGTGGGAAGATGCCGTGAGGTGACCTTAATGCAGGGATCGAATCTGTCCTCGGGGTCTCCGTTAGGAACCTAACCTGGAAGGTGGAAAATCTGATTCTCTTTTGATCCCATCTGCTCTTCCAAAATAATAATAACATTAATAATACATAAAATAGTCAACAACAAAGGAAAAACAAACAAAAAAACTCTCAAAAACTTGGCTAAATCTTTATCTTGGTTCAAATTTCCTTATACCTTTTTTTAATATACAAAAAGAATTCTGAGGAAAGAAAATGAAATGTCCAGCAATTTAAAATAACTGCCTTTATCTTAAAAAAAAAAAGCCACCAAAATAAATCAGCTCTTGATTCTAAATAAAACCTGAATTCCAAACCATTATTTAAATATAATTTGAATTCTATCAGGGACCCATTAGGGACCACTACTCTATTATGTTTAGCTGGTGATGAAATTTTACAGTGGAGTGTGAAGAAGAAGAAGGTTTCAGTTTCATTTTAACTCCAAGGTCAACCAAAACGTCCCAGAAAACGGCATGTGGGGGCTATGCAGATGATGTGTGTTTGTGCGCTGGGTCCTGGACGGTGGCAGAGCCCAGAGGGTACAGCCTGGGCTCTGAAGCCAAGCCACAGCTTCCTGCCTCCCGGGAGCTGGAAGGTCACCCAGCTGCTTCCAACCTCTGCCTCCTCATCTTTACCTGTTTCACAGCCATGTTTGAAAGACTGAATCTAGTGATTGTCAAGGGGGAATGGTTACTGGGACTTCTGTGAATTAGGACCAGCACCCTCGATTTCCAAATTCAAGTCACAGATATTTACTTGGATTAAATTTATATTATCGTATTTACATAGGTTACATTCAACGTTCTCAAAAAGGCACCTAATCCTCCATGCACTTGGCGTGCAAGCCCTCTGACCACGCCCTGGAGTGCCTCCCTCGTCACCTGCCGGGCGGGCACAGGAGAAATCCCACAAAGGCTGGGCAGACAGCAGCAGGCTTACTCTGGACTCCAGCCCCTGCAAGGGTCTTGGTCTTAAACCCAAACTGCGTGAGGAGCAGTGAGAGTGCTCTTTTGGGGTGGAAGCCAGAGGCTAAGGATGCTGTCGGGAGAGCGCCCGTGAGGGAAACCAAAAGCAAAGAAGGTGCAGGTGGATGAAGAGTCCCCCTGACACCATGAAGTCAGCGGAAAGTCTGTCCATATGGCCGGGTGACCCCTTGAATAAGGAATTAATGGCAGTTGGATCGATGCCCTGCCCTGAGAGCCTTTCCTATGTGCGACTAGGCTTTGATTCTCAAGGGCAGGGAATTTTCCCCCCACTGCTACCTGCTGAGCCTGCGACACTGGGAGTGGGGGGCAGGGGGAGTGGGTGCTGAATAAATGCTGAATAATTTCTGTGCATCATTTATCGCTGTTTTTTCCTTCCTTTGTAAAGACATGTCCTAAGTTTAGCTATAATCAATGCAGATTTAAATTGAATGAACTGCGTCTCGGGAAAGGAAGCACTTTATTGCTGCTAAAGCCCTGAAAATAACCGCAAGCAAAGCGGGAAGGATTACATAAACGGATTACGAAGTGCAGCCGTCACCCATTGCACGTGTCACCTTGCGATACATAGTGACGCAGGGCCGTGCAGTGGACAGGGCTGGGCAGGCGGCCGGATGCGGGGGGCAGTGGGGGTCTATCTGGTCTGAGGCTGAGGAGTCAAGGCTGTTAGCAAGGAGACGTGGTGGGTGCGGGGAGGCAGAGGGGGGCAGGCAGGAAGGCGTGGTGCTGAGGGTCTCCAGGTCAGCCCCCTGCTAGGCACCTTCTACCTGTCACCGCACTTCACTGTCCCCCCCACCCTTTTAAGGTGAATGGTTAAGCGGGAAACTGGGATGTGGAGCTCTTCCCCCCTCTGCTCCAGTTTCTGGCACATCTAGGAGAACGGGGGCAGGCCAGGTCCCCCAGAGCCGGAGGAAGAAGACGGAGCTCCCTGGTGCTGTAGTGGGTCTGTGGTGGCGCAGCCTTCTCTCGGGGATACCCCCGAGCCCTGTGACAGCACGCCTCTCCTCCGGGGACTTAGCCAAACCCCAAGGTGCCCTCAGCAAACCAGGAAAAGGCACGTCCTCCTTACTCGTCTGGAAGCAGGACTCTTCCCACTGGGTAACTCTTTTACTGACCAGCACGGGTCCCCTCCGTTCCCTGCCCGCTGCGAACAGATGTACGACGCGGTCCGTTGTGGACATCCATTCACCGACGGGACCGATTCAGCCGTGGCCCAGGGTGACCGCCGTAGCCTCCAGCTGCCCGGCGCCTCGGGACATTGAAAGCACCAAGGCACTCGGAGGAGACGGATGAGGCTGCCCCCAGAGCAGGACGCCGGACAGGAGGCTGAGGGGCCAGCGAGCTTGGGGGGCCTCCCCGGGCGGGGGCTCTGCTTGAGCCTCTGGAGGGAGAGCCTGGGAGAGGGCTGTGCTTTTAGAGGAACAGGACAGGGCAGCAAGGACGTCCCAAACTTAATTCAAAGTCCCGTGAATTTCATCTATTTCCCCTTATTTCACTCCGGGTGTACGTAATGTTCTAATCCCTCTCTTGCTGTCCTTCTGAATTTGAGTCTTGTCTTTTCATGGGTCTCTGACATCTGTTTTCTGGGCTGGGCACCGACAATCTGTTGGAAGGGCTGAGAAGGGGCCACCGTCCTCAGAGCATCCCCCAGACAGGTTAGTCCAATGTGGGGCACTGCTCAGGACAGCAGGTGCACCCCTCTTCTTGCAGCCCTGGCCTCAAAGCCCAGGTCATTTGCAGAAGACCCTTGTGCTGTGATGAGTTCTGGGGTCTGAGCACTGGGTGGGGACGTGTCAAGCAGGGGACAGTGTTCAGTCTCCAACCCACTGAGGCTCAGGCGTGCGAGGACAGGACGGAGAGTCAGCCCGGTCTGTTTGATCCCAGCCACCTACAGCCCTGAGTCCCCGGGAACGTGAGAAGCTCCTCACACACACGCCTGCAAGAACCACCCCGCCCCCTTCAGTGCTACGAATTACAAACCATTATTGCTCTCACTTTCACAGGGCAGGGAACTGAGCCTCTGAGAGGTTAAGAAAAACACTTGTCCACGGCCACACACCCAGTCAATGCCTAGTAGAGCTCGAGTTTGATCCAGGCTTTTTCATGCCTCTGCACGCTTATAGCCGTGGTCTGAAGATCTGAAGGGAGGTGCAAAGGGCAGTTTCCACGAGCCACGCTGGGGTCTCCCCTCTGGGGGGCCGCTCGCTGTCCCAAGGACCAGGCTTCCCAGGTGTGTGACAGACGGTCACCTGCTGAGGAGGAACACCCAAGCCTGTACGCCCCATGCACACACATTCATTTATCGGGTGCTGCTGGAAAAGGTCACCAGGTTCTGGCTAACTGCCTAGAGCCTATTTCTTCTTTGGCGTCGAACAACATAATGAGTTTCTCTGTTTCCCCCAAACTGAAGGAGACTGTGTCTATGCACGATCTTCGTTTGAAGAAGAAATGAGGACAAATGCGTTCTTGCCCTCACCTGCCTGTGGTCTTAGTCATGAAAACCGGTTGGAAGCCCTTGCAAAGAGCTGAACAGATTGATAACAAAAATTTGTCTTCAGAGGGAACCCATGTTAGAGTCCTAAAGATTCTTTTTACGGGACAGATGAAGCCAGGACGGGAGCAGTTCATTGTATTATGTCTCGCTTTATGACGCTTTGCAGATACTTGTAGGTACTGCCTTTTTTCACAAATCGGAGGTCTGTGGCAACCCCGAGTCGTGTGAGTCTATCGGTGCCATTTCTTTTCCAGCACCATTTGTTCACTTTGTCGCATTTTGATGAATCTCACAATATTTCAAACTTTTTCATTATTATCATATCTGTTACGGTGATCTGTGATCAGCGATTATGACTCACTGAAAGCTCAGATGATGGCTAAGTATTTTTTAGTATTAAAGCATCTTTTAATTAAGCTACAAACATTGTTTTTTCAGACATAATGCTATTGCACACTTGACAGACTACAGCATAGCGTAAACACAGCTTTTATACACACCGGGAAACCACAACACTCATCTGACCTGCTCTCTTGCAATATTTGCTTCCTTGTTATGGAATAACCGGGCTGGAACCGGCTGCTCGGAGTCTCCGACGTGTGCCTGCAGGAGGGCTCACACGCTTGGCACGCACGGCGTGGGCGCTGATCCGCTCGTGATAACATTTTAGAAGTCTTCTGTAAGTGGATCATTTCAAGTTTTTTTGGTGTGAATATAAAAATTCACTGTGAAACAAAATAACGTCCTCCCTTCGAATGTAGGAAAGCATGGGTTTTTTTCTCCCCATGCATGTTTAATTTAATTCATGCCTGCTTGCTTAATAGGAGGATGATCCCCGTGGGTCAGTCTCTGGGTGTCAAGTTTATTGGCGGCTTTCATGTGCTGGTCTTTCCTCCACCTGCACTTACATGTCACTAGCCTTATCTTGATCTCCCTGAGTCCACTGGAGTCTCCAGTGAGATGTGCAGTCCTTAGAGAGAGCAGGAAGCATTTTCTAACAACCAGACCAAGCTTTTACAGCGCTAAGATTCTTTATAAACTCTTTCAGCACGCACTAATATATACATACACATATACGTTTAGTATGTGGTAAGGCATGGGAAGTGCGTGTGCTTGACGTAGGGATCCATACATACATATATAATTTTTTATACCATGCTTTTGTCATTCTATTTCATTTTCCCTAGCACTCAAGTCTCCTAAGTCATTTTAATCTTCTAGGGCTCAAGTCAAAAGCCATATTCAGCCTCTATCTCTTCTGACTCCCTGCTATATGCTCACCACACCTTCTCTGCCTTCTGTTACAGTACGTACTTCACAGACCTTGCTTTGTCACTTTCTTTTATTTAGGTGTTTCTCTTCCATTAAAATACAAGGTTCTTGGAAACAGAGAGTTAATCCCCTTTTGATCCCTCCTCTCCTAGTGCTTTGCCCATAGTGGAGAGCCCAAATATAGGTCATTTAAGTCCTGCTCTCCTAAAATCATTTGGTTTCAACCAGGTCCTGATGGAGGAAATAGGGCATCCCTGAAGACAGAGCATGCGTGTGACATTTCAGGGTATTTGAAATAACTAAGTGCAGTAAAAAACAATTCAAGTCCCTCTGGCACCCCAGACAGGTGTTTCTGATTTTCCTCAAATCTTTTGTGACTCTGAATGGATACCCATAAACTTAAAGTCAAGATCAGAAAGAATTTCGGACATTGATACCCCTGCTCATCAATCTAGATCTCCTTTGCAAGGATTAGGTCTGTAATGATGACTATCTGAAGGAATCAAACTGATGATGGTGTAGGTCAGGACTGAGAAACCAGCCTTCTGGAACCACCTCTCCCAAGGATGAACGATGACGCACGAAGATGGTTGGCACCAAGACCCACGGAATCTAGAAGCTGTGGCACAGAGAAAGGGTGGAGTCAAGAAGGCTCGCTCCCTGATTCGCACCTCGACGTGCTCAGGAATACGCCCTTTGCTTTCCCCATGGGGAAAAGTGCCACTACGTAAAGCACTAAAAATGGGCCTTTGATTCTACAACACTAGATTTACGAGGCTTTGGGTGAGGGTGGGAGGCAAGGGGGATATATGAATGACGGTAGTATTTTACACCAAGTAACTAGGGTTGCTCAGCCTTTTTCAAGGTTCGTAAATTCCCCAGGTGGAGTCTGTTCATCTTTATGGACATTACAACCTCACTGTGACTTTCAGATTCCCTCTTCTATAAATCAGCACATAATTGTGAAAACTGTTTCCACACCTCAACCCCAATTTGGAAGTGCAAATAAACCTGGAAAGAGCAATGATTTTATAACTTCTATTGAGAAAATATCAGGATATTTTAAACTTCAAATCATGGATTCCATGACTCCATTTGCTGGTTTAATTTCTAAAGAACAGATATATTTACCACGTGTATTTATAATGATTAACCTAAGTCACAAGGTTCCCAATCAGACAACACTGAATTTTCAGGGTTTAAAAACACTGCTAAGCGATGAGTGAATGGAAATGTACTGAGCACCTACTTTGTGCCTGGTTCTCTCTGAGAGGCTTTCATACACGCAACTCTCAGTGAATTCTGGTAACAAACCCTCATTGTAGACACGACTATCCCCATCTGATAGATGTGGGACCCGAGAGGCAGAGGAGTTAAGTGACCTGCCTAAGGTCCTTGGAAACATAGTAGGCATTTGACAAACACGTGGAACAAAGTGGGTGAGTGCTTGGCCATCTGCAAGGTGCTGAATGAGGCATGAAGGCAGCTGACATCATCAGAAGGCAATTCTCTGAACTCTAAGAACTGTGACCTGGCAGGATATGTGAAGTACATCTATGCAATGAAAAACAGGAAAACAAGCTAGGAGGTGAGTAAGAATCAAGGAGATCTTGAGACATCTTTCTCTCATGTACTAGACTGAGTCTCTGAGCTTGAAATACCACTGAGTTCCCCCAGCCTGGCCTGTGCAGCGAACAAACCCAGATTCATGGCATGGTTCTCTCCTTTGTAGCTGTTGCAGGACTGTTCCGATTTTCTTTTAGTATATAAAACGGGAATAACAGTACTCTCCTGCCAAGAAATTTATTAAGATGGAATGAGTTAAGGGGCGCCTGGGTGGCGCAGTTGGTTGAGTGTCTGACTCTTGGTTTCGGCTCAGGTCTTGATCTCAGGGTCGTGGGATCAAGCCCCACGTCGGGCTCCATGCTCAGTGCGGAGTCTGCTTGAGATTCTCTCTCTCTCTCCCTCTCACTCTGCCCCTCCTTCTCATGCTCTCTCTCTCTCTTTAAAATAAATAAATAAAATCCTAAAAAATAAAAATTGAATGAGTTAAGAGTATTTGAAGTACAGATCTAAATCCTAGCTCTCGGGAGTTATCCCCCACGACACTGTCGAAACGAGTGAAACAGATAAATGAGTAAGGTTAAGCACAGAACGCCCCAAAGAGCTGAGATGCTGCAGTTGGGGATCACTAAGGAAAGGAAGGTCATGTCCACCTTGATCTCAGTGTCAGACGGCAATGATCTTGTGTGTTCAGTTTAATTCCCTGGGACTGAGCACGGTTCTTTGCAAGTCAAGACTTAATGAGCCGGTCTTCCCAGCACCAGCAGTTCTGAAAGGACCATGTGCTGTAGGAAGGATGTGCTTCCTCCCTAAATCCGCAGGAGCACAGAGCAAAAGGATGCTGTGTGGGGGTGTCCCAATGCTTCCCAGAAAACGTAGGTAAGGGACCCACAAGGCAAAGACATCCATCATTAGCCAGAGTGACTGCTGTGTCCCTCCAGACACCGAAAGTTACCTACTGTTCTCCGTCGTTAAATGGTGTTTTCCAAGCAATGTGCCTTCACAGGGGGTGGGGGCGGGTAACAGGTGATGGAAGGGGGTCAGGATACCCTCAAAGATGGACAACCTCATCATCTAGGAGAAAAGCAGAGGCGCCAGAAGGAAAAGGACTAAAATCTTATCCCTGCGCTGAGACTTCCTTCAAACCTTTTATGTGCGCCCGCATAGACACACGCAATGTGATGGACAAAAATGCGGCTTTTATTAATGCCTTCCAGCGAACTGAGTGGGGAATCTAGATACTTACAAGTCATACGGGTCATCAACAGTGGCTATAGTCTAAAAAAAAGTGCTTTTCAAAGGAAACATCCAACAAGCAAAATGGTGCCAGAAAAGTTTCTGGGTAAACAGTATCCTAGAAAAGTTTAGTACTTGCCAATCATTTTGTAAACTTGTAAGGAGTGTACTGATTTTACAGATCCTTAAACCTGACAATATTTGGATACTCTGTAGGAGGCTCTCCAGATTAGTGATGATTATCTTACCGCCCTAGCGGAAGAGTTCGCAGAAATACCTTGGTTCTGTGCAGTTTTACTGAAGTAACAATAGTAGCTATCATTCACTGGGGGCCCATGAGGTGTTAGTCTCTCTGATTAATCCTAACACAACTTTGCAAAGTGGTTATAATTAGAGCCATTTTGCAAAGTGCAGAACGCAGAGGCTCAGGGGTCTACGAGTGACTTCCCCGAGGCCATGTCCTCTGGATGTGAGTTAGAATTTTATCGCAAGTTTACTTGACTACAAAGTCCATGCTCTTCCCACTACGGCATCCTTTCTTTTGCTCTCTTTCTATCAAATTTGTGGAAGACAATTTTCACACTTATTAATAAAGATTGCTTTTACCTGGGGTATACCACATGGTTCAGCAAGTTCAATGAAGCCAACCCTCTTTCAACATCAGAAATTAGAAAAATAAATCCATTTTGATTTAACGTCCCCAGTACCTCTGTTTAATTGACAGAGAGGTAGTTACAGGGGACGATACCTCAAGACCGACTTACCGAATTCATCACTAGTGTCAGCCAAAGGCCTTTTGCAAGTTGCTACCCAGATAGCAAATAGGCAGATGAAGTTGCAAGCATTCATTTTGTGATGGCCTCAGTGTGTCCTAAACTATGTTCATGTCTTAATATACTATGAAATTACTTCCCTCATTTGAAATCATTTTGAAAGAGCAAAACTTGTACTTTCCTAGTTAATGGACAAGGGCATGACAAAGAAATGGCAATAAATGACTAATTTAAAAATTAGAAGTATTTTGATTTAGGAGAATTCAGAACCAAGTCAAACGTTTTGATATTAAACATATTTCTGCACTTAATCCTCAGCTTCTATGCCAGTTATTTACCTATAAATCATTTTCAAATGGTTAAGTGATTTAGATCTTAGAGCAAAATAATGTCACGTAAGAAATCACAGAGTTGGTATCTGAGCCTCTCAAGTCGGTTAATAACTGTCCCAGAGTTAGAACACCTAACCATTTAGCGTCTGTAAAAAATCACATATTTCAAACCCTGTCACTTAGAATCAATTTAATTATCAATACATTTACTCCACTCAATGTGGAAATACTGATTTTTTTTTTAAAGAGGAGTGTATGTGAATTTTGGCACAAGCATTAAAAAAGAGCAACACTTTGGGGAAGAATTTACTTGTGGTAAGTAAAACTGTAGTTCAAAACTAGTAGGTTGGAATGCTCCAACAATTATATCCATATTTAATTTAATTTAATTTATTTATTTTTAAAGATTTTATTTATTTATTTGACAGAGAGAGACACAGCGAGAGAGGGAACACAAGCAGGGGGAGTGGGAGAGGGAGAAGCAGGCTTCCCGCGGAGCAGGGAGCCCGATGCGGGGCTCGATCCCAGGACCCTGGGATCATGACCTGAACTGAAGGCAGACGCTTAATGACTGAGCCACCCAGGCGCCCCTATATCCATATTTTAATGCTAACACTGATGCTGTGGAAACAGGCTTCTCCCTTGTTGTAATTTGTTGGATTTTTTTCTATGACAAACACACTATTGTTTGGGAAAGTCAAGTTCTTCTGGAATAAGTAAAAAACACAACAGATCTCATTTACATTGTTAATGTCCATAAATGGCCTCTCGATGAGTGCCCACTCTAGTAGAGTTTAAGGCTGATCATTTCTTAATTTAAAGATATCCACTGTCATGCTATGAACTTGAATAAAGGCGCACTGCCCCTAAATTCAAAGGACTGTGTTTTAAAGAAATCACAGTACGGTTTCAGTTAGGCTACAATGGTCCTACGATGATTATATAGTTAACTTTTTACCTAATTACGTGCAAGGGTGTTATATCATTCGCGTACTCATCAGAAAAAGTAAATGCAACTTGAACTTGAAACAACTTTTTTTTTTTTTTAACTTTTAGGCAGCTTTCAGGTGAAAGCATGAGGTTGAAATTATTGGTTAAAAACTGAGTTTTGGAACTGCAGTTCTGTACAGATTTCGATGATACATGTTACCCTTTTCTCCAAACCCCCTAAGAAACTGAACATTGGATATATTAACTTGTTTTATTGTCTTCAGTCCAGAAACTTTTATAGACAAGTCTGAGTTTACCTATTACATGTGAGTTTTATAAAAGTTGACCTTGTGTGCTGAAGTTCTGGCTCCAATATGTGCAATGTTATTGTCCCTTTTCTCTCTCTCTTCTCCCCAAACCTTATTGTCCTCTTGCTTCCCATGTACGAGTCTCTTCTTAGAGAGACCTTGAATCTCACTGTCCCCAAATCTGCTTTCAAACAAACATTAGAAGCAAAGCACACAATTTAATTTTAAATATGTACTATTTTGACCTTGTTACAAATGTTCTTCACCCAGTGTGTTTGTGTATTATTTTAGAGTTTATAAAACTCCATGTTTGTACGTTCACATTGAAGAATCATCTTAGAATACTGCTCTTTGGTATCATGAAAAGTGCCACTTCGATTGATCTGGGCAAATCAGAAGAATGGATATTCAATAGCTATCCATAATTGATGTTTGTTTTTGTAAAACATCATTAAAGAATTACCATACTGCCAAGAGGAAAGTTTTTCAGGGATCCTATAAAGTTCACTCTTCACTGGACATTCAATGGACCTCCATTATTTGTAACTATGTTTCCGTCTCCACTTTCCATTCGCTGCTCCCCTTCTTATATACCGGAACATAAACCGTGAGTTTGTACTTTTTAAGTTCTAAAAGCTGACGATGACAGCTGAGATATTAAACCGGACTTCTCTTCGTGTGTGAGACAGGCACGTAGGTGGTTTGGCAGCTGTGGTACGATAAACAGTGAAAGCCACACATTTATCCAAGTGCAGAGAGAGTGGTGACTGGCCAGGGTTAAATGAAACAGTACAGATCTGCCTTAGGGCCATTCTAAACAAGAGATTAAGAAGTGGAACCCAAGCCAACAAGGGAAAGAAATGTTGACTCTGTTAGGAATAAGTAGAATGTCACCTTGAATGTTCTTGCAAGGTCTTATCAGTAACCAAAGGCATTCTTAATAAAGCTACATTCCTCAGTCCTATGGGTGGGTTTCTGTAAACTTTGGAAATATACTCATGCTGGATTATTAGTATCTTTAATTCCACAAACATTAACGGAGCACCTAAAATGTGTCAGAGGCCGTGCCAAGAGCCCGAGATACAGATGAACAACGTCTAACACAGAGGCTCTCAATGCTGGCTGCCACTCAGGATCGATCTCAATCTCCCGCGGGCCATAAAATAACATCAACAGCTCAGCCCCACCCTCAGGGGTTCTGAGTCACTGTGTCTGCGACTAGGCGTCTGCAGCTTCTTACAGCTCCCCAGCGGACCTACTCTTCAGCTGGAGCGGAGACCGGACCCTGAGGTCCTAGGCTCTCATACTGCCTTAGAGAAAACCCCAAGACGCAGTTGACTACAGTAGTAGGACGGAAGGATGCCGTGGCCTCCCAAGTACCCCAGACTTTGTCTGGGGTGGCGGGCTTCACAGGCAGAGGATGAGGGACAAGGAAGGCTTCCCCAGCGCAGTGACGCAAACCTATTCCAGAATTCTCAGTAGCCAGAGCTAGCTAAGGTTGCTTGAACAAGTGGTATGTGCCAGGTTCTCTTGATGGCACCGCTAACAGCTATCAGAGGTAGGCGTGATACACACATTGCCAGAGGAAACTGAGGCACAGGAAGATCAGCGACTTGTTGAAAGTTCACACCACTTGTAAGTGGCAGAGTTAGGATTCGAACCAGACACTCTGCCTCCAACTCAACATGATCTCTGGGTGAAAGAAAGTAATGGATGTAGGTGATGTTTAAATTTTAAAAACCCAAAAGATAGATGCCAAGGAGAACTGCCTCTCAAACAGCTATCGTAATGAACATACTTGAAGACAGTCAGATTTTATTATTTTTTTGGTCCAGTCCCATTTTTCCTGTTTTTCTGGGGTTTTCGAAACACTGTGAATCTTTTACTTTGCTTCAAGCTGACGTAAGTAGAGACCCAAAGACAGCAACACTACAGAAAAGCAATTTCTTGTCTGAGCTGAATCCAACCTGAGCCTCGGGGAGACTGTTTGAGAGCTACAGTGATCTGCCTACGGCACACCTCCATAATGTCGGGGACACTCAGGACTTCTTTTGGTCCACCCCTTAGCTGTATGTTTTAAGTAGATAAGTTTCCAGACCTGAGCCATAAGCAGCAGACCTAGGCAGGAGTCAACTAATTAGTTATTCCAGTCCAAATGCTCCAACAAGTCACGCTTCCTGACAAGCATTTCCTACCAGAGTGGGCCAAGTTCATGGTTCTTCAAAGTACCCCTGACATTATAAAATGTAGGAAACAAGCTGTATGTTAGCTAACTACCTTCACATTTATGATGCAAATGAGCCTTACGAGATTCTTAGAGAAAATTTTAATGTAAATTTTAGCAAATAAAGCAAGAACGAATTACAGTTTTATTCAATAAAAGGTAATAAGATATTTTGCTATTAATTTGAATTAAACATGCAAAGATTCTCATCTCAGATCATATTGCTCAGATGTACAGGTAAGATATTTATTTTTTGCGACTTTCAGTATTATTGTTTTGACTCAAGATGTTTTCTTGGGAATGTTCCTCTCTCCTCCCTTAATATTTTCCTGAAACTCCCAGTTGAATGCATGCCCACACACAGACCTCCAAATCATCCCAGGCCTTCTTTGTTTCTTCTCTGGGACATGTATGTCCTGTGAAGCCTCCAGGACACCAAGCACGCAGTAGATCCTCATAAAACCATTTAAGAATAGACACTGAATGGGATGAGGTGAAATCTTCTAAAGAGTTCTGACCACTGCTTTCCCAGGAGCCTATCTTGCCAGCACTGAGTCCTGAGTTAAATCAACATTCACATCTATTGGAGAGGTACAGCAGACCATCACGTGGGCACTGCCCCCAGAGGTGAGAGACCATGATGCTCATCTCCTCTCTACTACCCACTGGCCACACAGCTAGTACCAAAGTATTTACTTCCCCTGACAGGGAGGCTAATAATACCTTACTTGCCAAGATGCAAGAAGTCTGTCCACATGATTTTACAAGGTTTCTTCTAGCTCCTAACTATGACCCATCTTTGACTGCACCAAACCTTGCTCTCTTTCTTAGTCCCATACAAACAATACAGTTTGTGATAAACACAGAACTTCATCTGAAGCTGCTGTGGGAGAGATGTGTGATAAGACAGGCAGTAATCTGGGTATTTACCCCAAAGATACAAATGTAGGGATCCGAAGGGGTACGTGCACCCCAATGTTTATAGCAGCAATGTCCACAATAGCCAAACTATGGAAAGAGCCAAGATGTCCACTGACAGATGAATGGATAAAGGAGATGTGGTACACACACACACACACACACACACACACACACACACACACACAATGGAATATTATGCAGCCATCAAAAGGAATGAGATCTTGCCATTTGCAATGATGTGGATGGAACTAGAGGGTATTGTGCTGAGCTAAATAAGTCAGTCAGAGAAAGACAAGTATCATATGATCTCACTGATATGAGGATTGAGAAACAACACAGAGGATCATGGGGGAAGGGAGGAAAAAAGGAAACAAGATGAAACCAGAGAGGGAGACAAACCATGAGAGACTCTTAATCTCAGGAAACAAACTGAGGGTTGCTGGAGTGGTGGGGGGTGGCATGGATGGGGTGGCTGGGTGATAGACATTGGGGAGGGCATGTGCTATGGTGAGCGCTGTGAATTGTGTAAGACTGATGAATCAAAGACCTGTACCTCTGAAACAAATAATACATTTTATGGTAAAAAAAAAAAAAAAAAGATAATAGGAAGGGAAAAATGAAGGGGGGGAAATCGGAGGGAGAGATGAACCATGAAGAGACTATGGACTCCGAGAAACAAACTGAGGGTTCTAGAGGGGATGGGGCTGGGTGGATGGGTTTGCCTGGTGATGGGTATTAAAGAGGGCACGTTCTGCATGGAGCACTGGGTGTTATGCACAAACAATGAATCATGGAACACTTCATCTAAAACTAATGATGTAATGTATGGGGATTAACATAACATAATAAAATAAAATAAAAAAAGAAGACTGGCAGTAATCCTCTGATTTTAGTGAATTAAATATATTGCATTTTTGTCCTTACTGAGAATAACTATCAGTGGTCTTATCTGTTTGTGAAGAACCTCCAAGGCTCTGTTTCTTACCTTTTGACTTCCTGTCATGGTAGGACCTGCCTCGATAATGGGGGGTTTCCAAATATAGATTCTCAAGATCTTCTTGCCACGATTCTGGATTAAAGTGCTTGAGCAGATCTTCCACGGTATCAAATTCTGCGACTGTTTTGTCCAGAGCATCCGCAGTGAGGGTGGGGTCCGTTACTGATGGAGAGTGATAGGATACCCCCTAAGAGTGACATACAGCTCAGTGTACTCAGAAAAAGTCCATTGCTATGAAATACAATAGTCATACAACTCTATGGAAGGAACATAAACAGGCTTCTGATGGTAAGACATTCTATGCATAAATATCATGCTCAAGTCCTCTGCCATAGTCCTGCCATATTCTTAAATAAGAGCGATTAATTGGTAAATGATAGTCATTCACATTTCTGCAAATCAAAACCAGGCAGATCATAAAACTTCCAGTTCATCTGAGATATAATCATTAAAGAAGATATTGACTAAATGGCAATATCAAAATTACATCATCCCCTGTCTTGGTTCGAGCTCCCAAGTCATCCGCATCCGCATCAGCAGTTAATGATTAGAATTTAAATTCTAAACTGCTTTCATAATCCATGCTCTCCTCCCACGTTTAGCCCCCACGTTTCTTCTTCATGGGTCACCTCGCATTGCAGGCATTGGGTGAGCAGGGTCTGAATCTCCTCTGGAGAGAATCTGATAAAATTTGGCACTTTCACCAGCTTATTTACTGGTTATCAACAAGAATAATTAGTCATGAAGCTTGCTCTCTCGACCAAGACTGGGAGATCCCAATGGGAAGCATATATATGTATTTTTAAAGTGCTGTTGCTTGCTCGTGATCCCAGCTGTCATTAAAATATTCTCAGAAATACTCTTTAAATGGGGAATGCAACATCACTGAAAATCTGGGAGGGATTATGTGGACTATGTCCCCACATAAGTTCCCAAGCACTTACTTCACTAACCCTTGGATAATCTAGAGGCAAATGAGCCATGATTCAAACATCTCTGTAAAAATTCATGACCCGTTAACAAGGAAATAGCACAGTCGCAAATGGTTTCAAAATGTCTTTCAAGAAACTGCCAAACAAACAAGATCCCTCAAGGGCAAATATCTCCTACCATTCCGGGAACGGGAACACGGGAATTAACAAGCACTCGTGTTCCTGAAACTTCATGCAGCATCCTAACAAGAACTACTATGTGCCACAGGGTTTCAGACAGCAAAGCCCACACTTCATGGTCTCACTTTCAGCTTAGGGTCTCTCTTTTTAACCAATCAAGGTCCAAAGGTCCGGAAGCCAGGGACTGGATGCCCACCTGCTTTCAGAGGAATGACGGTCCCTCTTTAGCAAACGAAGGCATTTTGCAAAAGCATTAACCCACACTCGTGTACCTTAAAGGCAGTTTTCAAATATGCCTGGTAGGGGAAAGGGAGTGGGGAAGAGGCTGGGAGATGTGAGCTAGACTGGTGAAGACAGCTGGCCAGCTCCCTATTCCAGGGGTGCACACGTGCGCATGCGTGTCTCATATAAACTGAACCCCGACCGAGGCACATCATTTCTGTCTTTCACATCCTTCTTGGCATCACGTGCTAGAGTCAGATATTATGACTCAGTCTCAAAATTTCAAACTCCCATTCAACTTTGTATTATCCGGATAATGTACAGTCCACCTGGCTCATCGTCACCAGATGATTTACAACTCCATCCCAAAGATGTGGGTCTGAGATCCAAAAATTCAAAAAGAGCTGCCCAAAGTTAGGTGCATGGCATCTCTATAAAAGCTCTGAAGTTAAAATGCTTCCCTGTGTTTGGAAACAACAGGAAGCCATTTTCATGCAAGTGCAGGCCTCTGTCAGTGGCTCTGGGGAATCCTTGGCAGAAAGTTTCCTGGGGTGGCTCCTCACAGGACCTAGAGCTTAGTGTCTACCTACACATCTCTCCAGGAGAAAGCTGCGAGGGGCTCTCCATGCCTGAGGGGGAGCCAGAAATCTAATCCCTCTGACATTTGTCTGCAGAGCAAATCCAAACAAACCACAGGTAAAATGTAAAACTGTCCTTAAGTGAGATAGTTAAGAAAATACTCATGGGTGATTAGAGGACCTAAAAAACTCACCAGAACATGTTTATTTCTGGGGTAATTATTTAAAAACTATTTTTGTGAGAAAGAACTAACTGGGTGTGTGTGCCCTTTTCCACACCACTGTAGATCCTATCTCATTCAGCTTTTGTTATATATTTATAAAAATCCACTCTAAAGCTAACTGATTGGATTTAAATTAACAATTTTTAAAAGAAAAATAATGCTCAGAAAACTAGAAACCACTTCCCACAAAAACAAAATATGGTTTATACAGAGTTAATGGTGGGTCCAAGGCTCCTTACTGCTATTCCAGAGGGTTCCTGAAAACCGGAACCCTGAGGAAAGAGACTGTTTCCCTGCTATTTCCAGAGGACGAAGCAGAACCTGGCTTTCGAGCTCCAACCAGAGAAGTGTCCAGGGGATATGGACCCAGTGCTGAGCTTCTGCTGATCCTCCAAACGGACGGTCAATCCTTTTCTTTAAGAGGACCTGCATTATCCTGCATTCGCTAAGCGTCCCTTAAGCTTGTAATTTCTGCACGTGGGGCATGAATGACTCAGCCCCTCTGAGCCATCACTAGAAGATGCTTGAGAAGCCAGAGGATTCGACAGAGTAGCACACCAGCGCCTGGCGGCAGAAGCCGTTACACCGTGAATCGTCGGCCTCAGGCTGCTAACCGGCCAAGCCTCCGCCTGGCCTCCCAGAGCGAAGGCTTCACCTGCCTCACAGTGATTGCCTGCACTTATCGAGGTTCAGAGCGTGCATTCGGGGCTGTCAAGAACAAATTAAACACTCTTAATATCACCATTAGAAACCCCACTGACCTCTTGAGTAGGCCATGTTGTTCTAGTCCAGCGGACACACCAGGTGAATTAAATAGTCACAGAACCCATAGCTAAGGAAACCCTGCCATCCGAAGGTATTGCTTTAAAAATACCCCAGAGAGCAAAGGATGGAGTATCACTTGAAAAAAAAAAAATCAACTCTGACTCAGCCACATGGGCTGACTTAGACCCATGGGCAAGCTTTCTCCACGCTCTTGACCTTCTAATGAACACCTACATTTATTATCTTGTATTTTATTGCTACATACGTGCTACTTATAGGATTGGTGAAAACAAGGTCTGTTCTTTCTGAACAAAGAGAAGTAGAATACTGAGAAATGACTAAATTTGGAGGAAAAAAATGGGGGGCATGAGCCATTTTACAGTTTCAGGGTGAGTTATGTTTTATTTCTAAGTCAAATAGAACACACGCCTGGTTTGTACTTAAGTTATCTTATTGTAAACACCAGGATTTTTCACATCTGAAACGATCCTTGAAAACACAAAGGTTAACAGCTTTCCCTGGAATATTCAAAACACTATTTCAAAATACCCCACTTGAGCTTGGGCCATGGACCAGTTGATACGTTTGATATGTCTGGACAGTCGTCTAGTTGGAACATTCTACTTTGAAACTGATAAATACTGAAGTCATTGTCTAGCCCGTGTTCCTACAATGGATACTGGCATTTCCTGAGAGCCTTTTTGAAGAGAGGGGGAAAAGGGCATGCGACACAGCCCGCTGAAACCATAAATGAAATGGAAGGACACATCATGATTGCAACGTGGCTTTTGGTGAAGCCCTAGGTCCTTCATGCAGCTGACGCTGTTCTGGGGTTGACCTTAGTTTCTCCATCAGCTTTTTTCACTGGCAACAGAAAAACACATTACTTACTGAGATAGAGCTTGTGACTGACTCCCAGTTGGTCTCTGAGTCTGCTGCGGGTTGGAAATCTTCCTAGAAGGCAAGAAACATCCACGTGAGTCAATCAAACCTCTGTGCAATTCATTACGTGCACAGTTTCAATATCTCAGCCCTCAGAATCTTCTTTCAACTAAATGACAACAGATATAAGGGCTACATTCTTGCCAGACAGTTCACCATTTGTCTTCAGCACCTCTCCTCAAGACCCCTTCTCATTCAAGACACGGACATTTATGGACATAAGGGATATATTCACATTTACTCTTAAGTACTGGTGAAATGGAAAATGTGCAGACAAGAGTTCAAATTTTAAGTTGGCCATCTGCCAGCGGCATGACCTCAGGCAATCTACCTAGCCTCTGCAATCCTTCTCTTCCTCATCTGTATGGGATGGTATGGGATGCTTAAATTAGAGGGTAGTTTTGAGAACTGAATGCACTAATTATATAATTATAACTAGCAGTTAATAAGGTCCTTAATAGAGAGTAATAATAGCCATTATCCGAATTGATGTTTATTTGGTTTGAACTAGGTTCTGTATCATGTTCAGTCCTGCCTCTTGAGCTGGTCTATAATATCAGTGATCTTTTCAAAGATAAATTCACCAGCAAAGGGCTATTCCTGACTCTGTCAGGAAACACCAGGAAGAATGGCAGAGGGAAGGAGATGGCCGTGGAGTGACAAAGTATTCCCCAAAGAACAAGATAAAAGGCAGACCCGAGAAAATTATCTCAGATGCCTTGAAGGATTTGTGATAGCAATGGATCTCAGAGAAAGGAACTTCTCTTAAAAGGAAAATGTGTCTCCAATTTGTGTGACTTTCTTGTTAATTACTCTAGTACCAGTAACTTTAAAAAACATAATGGGAAGAAGAGCTGATTCTACCATTTTTACATGTCACAGATGGTTTCTTGACCCTGCTAACGTCAATCAACTTGGTTAAGGTCTTCTAGCCAGGCCAGATAGTAGGGTGTATTTTAAGATGATGCTGAGAAAAATTCAGATACTCAAATCTGGCAACCTATTTACCCAAGTATACTCACTGAATGAAGCTAAGTATCAGGTCTAAATTTCATTAACATTTTGAGGGGCTGCAAGTGCATTTGTTAATTGCTCATGATGAGACTGGATTATATATAAATGTCTGTGTTAAAAAAATTTAGTTGTTTACCAAGAAAGAACTAAGTCAAGTGTGAGGTTCAATGAAGGAACATCTATTAAAAACTGGCAAGGCATCATTATTCTTGTCTCTACCTCAGGAAAGATAAAAAAGAAAGAGAAAATTGGTCTCTGCACTCTGAAAGGTGAATTCCCACAGCAAAAGGATGGGTGCAAACAAATGAAGGTTGGTATTGATATGAGTCTGCATAAGCAGGTGAACAGGTGAAACTGGGCAAGAGAGCCAATGGCTTCTCCATATTGTGAAGGAACCACTGGTGGGAGGACATATGCCAGGTACGATAATAACCTGAGCAATCCTCACATCATAGAATTTTCATTTTCACTCATTCAATTCAATATTTGCTCATCACCGACTATGGGATACATTCTAAGCTTAGGGTAGAATCATGAGGAACTGAGAAACTATACCTCCCCTCAAGGAGTTCAAAATGTAAACGTATTTATAACCAGGTAAAGAGCTCCTGCAATAAACTTATGTGTGTGCTGTAGAGACATTAAGGAAGGCAGTAGAAAATTTACCTGAGAGGAAGTGGGCTTGGAAAAATTTCACACAAGAACGTGACTCTCGAGCTGAGTCTTGTAGACTCAGGTAAGTAGATGAGTAAGTAGACGGCTACTTGCAAGAAAGGTCGGGTAGAAGACTCAAAGAAAGATAGATGTCTAGACGAATGTGAGGAACATATACTGGAAAAGAAGTTATTGGGGAAAATTAATGAGTCATGTTGGGTACAGCGTGTTTGAGGTGCCCACGCAATATCCAGCTAGTGACGTCCAGGACGCCATTGGCTATATGGGAGTGGTCCGCATGAGAGAGACCTGCACTTGGGATATAGACCCGAGAATCATCAGCACAATAATGGTAATGAAGCAAGTGATGGATTATGTTGATCGTGTGTGAAAATCAGAAAAGGGACAATCTTAAAATCTTGGAACTGGAAAGAATTTTAGTATCATCTCATGCAATCTCTTCATTTTAATGATTAGGAAACCAATTCTCAGAGAGATAAATAATGTGCTCCTTTATCATGTAGGCAAGTTCATGCAAAGCAGGACCACCAATGCACACTTCTAAGGAGGTGCTGTGTGGTGGTCTTTCATACCATTGTAGCTGGCTTGAATGAAACAGTGTCCAGAAGAAAGTTAGAAGTACAGCAGGAAAGACATAAAGCAGAGTACTGGTGGAAGGTTCTACAAGGATATCCTTTGAAGTACTCTTAGCAGTTTAGATTTTACATCTACACTTACTAAGTTCTGTGACTTCAATTTACTTTATTTTCTTGCATAGATATATGGTAAAAATGTTTCGTTAAGCATTTTTAAGTATAAAGGGCCTTCATGCCCATGAACCTAGACAAGCGTTGCACAAAGAACTTTTCATTTCTTCACTGTCCGGTTAGAAACTTTAATAGGCACCAAGGACAGAGGATTTCATTAAGTTCCAGATAAAAAGTAAATTCATCTTCTCTTAGCAGCATGAGTATTAGACTTTTTTAAAAAAACCAACCTTCCTTTAGGTTATTTCAAAATTTGCCATTATTTATAAATGACACATTTATAATGAGCTTTAAAAAAGGGAAAATTACTCCTTCTAAGAAGGAAGTACAGAATTTAGACCCGAAAGGACAAACTTGGCATCGGAAGGAACATAGCCATTTGCTTTCTAACGCTGTCGTTGGCATGAATTTCTCATCTCTGTCCACCATAATCTCACCAGCACGAGATACTGGTGGGCCTCCCAGCCGCTAGATTCTAAATGCTGCTACTGTATCTAGAGTCCACGCTTCACATGGCAGCCGAGATGCTCTTGTCTTTTCTGGCTTTACAAAAAACCACCGACATATAACATTGTACAGATTTAAGGTGTACAACATGATAATCTGATTCACATGTAAATTGCTGAGTGGTTACCAAATAAGGTTGGTTAACATATCGATCACATAATTACAATTGTGTGTATGTGTGTGTGGTGAGAATATTTGAGAATTACTCTTTCTTAGCAACTTCCAAGTATATAATACAACACTGTTAATTATAGTCACTGTGCTGTGCATCAGATCCCCAGAACTTTGTGATCTTACAACTGGAAGTTTGTACCCTTTGGCCAACAACTCCCCATTTTCCTATTTTCTTGTCCCTGGCAATTACCATACTACCGTGTTTCTGTGAGTTTGACTTTATCCCCCCTTCTTTCATAAAGTACACATACTATAGGTGAGATACAGGTTTTGTCTTTTTCTGTCTGACTTATTTTACTTAGTATAATGTCTAATGTCCTCAAGGTCCATCCGTGTTGTCACAAATGTAGGATTTCCTTCTTTCTCAAAGCTGAATATACATCTCTCACATTTTCTTTATCCGTTCTTCTGCCAATGAACACTTAGGTTGTTTCCATGTCTTGGCTATGGTGAATACACTGCAGTGAATGTGGGGGTGCAGATGTCTCCTCAATACAGTGACTTAGTTTCTTTCAGTTATATAACCAGAAGTGGGATTGCTGGATTGTATGATAGTTTTTTAATTTCTCAAGAAATTGCTGTTTTCTACAGTGGCTATACTCATCTACATTCCCATCAACAATACATTAATAATGTTCCCTCTTCCCAACTCCCTTGCCAACACTTGTTATCTCTTCTCTCTCTCTTTTTTTTTTTTTAAAGATTTTATTTGTTTATTTGAAAGAGAATGAGAGAGAACACATGAGAGGGGGGAGGGTCAGAGGGAGAGGCAGACTCCCTGCCGAGCAGGGAGCCCGACACGGGACTCGATCCCGGGACTCCAGGATCATGACCTGAGCCGAAGGCAGTCGCTTAACCAACTGAGCCACCCAGGCGCCCTTCTCTTTTTGATACTAGTCATTGTAATAGGTGTAAGGTGATTTCTCATTGTGCTTATGATTTGTGTTTCCCTGCTGATTAGTAATGTTGAGCATCTTTTCATGTACCTGTTGAGCATTTATATGTCTTCTCTGAAAAAAAATAGGTCCTCTGCCAATTTTTAAATCAGATTATTTGGGGGTTTTTTTGCTATTGAATTGTATGGATTCCTTATATATTTTGGATGTTAATCTCTTTTCAGATATGTGGTTTGCAAATATTTTCTCCCATTCCCTAGGTTGCCTTTTCATTCTGCTGTTTCTTTTGCTGTGTAGAAGCTTTTATACTTTGACATAGTCCCACTGCTTATTTATTGCCTTTGCTTTTGATGCCATATCCAAAAAAATCATTATCAAAATGAATGTTTGGGGGATTTTCCCCTTTGTTTTCTTCTAGGAGTTTTACAGTTTCATGTCTTACATTGAAGTCGACTCCATATCAAGTAAGTGTTTGTGAGTGGTATTAAGATACGCGTCCAATTTCATTCTTTTATATGTGAATATCTAATTTTCCCAGCACTATTTATTGAACAGAGTATCTTTCCCCATCAAGTATTCTTGGCTCCTTTGTAAAATATTAGTTAACTGTATATGCATGGGTGTATTTTTGGGCTACTGTTTTCTACTGGTATCTTTTTAAGTGTAAATCAGATCACTTCGGTCTTCTGCTTAAATCCTTCTGATAGCTTTCCATTGCACTTAGAATCTGGTCTTATGTGATCTGACACATGCTTGTTTCCTCCCCAGCGTCTCTCTAATTTGATGTTCTATCTTTCTCAGAAACTGCACTCCCACCACTCTGGCCTTCTTACAGTCTTTCCAATAACACTCCAGGAGTCTCCCCTTCAAGTCTGGTGCTGCTCCCTATGCCTATGATGCACTTCCTCCAAACGTTCCAGTGATCGGCTCCTCATCATTTAGTTCTATGCTCAAACACTGCATCAGTAGGGAACCCCTCCTTGAACACTTCATTTAAAATACCCCTACTCTTGGCCACCCTCTCCACTTAATTTGCTTAATTTTATTTAAAGCATTTATGATTATCTGAAATGATTTTCTATTTGTTTTACTGTTCATGATCTCTTTCCCCAACTAGAATAAATGCTCTAGAATGGCAGGGAGCTTGTTTATTTCTTCTGTCTTCTATCCCAAATTCTTATCAGAGTTTTGGGGACACACTCCAATTCCACTGGTTCAGTGAGCATTATCAGGGATAATGTTCATCCACTTCCCCCGTACAGGCAAAGCAGTGGTTTAGAGCCAGGGCCCACTCTGATCAGTCGCTGCCCATGTCAAACTGTTTGCTACATGGTTTTAGAATCATCCTGGGTAGACAGCTTGCTTTTTCAAGCTCCAGGCTAATGAAAGACAAACTCCGCTATTATGGGTGCTCTTTGCAGAGCAGTGCCCTTAGCATGACTTAAATGCTAAAATAGAATGGTGAATAATCATTTAAAATGTATTGAAACAGTGAGCTTACAAAACCCCATTTCTCTTTTTTGTTATAACAAACTCCAACAAGTGCTTTAAATGCCATGTCCCATTCTTCCGAGGAGAGAGAACTATGTGTGAGCTCCAAGAAGTAAGTACTAATTCAGTGCTTCATTTCCTTACCTCCTGCTCCTACACTGCAGCCTGTTTCATCCTAAAAGAGAGAAGCTGCTGTTCTGGCTACTTTGTTCCCTCGGTCCCTGCAGGGACTGCACTTTGGTGCTATGGGTGACTTACTAAAGTCATATCTAGGGGTCCAAGCCATCCCTTGAGAGAAAAGCACGCTGCAGTGCAGAGAGCCAGAGGCACTGTTTAGCATCTCTGAACTAATTATGACTGGAGTCAGGACTAGAGTCCAAGAAGCTACTGTTCTCTCTAGGTTACGTGGTTTCTAACCCACCGAATAATGGCACACATCATCCTATAATTACAGGCATCTGCATCGGCACTGCCTTAATCTAATAAGAATTCATTTACATCATTAAAAATAATTTATTCTCAGCTTATATCCTCACGTTATAATTCTTCATAATCATATACTGGCAGCGAAACTCATTATTTGGCATTTTGAAATGAAACCCACTCCCTTACACTCTATCTGGAGTAATTTTGAAAACATAGATGTGACTCTGAGATCTGTGCTTTTTTAAATAGCTTAGCTCTGGAAGTTTGATTTGTGTGAGAGAAAAGTCATTCACTAGGAAGTTGGGGAGGTATGGAAAAAGAACATCTTAAAGTATATGAAAACATACATAGATATTTGTATAATCGAAATGCGGGAGAAATAGTACCTTAAGCACTCATGCTAAAGTCAAGAAGCATAAAATTCGATACCTCTCACACCTACTAAATGTTGCATAAATCCAAAAAAATACCAAAAACAAAATTAAAAGCATAAAGATAAATGCACAAATATACTTGTAACAGATATAATAAACAGTTGACATCCTTAAAATAAAACAAACTCTTATACATGAAAAGGTTATAAGAGTATGTTTCATATCACCTAATTCTACTAGAAAAATGTACAGATATCTGATTGAAGCAAGACTGAAAATATATTCACAATATTGACATTGTTGATACTGAATGACACATGCTTTTATTTTCTTTCCTTTGTCTATTTTTATGTCCTCAATTTTTTATAATACATATCAAGTTTTAATAAGAAATTGATAAATTTCTTTCTTTTATCCTGTTCAGCTAGCCAACATATAGTACATCATTAGTTTTTGATGCAGTGTTCAACGATTCATTAGTTGCATATAACACCCAATGCTCATCACATCACGTGCTCTCCTTAATGCCCATCACCTGGCTGCCCCCTGCCCCCCACCCCCTCCCCTCTGTAACCCTCAGTTTGTTTCCTAGAGTTAAGAGTCTCTCGTGGTTCGTCTCCCCCTCTGATTTCTCCCCATTCAGGTTTTCCCTCCCTTCCCCTGTGGTCCTCTGCGCTATTCCTTATGTCCCACACATGAGTGAAACCCTATGATTTCTGAAACAAAAATGGAGGAGAGAAATGGACTGGAGCGCGTGAGCACCTACCCCTAAAGCCTTATGTTATATTGTTATAGATTGAATAGTGGCACCTACGTACGTACTCCCTGCTGGAACATAAAAGCATTTTTGTAGAAGTAATTCTCACCGATTACTAGAGAGAATTGTTCAAAGACGGGACAATAAAGAATGGTTCTAGAATCATCACATTTGACTTGACCTAAAACCATGGCTAATTCAACACACACTTTTGATGTTTTAAAAACAACCACAAAAATATGCAGGTAGCCATCAGCTCAGTGTCCGATAGGCATGTGTCTGCCTCTGTATGAGGACAATGAACTGAGAGCAAATCGAGCTGCAGATACAATGCACTACAGGTAATGAATATTCTCAATAATAATCTTCACCACTAAAGACAGACATGATTGGGGATTTCATTTTCAGACAGGATATGGCCAGATAACCCTTCCTTGCCATCAGTCACTTTGGGGCCATTCCAGAGGGAGGGAGGATATTACATGCTAACAAGTGAATAATCCACCCATCCCCCTTCCCAGGCAAGCTTATACGTGTTCAGTCACCGAATGCCTGCAATGGATATCCAAATGGATCCCTCTCCTGAGCCTCGAGAGTAGAGCTGGGGACAACTGTCTTTTGAGCCTTTGGAGACAGCTGTTGCCAGGCCAACATTCCAAACATTTAGGATGATTAGTCGTACCACCTGTTTCTGGATCTCATGGAAGAGGGCTGTTCATTTTTATCCGAGGTGATTATGCAGTGTGTGAGGAGATGAGCCATAAACTGTTCATTGCTCAGAGGGATGTACTCTTCCATCTCTTCAAACAAAACATATGCACTTACTTAGAGATTTTGAAGAGCTTTCAACCAAAACAATGTTAACTTATTGGGGGATGACTTATTGGGGGAAAGTTTTGAAGAACATTTGTCAGAGTGTCTTCCTTAATTTTCAAAACTGTGCTTCTGTTTGATGTTTTCTATCCATTCCTCAGAAGCAGATAATAAAATAATAAAGTTCTCTCCTAATTCTAGCTGTGCTTCTTGATTAAGTGAAGGCTTAGAGGTGTTCATTTTGAAATGCTAAAGAAACAGAGGGATTTGTCGAGATTCATAGAACAATAACAAACAAACACACTGTCATCATTTATCCCCTAAGTGAGTCTTCATTTGTTCATGACCTACTGAGGAAAATACAAATAATGCTGACGTGCAGGCTTGTGCCCTGAGATCACTCTATGGGGGAGATCCTTTAGAACAAAGACTTCTTTTTTTTTTTTTTTAAAGATTTTATTTATTTATTTGACAGAGAGAGACACAGCGAGAGAGGGAATACAAGCAGGGGGAATGGGAGAGGGAGAAGCAGGCTTCCCGCGGAGCAGGGAGCCCGATGCGGGGCTCGATCCCAGGACCCTGGGATCATGACCTGAGCCGAAGGCAGCCGCTTAACCGACTGAGCCACCCAGGCGCCCTTAGAACAAAGACTTCTGATGCTCTAGTACATGAACTTCTGATATGTAGTCCAACCAATGTACATGCAAATAATGATACATCAGTGACTCAACGTCTATGGGAATTTATGAATAAAGCAAAAATTGAAAACCCTTCGGTTCCATCAAATGCTGTGATCCAACCAAGGCTTTACAAGTATATTTCATTACATGCTCATCATCAAATCAGTTCTTTAACAAGGAATATGGGAAAGGCCTTGGCTGGAGGCCAGCTTTTATTGGCAACGACGTTTGGTACAAGGATATCAAGAGTTCCAGAATCAATAATTAATAAGAATCAAAGAGTATCTTTCAAAGGTAGAGAATTTGCCTGTGAAATTAGTAACATATATTCTCAGAGCTCTAAGAAGCTGGACATCAATCAACTATGATTGGAAATAAAATATTAGTAAAATAAATATACCTTTAATAGCAAATACCCCCACAGATAAGACCTACTTGCAGATTTCCACTGAAATCTGAGTTAGTTTCACAACTTTTTAAACCATTATTGACACTAAAGTACAGTGTTTTAATTTAGATCTTCTAGGATTCATCCACTAATCACCCATGAAATCTTGATGCTAATGTCAAAGTATTTTTTAAAAGTTCATTTTTTCTCTTAAAAGACAAGGAACTTCGGGCGCCTGGGTGGCTCAGTTGGTTAAGCGACTGCCTTCGGCTCAGGTCATGATCCTGGAGTCCCGGGATCGAGTCCCGCATCGGGCTCCCTGCTCGGCGGGGAGCCTGCTTCTCCCTCTGACCCTCCTCCCTCTCATACTCTCTGTCTCTCATTCTCTCTGTCTCAAATAAATAAATAAAATCTTAAAAAAAAAAAAAAAGACAAGGAACTTCTTATACTTGATAGTTTCTGATTTCTTTAGACCAAACTTAGTCTGGGAAGTTGTTACAACAGATGAGCAAAGAGGAGAGCAAACACCAGTCCAACGCGTAAGGAAGAAGGTTCCTCCAGCAGGCAGAGAAGAGGTCATTGACCCAGAGAGGGTGTCAAGAGGGCCAGAGCACAGAGCTGCGGAAGGGTCAAGGTGTGTCTGCAGACAGAGGGAGCAAGTCTAGGGAGACAGAAAAAAGATGAACCACCTGCCATTACTGTGGCCCATGGCCTGAGGAAACCACAAGGGTCCCGGAGAGGAGAGACGGAGGGGCAGGAAGGCTGATTCAGTTAACTCCGCGTTAGCCAAACGAGGACATCTTAGCGAGGGGCTGCACAGAAAATTACAAACTGCGAAATACAACTCTGCTCGTAGCTTTCACTGCGCTTCATACAGACCAAGTGATAAATGAACATTTAATTTTCATCTAGAAAGGTACTGCCGGAGGTCTTTCTTCACTGTGTTGCTGGAGAGCTAGGTGCAGGTTGAAATTTTGTTAATAGCTCTTATAAACGTGACGTGGTTCAGTGTTGAGAAAACTCTATGATTAATCACTTTTTTTTTTTTTAAGATTTTATTTATTTATTTGAGAGAGAGAGACAGAGAGCATGAGAGGGAGGAAGGCCAAAGGGAGAAGCAGACTCCCTGCCGAGCAGGGAGCCCGATGCGGGACTCGATCCCGGGACTCCAGGATCATGACCTGAGCCGAAGGCAGTCGCTTAACCAACTGAGCCACCCAGGCGCCCTGATTAATCACTTTGTAACAACAGCTGCCTTTCACAGAGCGTAGATGACACACCAGGCACTACATGAAACCCTTCCGGTACATCACCCCACTCCTCATTTCTGCAGCTTTGACGATGCTTGAGGAACCTGCCCATGGGAGCGAGCTGGTCCTCAAGAGGCTCTGCAGATACCTGAACTTGAGGCTGACTCTCCACGCTCTTTCCTCTCTGCTACAGGGCTCATCCTTTCATTTACAAAGAGTCCTTGTATAAGACAAAAAAAACAAAACAAAAACACCCTTGATTTGTGCTAAGTACAGGTTTTCAGACATTTCTTAAATGCATTTCAAGAAAGAACATTTGGTTTGCTTCACCAGTAGCCTGAACATTATTAAAGATGGTACTTTTGGTATTGCTAAGCTAATCTTAAAGATATTTGCACTCCCAGGACAAAATGGATGGCTGAGGAGTTTATTTTGCTACCTTAGAAAAATTACAAGTTTGAAATGAAAAGAAGAAGTGTTGACCTGAATTATTCACATTTTCATTTCCTTGCACTTAGCATACTTCCTGGTACACAGTGAGGACTCGCTTTGCTTTCTGTTTGGTTTCTACTGCTGAGGGAGGAAATACACTCAAAATTCAACAAATCATTTCATTTTGATGGGATGATTGTGTTGAAAGGCACACTCCTAAAAACTTCAGAGTCTCTGTATCCGGATGGCGTTATATAAATGGATTACCTCCATCCTGGCCAAAAGCTAGTTATATTTATTAAAACAAATATTAGAAAACCTGAAAATTATGAACACTATGAAGATGAAGGCCAAGTCACCAAAATCCCTTCGCTAAAATCATTTCCTTTATGAACTCAAATGATCCCACTGCTAATTAAAACTTCTAAGGCCTAACTTTAAGGAGAAAATACCATTTGAAGTCCAAGAGACAAAGCCAGAGTCAACACAACTTGTCATTCTGCCAGGGAAAAGGGCTCATGAAACGTCATCCGGCAAGTGATAGGTTCATAAAGTGAAGAGGAACACCTTGGGGGAGAATCAGGGACAAGTCAGTCAAAAGCATTCAGAAAGCTGTTCGTTCCTTTAAAAACCATGACTATTGCCTAGGGACGTGGCTTTGTGTTTTGGTGATGCATTTTCCCTGGACACCTTCATCCTCAGCCCTACACTGGACCAGAGCCGCCGCCCATTGTAATTACCATTTGGCACTCCAAGCTACCCGGAATGTAAGCTATTTAACAGCCACGTGAATATTGTAGAGCTCTGGAAATGAACTAACCGTTAATTCAAAACACAACCTTTTTCTTGGCCTGACGGTAAAGGGATTTCTGGGCACAATTCTGTGGTTAAACCAGCAGGTTGGTGAATGTAAAGTCTGAAACAAAAGTGTACCCAGGCCCCCGCAAATCACTCTTGACAAAAGGTGAGATTAGCACATTCTTGACCTTGCAGTTCCTCTTTTCACTCCTCAGGCAACTAGCAGCTCATCAAAGCAGGTCTCGGGTTTCAGGTCCCAAAAGCAGGCTTGCTGTCTGGGCCCATTGGCTGAGCGTGCTGGTGCTGAATCCCACATATACAGGTCGTGGGATTCATTCTGATCAGGGCTGGGAAGGCTTTGCACAAAGAAAAAACTCAATCTGGTGGCCAGGCTCCATGGTTAAACCGGGGAAAGAGACCTCCAGGGAACCGAAGCTCTACTTAGTCCACTTAACTTCATCATGACCCTGGAGTCAACAGCCCACAGCCTTCTCCTCGTGGGGGTTTAAACGAGAGATCCTGCAATTTGAGTCCTAGCCATTCATGTTTATGGGCCTTTACGATTCCTTCGTACTTGTGGTTATGATCAGCTACCAGCAGCATTTTTACTTTTGCCTGCGATTACATTAGCAGTACTCGTCAGTGATGCTCGTGAGTGAGAGCACGAGGCTTTGCACAGCAAAATCTTAATCCTAGATTGGCTCTCCTCGGCTTCTTGCTATACTTTTTTTTTGTACTATCACATGCTGTGTACTTAGAGAATGCAAATTCACTGCTGTGTTCCTCTAAGCCAAATATAATTATAAAGGTAATTTTTCCTGCCCCCAAAATTAAGAGATCCGTAACGCACTCCAAAGTCAAAGGGAAAACACTCGAGGGGTTGGGTGAACGCTTGCTGCCACTCTACCGGACTGGGAAGAGTCAGAGCTGACGGCATTGCTGCTCAGGCCCGAAGACTGGCGGAGGTAGTCCCTGCACCTGGATGTTTTTTAGCACACCTGATATCTCACACACTTATACCCACTTCTTTACATCTCAGCAGCACAGTGTGGAGATGGAAGAATGCTAAGATCGCCAAGTCCAAAGCTCTCTTCACTATCTAAGATTGTTGAAGACCACAAGGTGTAACTCACTGTGCTAAGCCCTGGGCAAGGCACAGATGGGTAAGACGTCCAACCGCCTGGAGGAACCCATCGTCTAGATTAATTCTAATTCCCTACTCTTGTCGCTCCCTTTCACGTCAGCAACTTACATGAACGCTATTTACTTTTTCTTAGTGGCTTACCGTTAGGTGAAGTCGTCTGGCGGACTTCTAACTTTTACACTGCTCAGCCGCGGTACCTGCGACAGCATCTGTTAACTAACGTGCATCGAGTAAGTACTAGTTAAAGGAAAGCACAAACAGCTGCTGGATTGTGTGAGGAGCAAATGACAGGACTCCTACAAAGCCCTAGCGTACTGGCGGGCATGGGGTTGAGTGTTAATAGAGATCTGTGGAATAAATAAACGAATAATACAGGACCTATAGGAATGAACGCTCTATCAGGGCCGTAAGCCAAGTCCTGTAGGTCTACACAAGAAGGAATGCTTGAAGTCCTTCTGGAGGACTGGAGAAAGGTCTCAGAAAAAGTGGCCCTGGAGGTGACCCTAAATGATAATCAGGGCTTTTGACAATCAGGGGAGCAGACAGGTAGAGGGGAAAGTGGCAGAGTGGCATGATCTTGGACCTACTAAGAGTACGTGCCCAAAGCACCAGGCAGAAAAGGAGGCTGAAAAGGAGGGAACGGGACAGATCAGAGGGTCGTGGATGCCACACCGAGCATTTGGGGGGAGGGGGGCGTGCGGTATTTAATCATTCATTTACCACGCATTTAAAGACGTCCACTATTTCTGACTAATGGTTCAAAGTGCTGGAGATACAGAAAAGAACATCAAGGTCACTGCTCTCAGGGAGCTTTCTTTCTGACTGCGCTTTGTCTGTATACAAGGAAACCAAGCTCCCTAAAGGTCAAGCATCAGCATCACCGGCCGATGCGGTGCCTGGAGCCTAGGTCTCTGGACAGTGCGCTACATTCCGCTACCCCATAGGGAGCCCATCGCTCTCGCCCTGCTCACATGCCTCCCTCTCTGTGTGTATGAAAACAACAAAAGAGAAAAAAGTGTTTTATCCTCGTGAATTCTGTGATCTTAAGCACCATAGCAGAGTTCCTAGAAAACACACAGTAAACAACATTTCACTATTCTGAGAGATGAGAGCAGTTGAAAAAATTGAAACCAAGAAATCTAGTGCTGTTGGTTTGGAAACCCTTTCTGGAATATCCATAATCTTTTAAGGCAACCTTAGAATTAGGGGCCCTTCCTTATTTTGGAATCAAATCCCTAAAATGATAATGGCATTCTCAAATATAATTTAGTTCTATCTCATTTCTCAGCAGGGTACAAAATTACCTTTCTTCTTCAAAGAAGTTAGAATGTTTGCCTGATGAGAAGATTCAACAGATGGGGATCCCTTCGGGACTTTATGATGACCCCCGAGGGCAGTCAGCAGGGGCTGATCTGGTGGGATTACTGAGAGCTCTCTCTCCACCCAGCAGGGATCCTAAAGATGCCAGGATACAAATGGGCCTCAGTGGCTCTCATCAGAGGATCTCTAAGAACAAACAAAATAAAAGCAGACCCCGTGCCTTTAAAGGAAGAGCTGGGAGTCCTGAGCCTCTTTTGCTATTCACCTTGCTGAATAAGGACTGCAGCATTTTTGGTTGGTTAGAAGAGATTTCATACTCAGTGTGCTAAAGCATTTTTAAAACATGGCTTTGGAGACAGCACTCAGAATCGAATTCCACACGGAACATTGGCTGTGTGACCTTGGGAAAGGTAAACTCTCTATGCTTGGGAGTCCTGATCTGTAAAACGGGAAAAAAATTACCCTTTTTATCCCCCACAGGGTAGTTGAGGATTAAATTAGATTAACTCATGTGAAACTAACTAGCCCACGCGGACATTCACTGCATTCTTCCCAAAACTAGTAGGTCTTTCCAATATGTTATCTTTCTGCTGGAAAGACGGCCACGTTAATTTAACACTTCTGCAAAGATCTTACAAGTTCTGGAGCTGGGCTGTCTGGATCCTGTCCCAACTCCACCACTGACCCGCACGAGTCCTTGCACCTAGTACTTAGTTTCTCTGTGCCTCAGTATTCTTACCTGAACATGGAGGTACCAGTAATTCCTATCTCGAAGGGATGGTCTGGATATTTCATAGATCATTATATGGAAAGCTGTTATAGAAAGGCTTAGACTTCATACATTTGCACATTTCTTGGAAAAAACGCTGATCGGACCATCCAGACTACAATGGCCTGGCTTTTCTTCACCTAAAATGGGCATTGAGATTTTGAAATTTTCAAGAAGCTTTAACATTCCTCATCTCATTTCAATCTCTCTCCGCCACCACATGAGCCAGGTATGGGCACAGATACGTTAGAAAAAATAACAGTTTGCATCTTCTCAGAGATTTCCTGACTGGTCTTTCTGCAACCATCGGGCAAAGGGATGTGTCTTCTTGGACTTTTTCTTAGGGGATGGAATGCACTCCTCCAGCCCCTTAACTAACTCCAATAGTCTCCCTACAAAAGGAGTTCTACCCCACCCTCCAGGAAATTACTGAGTGCTTACTACTTGCTAGACACTGTTCTAGACATTGTTAAAACAGAGTCAACAAACCAAACATGGTCAATCTGGTCATGTGAGGACCAGGGGACAGAGGAACAGATGTATGCGGAAGTATTTTGCCCGCTCTAAAACATTACACACATTCAAAGGACTGTTATTCATGCATTCTTCACATCAGCAAACAAAACATTTCAAAAGGGCAAGAACTTGGGCGCCTGGGTGGCTCAGTTGGTTAAGCGATTGCCTTAGGCTCAGGTCATGATCCTGGAGTCCCGGGATCGAGTCCCGCGTCGGGCTCCCTGCTCAGCGGGGAGTCTGCTTCTCCCTCTGACCCTCCTCCCTCTCATGTGCTCTCTGTCTCTCATTCTCTCTGTCTCAAATAAATAAATAAAAAAAAATCTTAAAAAAAAAAAAGGTCAAGAGCTTGCTTTAAAACAGTTGAAGGAATTTAAAGACTGCATGTATATGCAAACCGCTAATTCATGTAGTCTCCTGTCTTTTGGTAAAACATCTCTACGTCCATGGGGCACCTGGCGGCTCAGTAGGTGAAGCGTCTGCCTTCAGCTCAGGTCATGATCCCGGGGGGTCCTGGGATCGAGCCCCTGCTCAGTGGAGAACCTGCTTTTCCCCCCTGCTTGTGTGCTCTCTCTGTCAAATAAATAAGTAAAATCTTAAAAAAAATCTCTATGTCCAAACTATTGCCATTTCTAACTTACAAAATAATAACTTGTAATTGTGGCGCCCATGGAGACTTTACAAATCACCGACCAATGCCTTCAACTTCTAGGCACTGGGCTGCTCGTCTACCTTCTCAGGGATGCTCCCATTACCTTCCTTATGGGAGGGGTGTACTTCCTGCTCCCCTGAAGGCAGCCTTGGCCATGTGGCTTCCTTTAACCAACTGAAGATGAGGAGAAACTTTAAAACACATTGTGTGGTTCGGCCATCACTCTTTTCCCTCTGCTGTGCGTCCCCGAAGGCGCTGAGCCTTCGGCCCCGACTCCCAAACGGAGAAGCTACGCGGAGCACTGCGGCTGGGGATTAGGAACGTACGTGTAACATGACTGGGAAGCCAACCTTGGCTTTTGTAAGCCACTGAAATTTCAGGCTTGTTGTTTGTTACTGCAGGATAACTTAGCAAACCATGACTATCTCAGGAGTAAGTGCCCAAGCGACTTTTCTAATGGGGACACGTCTAATTCACCAGAAAGCCAGAACGAGACTCTGCATCTCCTCATGCCTCATCAAAGCTGTTTTCCACTCTAGCACATGCTTTAAGAAATGAGACACCTCCTCTAAATAGCTCTGCAGACCTCCAGAGTGATTTCTGGTCACTCATTGTTTTCCTCCCCAAATCCACTAGTGGCAAAGCAAGAGCGGTGCCCTCCTCTAGAGCACCCTTCCAATATCCACCGATCTCTGTCCCGATTCCATCAGTGTTGAAGAAGAGAAGGAAAATCATCTTGCTTTCAGAGGCCACTGACCTTACTGGAAGGGTCAGTGGATGTCCCCTACAATGTGCACAGGGAACAGGGGGGTCCATGCAGAAGGTAGCCAGATGCAGCGGTACTCCTGGTCCAGGGTGGGAGTGAGGTATGCGTTCACCCCGAATCCAGGTGCTACTTCCAAATTTATCCCAGCCCAAGTTCTGATCCAAAAGATAGTGCAGTCCAGTGTTCACTTCTCATAATACGTCCCCTGATATTATCTCAGGTAATAGTTATATTTCAAAAAGGTAGAGAGTCCACAGAGTGGTAGAATGAAAAGGGAGGTAATCTCATACTAGATGTATTCGCAAAACACTATTTCTTCTTCCAATATCAGTTCCCTCCAGGGAAAATCACTGGCATTTAAAATAAATCATCTGTGAATGAAAACCTTATTTTATATGAAATGATACACAGGCCTTGACAGACACCAAACTGCATGTACTCTGCTCTCTCTGCACTTGACATGTGAGAAGCCAGAAGAAACTCTGTATCATTTAGGATGACTCTAAGAGCCGTCTATTAAAGTCCTCTTTCGAAGACACAGTAAACACATACTATATAAGTAGTATATTATGTGTCTTCCTTTCATGTAAAGCATTAAGTTAGGAAGGACATTAGGGGTCATGTAGTTCACAGCCCTGCAAAATGCAACAACTGTTTTTATCATCAAAAATGGTCAGCCGGTAGTCTTCATTTCTAGCTATGGAAGCTCTATTTTAAAACAAATCCAAAAAATAAAATAAAATAAATCCAATAGTTGCACAAGCCCCCTTTGATTTTATTTGAATTGGATGCCACGTTTTGCACAACGCTGTGTGTACCTGCTATGTTAATGGAATACTTATGGGAAGAAATGAGACCATTGAAACCCAAAGCCCCGGTCTATGGGCAGAGAAGAATCCGGTACCCATGGCAGGGAGGGGGATGGTGGGCCAGGGGGCTTCATGTTCTTCCTGAGGCTGAGTTCATGATCCAGCTCACACCATCTACTGTATTCAAATGCTGACCATAGTAGTCTCAACCCCAATGTGAAATTCACTGCCCTTTCAAGAAGTCTTTGGTGCACCCCTGTCATCCTGACTGACAGGTTTAGAGGAGGCCTCCTCAGCCTCAGGAAGAACATGAAAACCCTGACACTTCACGGCTTCTTGATATCCAGGCTGGAGGAAAGAAAAGCATCCCCCCCACCCCCGCCGCCGCCCCCAGCAGACTGAATAGGAAAGGAAACAATGGCAGAACGTCCGGCTGCTCTTGGGGGTCCCTCCCACAACCTGACTCAGCATGGGGACAGTACTGAGGGCTTCTGCCTCTAGCACTTAGCTATTCTCAGCGAAAACAGGAAAAGGAGGGGAGCTTTCTCCTGTTTCCTTATGATGTGGAGAGAGAACTGTGCCCCAGTACGGAACATACAGAAGCCAAAACGAGTTGGGTCAGGCAAAACCCATCCAGTTAGAATCACTGTATTCTCAGCTCTGTGCAGGACGCTTCCCATTGCGTTATGGGGGAGAGGCTGTGTGTGGGGGGGAGGACGGAAGAAAGACTGCTCAAGGCAAAACAACAGCCTCTTTAACCACGCCATCAGATAAAGCTGGGTTCCGGAAGCTAGGTATTTGCTCTGCTGCCCTCCAGGGCTCCATTCGTTTTCGCTCACCCGCCGGGGGCCTCGTCTACGCTCTCCTCCCTACTCAGCCAAGGCATATCTTAGACTTCATCAGAATCAACAACAACGTCAACAAAATCCTTCACTCTCCTGTGTTAAGTGGAAGATACTATTCTTTTAAGAGCAATAGCAACAACAAAAAAGCCATAAACTTTTATAGAAAATAAGAATATAAGTTAACAAGAGTCTTTGCTCTCAAGAGAGCACTACATTATCCTCTGCCAACTTCTTACTAAGGTTACGGATGGGATGGAAAGCTGATGATTTATTGTATGCCGTAAAGAATATTGCTTTTGGGAGCTGTTTTAACCTGGGCTCCATATTCTCTTCCAAAATAAAAAGGAAACTTTAAATTGGATTTCTGACACCGGCTGAGTATTTTCAGTCTAAAAACATCGGAGTAGATTAATTTCAAAATGGGGCACCATAAGCATGAGATGGCTTCTGAGAGGCGACTGGCAGCGCCGTGGACGAACACCCCCGAGACCCCAGACCCTTCCCTGAGCGCCCCCTTGCTCCCCTCTGAAGACGGAGCTTCCCTCGGGGCTGGCAGGAGAGCGGCCCTCTGAAATCCCTGCCAGGCTGGGAAATGTTGGCCTTCTGCTGGCCTCCATCCTGGTACCACCAAACCGTTGATATTTTCCGTACAATACATTCCCATGGCCCCAAATCTCAAAGTTAGAGAAAGGATGCCCATCAGAGGCCATCCACATTACTGGCTTCTGACACATTCCTTGAAAGACACTGCAGGCATATACAAACACGTACATGGTCACCTCCTCTGAGACTCAAGACCCGCAGCCGTTCCTGATTATGTAATTCTTCTTCTTCTCACGATTTGCTATGTTCTTGCTTCTCCTGAAGTCCTGGTCACGTCCCCACATTCACTGAGTATGGCGGCATCTACGTTTCAGTATCTGTCCTCACCTCCTGCTGCCATCACCCTGAATGATGCCAGAGTCCATGTAGACAGCAGGGCGAATACCCTTCATCTGAGGTCCTTTGACTCATCTCTTTGGTGACCCCACTCCAGCAGCCCCTTCTATGTCCGAAATCTTAAAGGCACCGTGCACCCTGTGGCCATGACCTCTATAATCTCATATGCTCCTGAGCTCTTGCTGCTCTCTCTCTGTCTTTAACCTCAGTGAGCCCTCCAGACACTCAATACCTCCACGTCCCCCCAAGTTATCGGCCTTCTACTGATCTTAGAGGCCTCGTAGTCCATCACTTCCAGTCCTCTCTTATCAGTACTCCCTCACCACCTAGCTGTTCCTCAGCCCTCACACTGCCAAAGTCCTCTGGAGCAATCCCATCATTCTTCAACATCTGGATTTCTGCTGGAGGAAAATCACACACCCAGCACACCATGTTGCCTTTCTTTCTTATATCTCCACACCCCTCACCTCTAGTTACCTGTCCGTCCAACCTCTAAAAGATGTTTGAGTCTCTTTACCATCTTAAAAGTATCTTCCTGATTGAAACCTCCTCTCTAGGTATCTTTTGTTTAAATTTGCATCCATTCACACTCAAGCTTTTTGAAATAATAGCTTACACTTGGTGTTGACTGCAATTCTGGTCCATCTTTCATCCCATGGCAGCCTGGTTCTTGTTCCAATGAAAACACTCTTATTAATATTTTTAATAGCTTTTGAATTTCCAAAGCCAATGCACCCTTTCCATAGCCTTTGTTTTACCTGACACCTTTCTAACATTTAACGTTGTGGATGATGCCCTCCATAATCATCGCTTCCCTTGGCTTTTTGGTATTATGCTCTGGTGTTCTCCTTTTACTTCTCCACGTTACTTCTTCTCTGGATTCCTGTCTTTTAATGTCTTTTTAAATGTTAGTGTTTTCCAGGATTCTGATACTTGATACTTGATACCTGGTTAAACTCACTGAATTTCGGGATGTCAGCAGTAATATGTATATGGATGATACCTAACTCCATATGCCAGGCCAAGAAATCTTTGCTGAGAATTAGATCATTTTGCCACATTCCCTCTGGCCCCCCCGCCCCCCGCCCCCATGGATGTCCCATAAGCTCTTCAAACTCATCATGTCCAAAATGGTACTCATCAATATTCCCACAAAACCTGCTCATTGTCCTTTGTCCCCTTTCCTAGAAAGATACAATCACCTTCACTTGTTGTATATCATATACCTCGGTGTCATGCTGAAATATGCTCCAATTAGTCACTAAATTCTTCAGATCATAATTGCTTAATCCTTCAAAACCATGTCTTCTACCCCAAGTTTTAAGTCAGAAGTCCATCACATCTCTTGTGGATTTCTATGATAGCTCCCTAACTAGTCTGTCTCTATTCATATCCAACTGCAATCTAACCTCCACTGGTCTGTCATATTGGTCGCCAAAAGTAAAATCAAAACAAAAATTGCTCCCCCACCCATGCAACTTCCAAGCCCAAATCCCTCAGAGGTTCTCAATAGCTTGTTGTCCTTTGATGAGTACATCAAAACCTTTAGTATCTGGTTCCCTCTTCCTCTCCTCCACGATTTCCAGCGAGTCGCTCTTATTAAGCCTCTGGGCTCTCAGAATTATTCCGTGCTTTATCAGCCCTTTTAAATTTGCCGAGGCCACTCCCTTTGCTTGGAAAGTTCCCCCAACCCTTTCCCTTTAGCTAACTCTGCCTTATCGTTTAGAACACAAATGAAATCACTTCCTTTGAGAAGCACTATTAGTTCTGATCCGTAGATGCTGCCTCCTCTGTGTTCCCAGAGTATAGAAAGACTTACAGTGTACTTTTCATTAATTTTCATGCGTCCACAGGAGCTAATATGGTTCCTGGAACATATCAGGCTCTCCATAAAGACTTGAAAAATGACTGAGTTCCAAAGGCATGATGTGACACTTGTCCTTATCAAATTCTTAATGAAGATCTATTATCTATGAAGCGGGAATTTGATTAGTAACTTTAAAGAACATATTTTCAAGTGGCCAACTCACTTTTAAGCTATTTTTATTCATAAAGGTGGCATAAAGTTAGATGTTGGCTTATGGGTTAATAATTATTTCTATTCGCAAACATTTCTAAATGTGTGACAACTAAAGGTTCTATAAAGTCACTTTCTTGGCAGCAAGACCACTGTTGACATTTGGTTTTATCTCTAAAAGTGTTTTTCTTCTTAGTAAGTTATTGAGGTATTGCCCTTAACATGAATGCTCTGAAGGTGGGGTAGTGGGTGACTAATTCAACTATTTCAAGGCCATGTGAAAAGAATATTTTCTCTATATTTCTGTCCTTTGATATCAGAACTACTCCTTCAGGAGCTTTTAGTATTGAAATTCAAGATATTGCAAAGGTTCCCATAGATGTAACTCTGGGTCAAGGTCTTTTTGAAAATTTATTCACTACACATAATTGGTTTCTTTTAGGGCAAAAAAAATATAGATTCAGGTAGCAATAAAATATTGAGACAAAACGATAACTGGTTTTCAAAATAATGTTAATTCTGGAACTTGAGAACTCTAAAATTGAAATGTTGCGAAAAGGCAAGATCATTTCACAAAACAGGAAACACTGATATTAAAAAGTACAAAAAGTCTTAAGAATTTAAAAGGAGAGTTTCCCTGCCATAGGTGATCATGTTTCATCAATCTGAAAGAAATGGAACAAAAATGGCTGTGCTAATTATAGACACTATACATTTCAGAGGAATTAAATTATTTACCTGACAAAGGTCCTTCGGTAACTTTCGCTAACTTGTATAATGTACATGGATAGGTTCCTTGTAGGGGGAAGGGTACAGTGGATTTCAGACATTCTTTATACAGAAATGTTACTATTACATCGGATATAAAACATCTGAAACTTGGAAGAACACAGACATTAGTGAAATCACCTCTAAATATCAATCATTGATGCCAAGTCACTATTACAAGGTATCGTATGGAATATGGAATAAATGGGTCTTTATAAAACGTTGTTCTGACTTTTTTGGTATCACTGAATCTAGAATTGTATCTGCTCTCCCTGAAATTTTAAAGGAGAGAGTTCCACTGCAAAATACAGCAAGTGATAACAAGCTATGGAGGGAACTGGTAACTGTTGAGATATTTCAAAGGCACCGAGACACAAGAGCGCTACTATTTGAAACTAGGAATCAATTGTTGGTGTGTGCGGTGCATTTGGCAAAATGGGAATCCGATTACCAAATCATTTTGTGAGTAGTTTTGTATAAGATGGTGACAAACTTGTGGGAATTCAGGAAGAGCTGATTGATGAACAGACTGAGGAAAATGATTTTCAAGACAAGATTATAAAAACTAAATATACTGTTCATTGACAAAGGAATTAAGTACTTGAAGTACACGATGTATAAAATTTTTCAGAGTTACTTAGGGGGATATGACACAAATTTCCAAGAATTCAAAATACATCACCACGAAGGGAAAGAATTTTTACAATGTTCCCTGGGGGCAATAACTAGCAGTCAGGGCATGAAATTGAATAACACAAAATGTAGGCTCCGTATCTACAAAGTTTTCCCAATAGTGATATCTATTAAATTGTGGAATGGCCTCACAGTGGAAATAGTGGAAAAGCCATCGTGTAAGTCATTTCACACCAGAGTAGACAAGTATTCAAAGATACACCTTTGGAAAGAAATCCACCCAACTGCTGTGATGGACAGTAAAATGAATGACCCGCTCGGGCTACCCATTTGTGCTTCTGGAAGTGTTACGTATCTTTTGCTGAGCATCTGTCTTCTATGTGAACATATTCCTAACCCAGCTTTCATTTTATGTTTATAATTTCAATCTCTTTTGATTTTATTTTTCTAAAAGGCCTCTAGTTTGTAAACCCTTTGGTTTGCTTGGATTATAGTTTATGAAAATCACACTTATAAGTTACTATCCTGAGCTTGCTATAAGGAAACTGCTTGGAGGAAAAAGCAATAAACCAGTTAGAATTTTAATCCACTTTACAATGTACTTGGAAGTACATACATCTAGTCATAAACTCATTGCCTTTGAAAGCTGATGAGAGAGCAGTAATGAATTTTATTTTATTTATTGATGTCAATCCGGTAGTAGAATCTTCTCTTTTAGCCATTTATGAATATGTCACTTTTTCATGTTTTATTAAACTCCAATCCTTTTGCTTATGGGCATTTATTAACTAATCTTCTCTTATATGACAATTTATGGGGAATGGATAGGCAATGGATTAAAAACAAGAGATATTTGGTACCTCTGACACATTGAAAATAGCTGCTTAATCATTTATGCTAACCTCAGTTATATTACATACATATTTATACCTCATAAAATCCTTGGCTACGTAAAATTTTGTTGTAAATTTCAAACATTTGCCAAAGGAACGAGAACCTAACACTTTATCTTTGTTTCAATATTCCATCTCATGTGTAAGATCCATTTAAACCTATTAAGGAATTCTCCCACCATAAAGCTGTTTCTTACTTCACAGATATTAGAGCAGCAAAGAACCCTTGAGTTGTAATGCTTACCACACCCCCAGGTTCTTAGTTACATCAGTTTCAGATGTACTGCCCACTTTGGGAATACTCACGGCGTGAAAATATGGCATAAAGCATGCTCACAGTAAAGAGGGTCATACAAATGAGGAAATGGTGAAAGGAGGTTGTGGTTTGTGCAAATCTCCCCAACTTTCTCTTACTTCACAAAACCCCTCCCCTTCTTGCCTTTTTGTTTAAGTCCTAACAGGTCTTCTGTTCCCATTTCTCCTCAAAGCCCTGTCTCTAAAATACTCCAGGAAATCACAAGGGTCACTTTGGGCAATAAAAGGTGTAGAAAAGGCTTAGAGTAGAATTTCTGAAACCCAGCAGTATTGACAGTTTGAGCTGGATAATTTTTTGCTGGGGTCGGGAAAGGAGGTGACCTGTACATTGTAGAATATTGACCAGCGTTCCTGGTCTCCACCTACTAGATGCCAGTGGATTCCCCCCACTGCCCTGTCAGTTGTGACAACCAAGAATGTTCCCAGACGTTGTCTAACATCTCAGGGTGGGGGCGGGGGGAGAGATCACCCCTGGTTGAGAACCACTGCTAGAGCAAGGGGGCAAGCGTGGGAGGAGCCACTGGATAAACTCATCTTTTGGTTCTTCCTCCTGACACCTCCGGGGTTCTGTGGAGAAGGCCACTGCAAGAGGGCTGGGCTGGGACTGGTTATCAAAAACAGGAGCCGATGATACCCAGGCCGCATGGCCTTAGGGAATGAGATTGTGAAGCTCAGTTTTTGAAAACTCAACAACAGGTATCGATAGGCTAATGCAAAGCCTCCCCTGGGAGAGGCACCCCAGACCCCTTTCTAAGAATGTCCTAGTGATAGGTTCACATCTGATTCTCTGAACCAATGACAGCAGGTGAAATGGATGGTGCAAATATTTCAACAGTTCAAGACATACAGATCTAGAGTGAGAAGTCTGCTGTCTAGCGGCATAAACATGGGCATACTTCATTGATTCCACGGACTGCACGTGACCTGGGGATGCCTACGGAGAACCTGAAAGGCTGCTTCCAGTTTTTGTCTGTGTGGCTTCAGTGAACAGGCCAATGTCAGAAGAAATTGTCACAAAAGTCTGGCAATAGGGGCACCTGGGTGACTCAGTCGGTTAAGCGGCTGCCTTCGGCTCGGGTCATGATCCCAGGGTCCTGGGATCGAGCCCCGCATCAGGCTCCCTGCTCAGTGGAGAGTCTGCTTCTCCCTCTCTCTCTGCCTGCCTCTCTGCCTACTTGTGCTCTCTATCTCTCTGTCAAAATAAATAAATAACCCATGCTTTAGTTTAAAAAAAAAAAAAAAAAAAGTCTGGCAATAACAGTTCACTCACTGGAATATACACCGTGAGTGTCAACAATGTGCACGGAGCTTTGCCAAGGCACAGAAATCAATAAAACAGGACCCTGGCCTTTGTGAAAGTTCAGGGTTAGCTTAACGTGTAAAAACAAGTGTCGCTCATTGGAACAATACAGTCTTGGAAGACTCACTGGAAGAATACAGAATGGGAGTCTTGTGTAGGCAGGAGGAAGGGTCACTTCCGACGGGGGAGGGAGAAGAGGCCCAACGAAGAGGTGGCTCTTGGAAAGGAGTTTTGAAAGATCCGAAGTAGGCGACAGTCCTGCACACCCACTATGTGCCGTCCTCTGCCAACAGCACATTCTATCTGTGGTGTTGACAGTCGGGCACTCACCGTGAGCCCTCAATGAGAGGGCTCAGGCCTGGGGAGCTGGAAGTCTCACTGAGAGCCCCCAAATCTGAGCAGAAGCAGAGTCTGCATTCAAATTCTAGAGCCTTCTCTAAGCAAAAGAAGCCTCATTAACTTGCAGAGGCTGTGAACACACCACAACTATTCTTGGCAATCTCCAATACACAGTGTGGCTGCAGACCCAGGGACAGATCAGCCAGGCTACAGCTAAGGGACAGAAAAGATCTGTTGTTCTGTTAGCATTTGGATGTTGTCACAGATAATGGGCAGCCACCGAAAGGTTTAAAGCAGAGGAGTGGCGTATTTATTTGGATTTGAGACTCAGAAAGGTCTCTTAGGCTGATGTGAGGAAGAAAGAAGGGATTCAGTGACAATCCTACAGGCAGAGAAACAAGGAAGGGAAGAGATTATGGCAGACTTAGGCAGAGTGATAGAAAAAAAAGGAAAAAAAAGGGGGGGGCTTATAGAGAAAGAGATTAAGGAGTTAGGGAGGTAAAAAGGGAGTTGCATTTTTCCAAGTACAAAGAGAAAAGACAATGCCTGCACTCTCATTCAGTGTTTTCTTCTGCTGCCCAGCCCACACCAGGATAGAATGGGGACTCCAAATGGCGGGACACGAGAGTTCTGTGAGAGGTGCTCCCTTCTCCTGAGGTACCACCACCTCCAGCAATGGAGGAAATGCCGTCCAGCCCTGAAGTGACTGCACAGCACTATTCTGCACCTCCTTCATAATCTTTGTTCCATCCTCACTGATGATACTGTTAAGTGTTGTTTTAATTTCTCTTCAAAAGCTGGACCGGGGCCCTGGAATCCTCCAACGTACCAAGCACACAGCAGGTTCTCCATGATTACTTGTCGGACCAGCCACTTCGAAGCCCTCTTGGCAGTTAGAGTATCTGAGTATACATAGATGCATCAGATAACATGCTCATTACTTTGCTGCATTTTGGTATTTTTCATTCAAATATACCACGTCTAGAAATGAAGCTTAGTGGCAGTCCTCCTCCACCTAGAAAATCAGGGCAGGGCTGGGAGGACCAATTATCACTTATTATGTATTTGAGGATAATGGGATATATTCTGTATAGAAATTTTTCTTTTCCTTTAAACGTGTGATTGCCAAAGGCCACCAGTCTAAATAAGATGAGGATGGAGCCATTCAAACCTGAAATGTGTCAAGAAGCAGGTTTATAGAAATTAAAGCAGAGGTTATACGATCATGAGAACAGGGGAAAAGAAGGCCAATACTATATATACAAACAACAACAAGCTCCCAGCTCTCCACAGCCTAGGAGATGGTGGGGGGATGGGGCTGCTGCAGGTGCCCTCCCAAAACATTATCATAAAATGTCTCATTCTCATTGCTAACACCTGAGCAAACAAAGAGGCACTGTTAAATCTATTTTCTCTGTCACAACAAAAATTTTTTAAATAGCAAAATAGAAGAAATGTTCTCTTAACTGAAGGTCAGAGCAATGGTGTCTTCAAAATGAAATCCGGTTTACTGACAGAAAAAAATGGGCAAGGAACGGGGATGGTGTTTATAAGGTACGGGAGCTGCTTTGTTTTCTTTCTCATGAACATATCACAACTTGAACACTGTCTTTTAAAGTGGCCCCTTTCCTAAGGCCTCCACACAGAAAATTAACTAACGGAAGATATGAACTAGCACGCTGTTTAATTTGAAGGTAGTGTGGAACTAAGAAAACTCATTAATCAAGAGGTCTCTTTTTATGGGGCTTAAATATATTGACATTGGTGCGAAGTGTGGAATTCAGTGACAGAACGCTATAGCCTATGGAGCCGCTTAATGGAATTAAGAAGCACACTCGGTAGTTTGTTACAATATCTCAAAACGACGTGGTGCATTTACATTTTACAAAGTGCTTTCCCATATCTTATCTCATTTCATCCTACTATGTGCTAGGCACATAGTAAGTGTTCAGAGTGTTTTCCAGGAACTTACTGAACATTAATTCATTTAGGAACATTCACTAACACGTGCCCCTCCAATAAGTGATGCAGGGTAACAGACACAATTTAATGAAGGCTTGTCATTGTCTTTGAAGTGTTCCTAGTCCCGTGATGACATGAAATGTCCACACACAACGTAAGTGTTGTAAAACAGCTCTGGTGAACTCAGTGCTATGAAAGTGGTGAAAGGAGCGGCAAACGCGGACTTAGGGATGGCATCGTCAGAGAAGAGGGTGGATTCTGAAGCTTGGCTTCTAGATTAAGCATTCTTATCAAAGGAAATAGTTCTTAATGGGGCAGCACATCAGGATCAGCTGAGGAGCTTTGATAAATAAGCGTTTTGCACACCCTTTCCCTGAGATTCTGATTCAGTAAGTCGGGGAAAGTTCTGAGCACCTATATTTAAAAAAAAAAAAAATCTTTAGGTGGTTCTAATGCAAACACTTGATTAAGAGTCATTTTCTTCGAACTGGGATGCTTCATGCTGTCTAAATTATGCTCTACGTGTTTAAGTCTAAAATGCCTTAGGTTGATTTTCTTCCTTTTAGCTTTAGGATTTATCACTTTTAAATGCAAGTAACTTGGGATGGGTAAGGCTTTAAGCTGATAACTTTAAGTTATCAGTCAGTGACTCATTTTGATCCCTCGGCGTGGACTGAGGATTCCCCCCTCTTCCTTGGGTCTGTTACTGCTCCTTCTGTGACTCATATCCTGACCACCTTCTCTTTCCAAAGACATAGTTACTTTCTCTGTTCTTCCCTCCCACAGCCTCTTCTTTTTCATTTCAGTCATTGCTTATCACATCATGTCTGCTTAACCTGACTGTCTTGAGGGCAGGTTTCCCACCTTATTTGCATCCCCAGGACCCAGCCTGAACCCTGACATAGAGATGGAGATCCACAAGAATGCATGTAGAATAAATGAGTGATCGAATTAATCAGAGAAGTAATTTAAGCCTGGCCTACATGAGAGATCTGCTAGTGGTTTTGATCTGTGAGGAAAGAACCTTTTGGGCCGAGGTGAGATGAGTGGGAGTCAGGGTTGTAGATGATTTCAAAAGGAAACTGGGGACACAAAAAACAAGATCTTTGTCATTCTGCCTACAAGTGGGCTTTTGAAATAACCATTTTATTTTCATATTGATGATAGCATATATTTTTGTTACACAAGGGAGGCTCTTACAAAAGGCACAGAAGAAAATGGATTGTTTACAGTTGTTTTTTGTAACTAATTAAATAAAAAATTAGGCACTAGCCTGAAATGTGAATTTAGAGCTCTGCCTTTATAACTGTGTTTTTCCTTCAGAAATGATTTTTTGGTTAAGACTTTGCATTTATAAATATTTTGTAACAATTAAAAAAAAAAAAACTTTCCTATCCAGGTTATCCTCAGGGCTAAATGAAGTAAGTTTCTATTACAAATTCATATTTCTTTCTTGTCTGTTCTAGAGATATTTATTGTAGAGATTAAAACACTAGGTGGTTCAAGGTCTTTTTCTCCTTGTAAAAATAGCCAGTTTTAGCATTTCAGCATTTAGCATTTAGCATTCTTCCCCCCGAAATGTTGCCAGAAGATCCCATTGAGTACTTGTGGCCTATCTTTGAGCCAAAGGAATATTTTAGGGGCTATCTGCACACTGTTTTGTAGAATTAGGTGATGTCACAGCAGTGACATCAGGACTTTTCAAATCCAAATATACTACTAAAATTAGAATTTTTATATTGAATGTATATTTCAAGATATTTTCATGAACAGTTCAAAAGGGACGAAGGTGTGGATCTAAGATAGCCTAATGAAGAAGAGCCATTAAGGGTTTTTGGCTTACGTCCCAAATCTGACTCAGGGTGTACGCAGGTTTCCAGCTAGGCACCGGAATCACACTACATAACTGCTCCTAGGGCTGACCTGTCAGGCCGATGATCTCCCCAGCGTTCGTCTGGTTTAACATGCTGTACACACTCAGTTGCAGTGTCCCCCAGATTCGTATCTTGCAACCTAACCCCCAGTGTGATGGTACTGGGGCCTGTGGGAGGTGATTCAGTCACAAATGTGATTAGTGCCTTATCAAAGAGGCTCCAGAGAGCTCTTACCTCTCCTGCCATGTGAGGTTATAGCAAAAAGACAGCCAACTATGAACCAGGAAGTGGGCCCTCAACAGACACCAAATTTGCCTTGAACTTGGACTTCCTAGCCTCCAAGACTGTGAAAAACAACTTTTAAGTCATCCAGGCTATGGTATTCCATTACAGCGGTGCAGACAGAAGACCTCTTAACCTTGGACCACTTAATTTCATTATAACCCTCCAAAGATATTTTTAGTAATAGGTCCATCTGTTGTACACAAACTGTACATCCAACCCAGACACCCTACAGGTAATCCTTGAGCAGCTTTATGATACAGGTGGAGCCTTCCCATTTTGCACATGAAGAAACAGCCGCTTGGGCAGTCTAAATGTGCATCCTAGGTCTCACGGATAATACACAGATGTGAACTTGAGTGTTTCTGATTCATATATCCTCTGTCCTGTACGGAAAGCCTCAAAAAACCAAAGGAATGGCTTTGGAGTGTCTTAAAAACCTGGAAAGCTCTGGAGGCCTTGGGAAAGACCCTGAGAGTGACAGAATATCAGGACCCCAAAGACCACTTTTCCATTGTAAGAAGCCCTGAGTCTTCCAGGCTGCAGATTTTCTTCATGAGAAATAGAGGACCCGAACCATGTCTGCTACGATGTCCCAGTTACACAGTCGAGGTAAGAACGGCTGAGGTCAGGCTGCTACTGATGCAATTATATGCTCCGTGAGGCTGACAAGACAGACTTCACAATCAGAATACCGGCTTCCACGCCACAGTCCCCCTGATCTCTGACCCCAACAATGGCCCCCACTCTTCCATCCTCACGTCCAGCCCTCCAATGCCCAGTGAGTCCTAGACCAAAACAGCTAAGGCCCACTGGTATGTTGGTATGACTGCAAATCTCTCAGGTCTTAAGTCTGGAAAAAAACAGGCAATGGGCTGTTAGTACATCTTCTCTTTATGCATCTCTGGGGATTGTTTCTTATTGTTTTTACTCCAAACTATGAGATGCATCATAGGAGCTCAATGAATACGTGTTGGTTCAGCTCAGTTAAACATCTTGAGACCTACTTAGAACAATACCCTGTGACACACCTTCTGGAACAAGCCACTCCCTACCCTCAAGGAGAGACAGTGAGATGTGTACGAAGGTTTTTATGAATTAAAAAAAAGACTGGAAAGAAAGACATCAAAATATTCACAGAGGTTATATTTGCACCCAACTACTAGTGGTTTTTTCTTTTTTCTTTATTACTATTCTATATATTTCCCAAAGTATCTGGGATATGTGTTCATTATTTTTTCTTTGAAAAACTGTAATGTTGATAAAGACCAACAAGCTGGGAGGAGGGAGTGGAGGGAAATGAGCTAAGGACAGGTAATAGTTTTGACATTGAATATGCTTTGACCGGAGAGGGCTTGGATTTTTGAGGACAGGTATAGATATAGAAATGAAAATAAAATAGCAGGGATGAGAGGCAGAAAATCCTGAGGTAGTTGGGTCATCAGGGAATAGTGCTGTTTTGTCTGGAATGAAGAATGTATAGGGAAAAGAGAATGTTTTCTCTTTCTCCCAAGCTAGAATGTTAGCTTGGGATCAGAACAAGGAAGGCTCTCAGTACTGGAGTGAGGTGTCTGGACATAGGTTCATAGGAAATTGGAAGTCATTCACAAGTTTCAGCTGGAAAGTGATTTGGTCCCAGCTCTCCTTTAGCAGGCAGTTATGTTCTGGACAGACTGAAGGTAAGGGAGACAGGAGGTAGAGAGATTAATCAGGAAGGGATCAGCAGGACCCAGCCAAGAAGCAATGATTACTTATTTATTCATATACCTCTCTCTTCCAGAGGTGGCTCCATGCCTTTTTAATCTCTTTTTGATTTTTTTTTTTTTTTTTTTTTGCCTGCCTGCCTCCAATTTTCAATTGCAAAATAAGGAAAGAGTCACTTGGAATCTGTAGCTCAATATTTTCACAGGTGACAGAAGCAATGTTGAATGGAGATCGGCCTTAATGGGTCACATTCTCACTGATAAAGGGGACATTAAGGGCAGGTATTTTCAAGACGAGATGAGTCCTGTCTATATGATTAATTTCTAATTCCTTTGTTTAGCTGAGAGAGGAGACTGGCATTGCCCTGAAGTTCTCGGGACCTTCAACTTCCCAAAGTGGCTGATCTCTACAGAGAGGGAGCAGGTCAACCAGCTCTCCTTAGAACCAGAGCTGGGTGGGATTGAGTTCCCAAGGACTGTCACCAAAGATGATTGAAAAACACAAGCATAAATCAGTGTGGGCTTGGACCCTTCACGGAGCACACTGCTCTCTGTTTGCTCTTCTGGAGGGGAAACACTTCTGTCTGTATTCCTGCCTCAGTTCACAGATACGGAGTCATCCACAAACATTTTTGGTCTCCTTCATCACAAATGCCTTCCCTTTATCACTTCTTCTACCCTCCTATGCTTCCTCCACCACATCCCCTTTCCCCATTTCTCTCTTGGGCTGCCTGCATTTGACTCCAACCATCAGGAGGGTCTCAGCTCCCCTCCATTTCCTGGCCCATCTGCTGCGCACTGGTGCGCTTGGAGTCTGCTGTCCTTACCGGCTGTCCTGCCTGTTTGTGACTACTGGGACCAGACCTACGATCTTCCGTGCAGGGGGAGGGGCATGTAAGTGTACCCCAGTCTCTTCTCTGGACCCCAGACTCCTCGAAAGAAGCCCTGGGTGTGAATCTGCATCTCAGGAGTAGCACACGCGCCTCTGGCTTTGGGTCCCCAACAAGTTCTCTAGTTTTACAAGAGAGTCTTGGGCTTTGGCATTTCTTAGAACACCATGAATAAAGCTGCTGCTTTGGTGATTTTTTTGGCTTCTTGTCTCTGTTTTCTACTGGCTAGAATAAAAGAAGCGTAGTAAGTGGTGGCAATTGTAACCTCCAAGGTTTTGAGAGAACTCATCAGGATATTCTGAAATGCCCCCGTTTTTTCACCTTTGTGCCTTTATTTAGGCAATTCCCTTTTCCTGGGGTGATTCCCTGTCTCAGTCCAATGGTGGGGGACAGAATATGTGACCCCAAGATATGTCACTTTGGCATAAAGAGTATTTTGAGCTGAGGGCAACTGAGAAGAAGAGACACAACTTCTGCCCTCCGCTATCTGCCTAGAAGCAGAATATAAATTTGTAAAGGGCTCCCCACTCCCCTCTCTACCAGAAAGGGCAGAAGTGAATCACCAGAGACAACTCTAGACCCTTACCAGCCTGAAGGCACCAGAGAAACCTACGGAACAAACCTGACTAACTGGCCCTTAGCTTCCATTAGCCCCCCGCCCCCATATTTACCTTCCCACAGTTTGCTACCCTGCAAACTCAAAGTCCCTTTCCTTTGTCTTGTCACTTCTCTGAAAATGTATTGTTCTTTCTGTCAAGATGGAATATAAACTCCAGTTCCAACTGCCCCTCCTTTCTGTGTGCCCCCCAATGTCCCACACACATTTCTTCACTGCGAAGCCCAATGGTTTATAATCGTGTGCCTTTCTCCAGCACAGGACTATCATTTTCTTATTATCCACATTAAGTTCTTATTTATTTATTAGTGAACATTAGGTAGAGATATTTTTTACTGAGGTTTGCTTCATAGCTTTTTAAGAAAGAAATAGGGCTCTGTTTTAGGCATATCTTAAATATGCAAGCCTTTTCTAATATAGTTGAATAGCTTTTTCCTTCATTTTTCTTTTTTCTCCAGCTACCAAAATATTAGTGCATTGAAGAGCAGTTATAGACAGAAAGTTATAGGTCTGTAAAGAGGCACAGTCATTTAGAGTCACTACAACTTTCCGGGTCTCAAGGACGAAAGTTTACTCATAGTGTGGCCACATAATCACACCCTAGATAAACAGGATGCTGGACTGTCCAAGTGTCATTAAACTCCCTCTCAAAGCTGGAGATGTGTTTACTCAGCACACGTGAAGTCATCTGCTCATGTGATGAGCACATGGGGGTCACGAGCAAAACGAATTACAGTGGTAAAGTAGTATTTCAGACACCGTTGGAAATGACGAGTCAACGTGGAAGAAAACATTCCCAGAGTCAGATAACGCCCACCGACAGTATGTGTGGGGCTCGGAGCTGCATCTATGGACCCAAAGGACATCGTGGATGAGAGGTGGGGGGTTCCCTGAGATTTTATGCATGATTTTAGATAGATTTCCTTTTCCCTGGAGGGTCCACAGCTTTTGTATCTCATGGATAGCATCTATGTGTGAGCTCTGTGACCACAGGCAAACTCATAACCGCTCTGGGTTTACGGTCTCATTTGTCAAGCTACATAGCCTGTGTTCATTGCCTCATTTGTAAAATAAGAAGGTTGGCCTCGGCACTAGATCTCGAAGATGTTGCAACTCTGTTCTATGTTCTTCTTGAAACCAGTCTTCATGCAGTGCATGGTTCAGTAGCAGACTGATTACTTACAGCATGGCAGGGCCTGAATTAAACACCTCATAGGTTCAATCATCACGGTAACCCAAGTGGGTGGATGCTATTATCCTCCTCCTTCTCATCTGTGCCAAATTAGCAGTTTCTAGGAGGGCAGGGACTTTGTTTTCTTCCCTACTCTCAATCCAGATGTGGCCTAGTGCACGGCATGTAGAAGATGCTCAGTGAAAAGCCTGCTGAATAATGCACTGAGGCCAAAGTATGACAGCAAAAATGCAGAATTCAGGAGGGCCAGATAGTATCATGGGAGTGCATTCCACCTCACTTTTTCGTCTCCTCCTATTCCCTTAATCTTTCTTTTTTTTTAATTTACCTGCTCCTCTTCTGCTCCCCACCCCCAGCTGCTCCCCAGCTCAACTTCTCCTTTATTCCCTTCACCCACAATTTGTTTCTGGACCTCACCATACCCCTTGAGAGATTATCCTTTGCTCCAAGATTCTACTAAATTTTGCTCCTCAGTCTCTTGTGAATTCTATTAAAGTTTTCATCATGTGCTCAGGTTTTAGGAAAGCAATCTGATTAAAATAATGAATTCACTTCAAAATGTTCAACGTAATTAGTGAAATTTTAGGACGTTTGTAAAATTTCAAATAAGAACATTTATCTACCCGCGCCTACAAGATGGCGCAACAATGAGACTCTGTCCGTAAGACTGTGCGTTTCAACCCACATCCACTGAAGCAACTACTAGCCTTCCCAATCTGGCAGCCCACTGCAGGGACACTTGCCTAGGGCTTTCAGAGCATGCATCTGTCCCTCCCGCTCAGCTCCCCTCCTGTTTGTTTAAGATTTATTTATTTGAGAGAGAGCGAGCTCCCTTGCACATGTTGGGGGGAGGGACGGAGGGAGAAGGAGAGAATCTCAAGCAGATTCCCCACTGAGCACAGAGCCCAATGATCCCACGACCCTCAAATCATGAGCCGAGCCGAAATCAAGAGTCTGATGCTTAACCAACTGAGCCACCCAGGCGTCCCCGCTCCCCTCCTGTTTGGCCCTGACTGTGCCCCTCGTCTTCTCTCTGACCCACACTTTGTTTGAAGCCTTGTTGAGACTTTCTTCATATCTGCACTTAGCTGACTGTCTAAGTGCTGGAACCCTTGAGAGGCAAAGTAGGATGGGCTGAGATGAAGACACGGAATCTCCTTTCTCATCTTGGCTGAGACGAGTTAGGTGCTGTCCTCCCTCCCAGCAGCCTGAATCCCAAGGCACCAAGAGAATTATTGCTGTCAAGGGAAAGGTCTTCTCTTTCCTGTTTCAGGGTCTTAGGATTTGCTGTTCCTTTTGCTCATGGCTCCTCATGTGTGTTTCCTGCCCATCTTCCAGGTCTCAGTGCAAACTTCACATCCACGGATCTTCCTTGACACTCCAGCTGGACTGGGCTCCTGTCCTCATCACTGCCCATCACAGTGCTCACTCACCTTCTTTCCTGCTTTTATTGAACTTCAAATAGTTTGTAAATATGTACTCACTTCCCTATTTACTTATGTGTTTATTGTCTGTACCTTCCACTATCATGCAAGATCCCAAGGGCAGAGACTCTGCCTGTGTTTTTCACTGCTGTGTCTCCAGGGAGCTGCACTGAGCCAGGCCCAGCTCTCCGTAGGCACTTAACGAACAACATCAGAGTCTATATAGCTCCCAAGCCTCCAGGAGGGTATATTTATAAGGAAAAAACTGATGGAGACAGCTACTGTGTGATCACCACCCTGACCTTGACCGTCCTTGGCTCTATATACACAGTCTGACTGTGTGGCCAGAGTTCCAATACATGTTCAGAATATCCAACAATTTTTTATCTGACTGTGCAAATTAAGACTTTCCACACATTTTACAAAGAAAGTGAATGAGGTTCTTCACTCTCCAGCTTTGTCTGAGAATTCAGCTTCGGGGAATAAGGATGAATTGCCCACACCATTAGTTTGTTTTTGCTCAACCAACTGGTAAGTTTTAGTTGAAAAAAATTAGAATCTGCAAAAGTTGTTGGAATTGAGAATCCTATCTTATTCAACTCCTTTGTTTTATTCCTCCTTTTTCTTCTCTTCCTTCTCTTCTTCTTTCCTTTCTCCCTTTCCTTCTTCTAAAACCATGATTCAATCCAGAGTTTCAATATCAATGGAAATCGTAACTTCACCACTTAAAATTAATTCAAACTACAGAGATATATAGTTACGCAGCTGGTCTGATAAAATTGCTTTTTAATTGTTTATAAGAGGTACTAGCAAATTTCAAGTTATGAAATAACCTACAATTTGTTAATAAAAAACAAAGTTTTTGAATAGCTTTGAATGACTTAATGTTTTTGTTTTTGAATTTTAAAAAATGTACCTTACATTAAACACATGTGCACACACACAAACAAAAGTTCTCATGTTTGTTACAATGTACTGTAAGATGTTTCTACCTTGGTTGGGAGGAAGGGATTATGGTTAGATGTGTATATATATATATATGTGCATACCCCTCACTGACACCAGGGCTGTTTGTATAGGACTGAGGAGTTCACTTGTCACCTGATATGTTAATAATAATACCAATGATAATAAGAATAGTAGATATTTAAGTAATTAATAAGTTCTAGGCAGTTTACAAAAGTTCTCTAATCTAATGCCTGCAACTACTTAATGTCTGGCAGTATTACCATTATTTTATGGATGAAGAAACTGCAGTGAGCCGTAGACCTGAAATTCATACCCATGGTTGTTGACTTCTCTGAAAAGCATCCACTGGGAGCCTTGTATTTGGATACATTTCCAATAACCTACTTAATGGTCTTCAAAAACAGATTCCTGACAACCCATCCATTCATTCCCCAACAAACTGGATTTGAGGTGGGAGAGCCTCATTTATTTAGACAATCACATCTTGCTAACAAGTATTTGAAAATAATTGTGCCCTCTGAAGTTTACCTATTCTCAGTAGAGTAAAAGTTAAGGAAAGAATGCTGAGGAGGACTGCAAAAAATGAAATTAGGCAGTTCTATTGAATCATATTTTATCAGGATAGAGTCAACTCATTAAATACACTAGCTAGCCATGTAGAAGGCATGTGTAGAATACCCACAGGAATACAGTTGTCCTACCCTTGAATAGTTCATTACCATTGTTGAAAATAAGACAACAGGCTTAAAATGGAGTAACTTATGCTAAGCTCCATGTTACCAAACTGAGACTTAATTACAGTGTTGGCTATCCCAGAAATGGAATCTTAAACCAGTCGGTCAGGAATCTCCTGATCAACACTAGTTATACAATCTGCCTGATAGACCCCTGCTATCTTCCAAGGAAAAGTAACCTTGCAGTAATGAACTCAGTTTTTTGCCTAGTATAACTTCCTTATTCCTGCTGCCTTCTGCCATAAAAGTCTTTCTGTTTGCACACCTCCTCCGAGCCCCTTCCTGTCTGCTAGATTGGACACTACGTGATGAGTGAATCATTGAATAAAGCCAACAAAATCTGTAAAATTTACTCAGTTGAACTTTTTTTTGATACCATTAATCTGAAGCGACAGATATGTACACAATTAGTGATGGTAAATGCAGGATCATTAACGCCATTATTTATTGACCACTAAGTATGTGTTACCATCTAAAAACCACACACCAACTCCAATTATTATCCTCCTTTTACAGATGTAAAAGCAAAGGGTAAGAAACTTGTTTAATATCAGACCATTAGTAAGTAGGGAAACCTTATTCAACCCAAAGGGAGCTTTATGGCAAAACTGGTCCCATGAGGCCACACAGCCTTCTCTGAAAGAGACTGTGACAGGTGCTGTAGAAAAAGGTGGAAGGTCAAATTCCAAGCTTATCAAACACAATTGTAGTACATGAATCATTCCTAACGAAAAATAAGTGATCCTGATGTTAACCATTAGTTACAGCCCCAGAGAACATCCCTGTACACCCGGAGGGCCACTGAGGTATGAGGAAGAAAGATGTTCCATGGGAAGCAGAGATGTGAAAAGGAAGAGAAGAGAAGGGAGGTGGTCATGATCTATCGAGATGGCTATGTGCCATCTTCCCAGCGAACTCTGACTCCTCAGGAACTACTCTCAGGCTCAAACGTCCCTGGAACCTACCATGCCTGAAGGTAGGGTTTGCAAAATCCTTAGAAGAAGTTTTCTGGGTCAGCGTAACATTGTAAAAATAATAATTTAGATAACACTTAGAGAGGGTTTGCTATTTTTAATCCCCCTGTCTCCATATTAGCTTATAGTTGGCCAACTTTAGGCTTTAAGCCCAGTCTCTGCAGAGTCTGTTATAAACACTGCTTTGAAGTCTCTGCAAGTACAACTTAAACACAAATAAAATGATCTTCCCAATACACTGCTTCAGCCATAGTGATCTTCTATCCCTGTTGAGCAAGAATCAAATGGAAGTTTTATCAAAAGCCACAGAGATCTACAGTCTATACACACCTGAAGGGTACGCTCACTCTACCTCTGGGGATTCAGCCACCAAAGTATTTTGGCTCTAGGTGGTCACATTTAGTGCCAGAAGCTTTTAGGAGCAGAAAAGGAGCCCGGAGCTATTCTTAGTGAATGCAGACCAAGAGGTCAGCAGGGAAATACGCAAAGAAGTGATCATTATCGTCATTCCTAAAACCCACAACTGAGTGTCCTGGTGGAGGTGAATGAGTAAGAGCGGGGAAGGACGCCAGTTTCCATGCTGACTACAGAGGCTGTTCAATAGGCCACTTACCACTGGCTAGTAAATGAGTGAGGAGCCTACACCATAACCCCAAACACCTCCAACAGGAGAATTCATTCTTCCCTAAATCCATACCTGTACTGTCTTTTCTACCAAAAAAACAAAAAAGGAATTATTTTGCCTTAGAGACACTGTATTAGAGTTAGGGTATTTCTAACTGACTTACGGACCATTCGATGTAGTTGTAACCGAAGTTCTACAAAAAGTATATCCATTAGCAGGAATAGTGCTTGGTATTTTAAGGGAAAAAAGGTCCTTCACTAAGCCTATCCATCATCATTCCAACATGCCAAGCCTGCTTTGTCCATGAACAGCAGAGAAGAGATGCACCGCTGGACACATAAAAGAAAGAAATGTAGAAATCAAAGGGTCACACTTCAATTCTAATGCTGAGCAGCACTGTGTGTTTGCAATAATGTAAATCTTGCTTGATGGATTATTTTCAAATTAAAACTGGAATCAGTGTCACCTCATGCTATTTTTTCATTTATTCTGATGTAGAATTCACTTAGTATTTAGTAACTCACTATAATGTAAAAAACAAAACAAAACAAAACAAAAAACAACCACCCACATCAGCTATAAAAAGCAAGGTTTTTTTCCATTCAAAATTTAACATAAGAGGGGAGCAAAACCACAGATCGACTCCATTCATAGCGCTGTGTTCTATTTTGATATCCATACTTTGAAAAGGGCCAGAGTCAAGTTGAATGGGAATAAAATGTGTTCGTAGGAAAACAAAAGGCATCATGCTATGAACATGAAGGACTCATGGATATCTAAGACAGCAAATAGGTAAAATTATCCCAGTGTCTCCTGGAGCTTAACTCATTATTCATTGTTCTCACTCCCCATGGCTCTGTGACTGATTGTCATCCCCACCAGATCATAAACTCCAGGGGTTCAAGGACCCTGTCTGTCCTGCCCACCTTTGTAGCCACGACACCTATCGGAGCGTTTGACAACGAGCAGGAACTTTCTAGTGTCTTATTAATGACTGCGTGAGTAAAGCAGACACCTGACGGCGTGTGACCGGAATTAACGACGATGTAGATTTTGACTCAATAAGAGGCTGAGCAATTTCCCCCAGTCAGAACCACTTAGAGTTGGGGATGGCGGCTGGTGTGTTGTAGGAGAGGTGAGATCACACATGAGCACGAGTGCAGCAAATAGAATGCAACTCTGGGGTCCGGACTGAGGCTTTATGATCTTCAAGAGGCTTGTTACCTCTGAGGCTCTATGATCATAACATAGACCCTTCCCCAGTCTGGATCAGAATTTAAACTAAAATCATTTAGACTCTTCTCTGGGGTTGGAATTACATAGACAATTTTTGAACCAAAGATGGTCAACTCTCAATTACCTTTTTTTTTTTGGCTGTACATTTATCCTATTTTAGCTGAATCAAAGGTAATACTGCTTTACTATCAACTATTTTACTTTTTCTAATTACCATGCTTCCTTTCAAAAGGTGTGGACCCAAGGGTTGACTTAATCGATCCACAATGGTGTTCCTTACGGAAAAAAGCTTTACCGTGTTGACTGTAGGGTAGGAACACAGCATACCACCGAGAATTAATAAAGTTCACCCTCACACCACTGCATTTAATCACAGAAAATATCTCCATACTTCATGAAACCAGTGTCTGCTTTTAATCACAGGGTGGTTTAGGCTACTTACCACAAAAGAATAATAAATCTTGAATCCAGGTTTAGCCACAAAGTAGTCATCAGACTTGAATGTTATTTTAATTTGGTTTGTTCTTGATGTTATCCTTGGAGGAACCTCCTTGTGTCCACACCACCGTCCTCTAATTATGGTACTGGTTTCAGATACATCTTCAACTTCCACAAAATCATACCTAGTTTCAATTTGACATAAATAAATGTATTTTGATTACAGGAGACTTTGAAATTCATACTTCTACTCAGAAATTAAAACTAACATATGTGACTTCTCATGACCTACTAACTAAAATGAGGATTAAAGCCCATTGAAATTTTGAAAGGAAACCTAGTTTTTTGGATTAAGTTTTTCAAATTCAAACTTCAATAATCTGAACGAACCTTGTGCACGTTTAGCCATGAGTATTCCCAAATCATCAGTAATCAAAATGGGCCACCTTCTGAGCATATGGCTCGTAAGGGTCTCCCAGGAGAACTAGTAACTATAATCTATTGTCATCTATGGTCCTATTTTTGGAGATATAGCTCTAATTATATGTCCAAATATTTACTATATAAAGTTTTTCAAACAAATTCCCACTTTGAATTAACTCACCACATGCAGTGCTTCCTTAAGAAAGGACCTGTATCTACATAGCATATAGAATCAGCATCACATTACATCATCCCATTACAGAAAATACATGGTAAAATAAAATAAATCAATATTTTCTCTTTTTGGAAACTGTCTTTTGGAAGGATCATATCATAAAATAGGACAGTTTTCGTAGTAAAAAGCATTATGACTTTGGGGAGGGATGTGCCCTAACCATTACTGGAAGTATCTGGGACGCTTAAACCAGTGTGTGGATATGCTGAAGACCACAGTTTCAGTTCTGACTTCGGGCAGAGAAACACGGAATGCCAAGGTTAAGGACAGGGGACAGTCCCTCTCTGAATGTTCCATATAACCTTTCCATCACGCAGTAGAACATCTTCAGTGACAGTGTACATCTTCTAGGGATCATCTCCCTTATTTTCAGACACCCCAAATCTTGGGACAGTCTACTTGGTGAGCTGAACTACCTGACCTTCAGTTCTGGGCATCAGTCTCTACCTCTCCCCAAAGACACGGGATGCTAAGGTCACAATGCAGAGGATGAACACTTAGGGTGAGGAGTAGCTGCAAGCTCAACACACCGTGGATTTTCTGTCGCGACTGCCAAAAGGAATCAGCGTGAGAAACATCACAGGGGAATGTGAAGGAAACCCACCACAGAGCTCTTACCGAATCGGGCAGGGTAATCTCAGGAGTGGGTGAACTTATCACCCACTTACCCAACTTATCCAATATCCGTATCATGACTACGTTTCGCTGAAGTGACTTACGAGTCCCTTAATTCCTTTGCCTCAGTTTCCTTATGAGCAAAATAAAAGGTTTATACAAACTTACTAGCTGGATATCTCCTGGGTGTTGTGTAAATTAATTACTTAATGTTTTTATGGTGCTTGGAAGGTGAAAAGCACTCACAAAGAATCATTATTCAAGCAATAAAATATTACAGTGTAAACATCAAGGAGGCTTTGGAACAGATGGTAGGAAATCAATTGCATTTCATTTTATACACAGTATGTGTAAATCATAGTTACTGCACAAAGCATGAGTATACTTGAAACTTTGTTAATAACACCATAGGTCACCTTCACTTTTTTTTTTTTTTTTTTTTTGAAAACACAACATCAGTGTAATTTTTACTCTGGATGAAGTCAAGAGAGCATCACTTTAATTCTTCGGGAGGGTCTGAGGCTCTGATGTGTCTCCTTCCCACCTTCCTCTCCCCTTTCCCACATCATACTTCTCTGCCTGCCTCCGTAAATTTGGAGAAGCAACTGGATTTTGATGAAGGGCCCTGAAAGGAAACCACTCTAGCGTCTTCTATTTTCAAGGCCTGGGTGCTGAAAGAGCTACTTCCCTACCAGGAACAAAATCCCAGCTCAGCAGCAGAGACCTGACTTCCCGCCTGGGTCATCATCACCTCCTACAGTCTCCAAAAAAAAAAAAAGTCTCCCACCATCTTTTTTTCCAGCACAGAAAATGAGTTCTCCCTTTCAAGGTTGAAAAGACACGAGATCTGCTGGAGTTTGTTCTCTTTGTAAATATTAACGGGCTCTTCTGCCTGTATTTGTCTCTGATTTCTGCCATTACCCTCTGTGGTCCTAGAAAGTAATCGTCACTGCTGTTATTCTTGAAAACAACAGCCACATAAGAAAAGCTGTCAGCATGATAAACATGCAACAAAGGACAGCCAGATTTGAGGTACCCTCTTTTCCGGAGCCAGAGGTAAATAATGCTGCCAAAAGGATTTCGCCGTTGGGCAGGGCGTCGGCAACGGAGAAGGAGTGCATGCGGTGAGGTGCAGGAAGGAATCAAAACCCTCGCCAGCCTCGCGCGTGCTAATTAGGTGAATATGATGCTGGGCGCAGACCATTCAAGGAACAACCAGGACTTTCTCTGATAAATACGCTTGGAAGGGAGAAGATTCTCAGGCACGGTTTTCGTCGACCTCTGACCCAGGACGGACAGGAAATAGACCGTGCGGGGCTCCCAGAGCCCGGGGCTGACAGATGAGAGGCCTGAGGTTTCAGGGTACGGCCGGGACCCGGGCCTCGCCATCACCCCCTCCCAGCGCACGGGGGGCGATCAGGACTATGCACCAGGGACGGCTGCCTGGCTGAGTTCCCGAAGCTGGGCAGAGGGGAGCCGGGCGCAGGCTTGCACCAGAGCCACCGACGTGTCTACAGGTGACGTGGGACCCTGGATGCATCTACCTGCTCACAAAGGCTGCTCGGGGCCTGGCCGGAGCGGGGCCTCCGGGGGCCCCCTTCTCTGGCAGTTGTGGGCCTGCATTTCCGGGAGAGGCACCAGGTGAGCAGGCCCTCTGCAGAGGCCGTCGGCACTCCAGTGTGTTCCACCCGCCAGGACAGACAGACGCAAACGCTTTCTGGGAAAAGGAGGGGGACGACAGACCTCGGGTAGGTCCTCGGGGCCTCCCCCAAGGTAAGTCTGGTGTGATGCCTTAAACCCATCTCTTCTTCACCTTGGAAGTGTGCCCCTGAAAGGGATTCTCCCCACTTACCTACAGATATCATTTTCGGCTTCCTCCAAGCCAAACTGGTGGTCGAAGGTGAGCTGTATCCTGGTTTTCTCCCGGGACTGGAGCCGCCATGTCAGGAGCAGGTTCCTGGGGTAGCTGTTGGGGAAGCGAGGACTCTGCACGTGGCCGTGTCCTGTCACCTGGATGGTCTCGTCTCTCCGGTACAAGTCTGTGAGGTGATTGCTCTCTGTTAGTAGTCACAACTGGTAGAAATTAGTATGTTGCTCCAGTTACAAGAAAGCAAACACAGAACAGTTTAAAAACATCACATGTTAAAGCACGTCTCCTGATTTTTGTCTAACAGCAGAAGGCCAAACAGCAGCCTTCCGGTTAAACAAGTAACATCCACATTCCTTCTGTGACCCCCCCACCTCCCCGGCTGCTGCAGACCCACACTACCTGCAAGATATTTTGTACTTGGAGAGCTCCTTAACATAATTTGTGACAAGGAAAATGAACAGTTATCTCAGAACTCGGGTTCATTCAGATCAATATGAAAATAAGTAAATAATTTCAAATAGTTCCTCCTTCCATGTAATATAAAAAAAAAAATTTTTTTTTTTTCTTTTTCTCTTTACCCTGACAGCGTGACGGCATGGCCTCAGTGATGAGCACAGGTCGGACTCAATAAATATCGTTGCAAGAATGGACAAGTGAACGAAACACATAAAAGAATCTCACGGTGCTTAGTGACCACTTATTTGTAATTCAAACAACATTTCCCAGTGGTTTCTCCATCATAAAAATCATTATTTCTTTGCCTTCATTTTTGGTGACTTAAAGGCCCGATTCTTTTTGTTGTTGTTTATTTATTAGAGAGAGAGCATGAGAAGGGGGAGAGGTAGAGAGAGGAGGAGAAGCTGACTCCAAGCTGAGAAGGGAGCCGGACGTGGGGCTTGATCCCAGGACTCTGGGATCACGACCAGAGCCGAAGGCAGACGACTGGGCCACCCAGGCACCCTTAAAGGCCTCATTCTTATTCTATTTTCTGTGTGTTGTATCATAAAGAACTTGTCTGGTCTTTGTCCTGGGTTCCTAGCAGGGAAGGCTATCCCCTTAGAATTTCCCAGGTTACTGAAGGGTCTTTGTTATTCATGATGGGCCCTGGGGACCACACCTGAGTTTACACTAATGAGGTGATTAGCCAACCAACGTGGGTTTGTGGGCCCCTAAACAGTTTCAGGACAGTGGCTGGCGGTAGAGTAAGACCAACCCCGTGGTCAGAGGGTTAGAGCTTGGAGCCCTGACATCAGCCTGACCTCCCAATCTCCCTGGAGGAAAGGGGCCCTGGGGACTGGGCCCAGTCATACTCTCAGTGATCCTATCAGTCACACCTGCAGAATGAAAGCCCAATAGAAACTCTGGTCCCAGAGGCTTGGGTCAACTTTCTGGCCGCGGTGTAAACACGGATGTGCTAGGAGGTGACATGTCCTGAGGACGTGAAAGCTTCATGCTTGGGACCCTCCCAGACTTCATCCCAGGTGTCTCTTCATCTGGCTGGTCCTGATTTGTACTCTGCACAAACTTAACAGTAAAACTGTAATTGTAACGATAGTGCTTTTTTGAGTTCTGTTAAGTCGGCCTTGCAAATTATCAAACTCTATGGGTTTGTGGGAAACCCCGAATCTACAGCCAGTTGGTAAGAAGTATGGGTTGACTGGTACCCCCTCCCAATCTGCAGCTGGTGTCTGAAGTGTAGTCTCGAAGGCGCTGTGCCCTTCCCCTGTGAACTCTGACCTCACTCTGGGTAGGTCTGTTGTTTTATCTTTCCCAATATCCAGAGCTCTTCGCATTTTAGATTTTGGCTGTTCAGACCCTGCCATTAGTGGGCCTCCTGCCACAGCCTATTTGCATTCTCCCGCAGAGAGTTTACTTTGAGTCCCTCTAATTCAGCGAGCCTGGTCAGGGAGGCTTAAATTGCTGGTGGAAACCACCGGAAGGTGGGCTTGCCCAGGGTGGCTGGCAAAGTGTCCCAAATAACAGAGGAAGGAAGAGGGAAGAAAGTGACATGCAAAAGCTTCTCTCCCTTTCACAAATGTTCTTGTGCGGACAGGAATTACTATATATATATATATATATATATATATAGTTTTTACTTGTTCAGTGTTCAACGTGTTGGGCTTGCCCAGTTCGATTCTGCGTGGGAGAGAGTGCTGGAGGATCACAGGGGGCTGACAGGAGCTCTTCTCTGGAAACCAGGACATGAGTGACAGCTCTGGGTCTGTGGCCACCTCCATCGAGCTCAGCCACGCACGGCCTCCCGGGTGCCAACAGACAACGTCTCCCAGCTGACCCTTCCCTCCTCTCTTCCCCGGACCTTATGCTGAAAGTGGAGCCGTGAGAATTACCCGTCTGCTCATTTGGTCATAGGGGGCTTACAGGAAACGAGTGAGGGCTGTTTGCTAGGAAGAGAGATGTGAACGATCAGCCAATCAATAATCATTTATTAAGTGCAGACTGTAAACATAATGTTTTGCAGTGTTTTCAAAGGTAAAAGTTTTACCTTTACAATTGGTGCCATATTTCTGAGTACTATTATTTGCTTAATATTTCTCTAAATTAAGTTTTTTTTTTTTTAAAGATTTTATTTATTTATTTGAGAGAGAGAGAATGAGAGACAGAGAGCATGAGAAGGAGGAGGGTCAGAGGGAGAAGCAGACTCCCCGCCGAGCAGGGAGCCCGATGTGGGACTCGATCCAGGGACTCCAGGATCATGACCTGAGCCGAAGGCAGTCACTTAACCAACTGAGCCACCCAGGCGCCCTAAATTAAAATTTTTTTAGAGAGACAGAGCATGTGTGCACGTGCAAGTGAGTGGGAGGGAGGGACAGAAGGAGAGGGAGAGACAGAATCCCAAGCAGACTCCCTGATGAGCAGAGCCCGAGGTGGGGCACGATCTCAGGACCCCGAGATCAAGAAATCAAGAGCTGAAATCAGGAGTCAGATGCTTAACTGACTGAGCCACCCAAGAGCCCCTCTAAATTAGTATTTTTAATCAAAAGCAAATGTATTATAAAATAAAACTTTGTATCAATGTAAATAGCAACTAGATAACCACTTGCCATGAATAGAAGGTACCCGTAAATCTAAACATATAACATTATATAACATTTAAAAATATGCATCTGAGGTGTTGACATTGCTCATTTATCAAATAAGGAGTCTGAGCGGCTTGTTCTCCATCTGGTCTCCTTTGGCGGTACTATTCAGCGGTTGTGTGTTTTTGAGATCCAGATGCTATGTTACGTTTGGCTCCAATTTCAGAATGCTTCAAGAACAGTCCCTGCGTCTGTGGACCCGAGAAACAGCCCCCGCACACCTCGCACGCGTTCGTAAGCCACGCACGAGGAACGGGAAGCGCTGGGTGTAAGGCCCTGGCTGCTTGAGGCTACGGTGAGTACAAGGCGGGTGCACGGGATTCCGCGAAGACATCTGCAAAACACCGGATCGGAGCAGAGTCCAAGCGGGCCCAAGTGGGACACGGGGCAGGTGGGGGCACCTGCAGCTTTTTTTTTTTTTTTTAAGATTTTATTTATTTATTTGAGACAGAGAGAATGAGAGAGAGCACATGAGAGGGGGGAGGAACAGGGGGAGAAGCAGACTCCCTGCTGAGCAGGGAGCCCGATGCGGGACTCGATCCCGGGACTCCAGGATCATGACCTGAGCCGAAGGCAGTCGCTTAACCGACTGAGCCACCCAGGCGCCCGGGACCTGCAGCTTTAAAGGTAAGTGACAGACACTGCTGAGAGCCAGGCAGAAGCACCTGCACTCGAAAGAAGTGGACACAGGAAGGCTCTGCAAAGGGCCAAGGCTTGGGGGGCTGAAGAAGATGAACGGGGAAGAGCACCTGCTGGGGGAACATCTCCTAGGTTCTGACCTAGAAGGGTGGGGAACAGTGAGGCCACATCAGGGGAATAAACCGAGCAGAACTTGCAGTTAAAGAAAGGAATGCAAAGGGCTGAGTCAGAGGTAGCAGCCACCAGCTGATCCCAAGGCCTGAGCCCCATGGGGTGACGCTGCAACCACAGGAGCTGAGTTTCGATGTGGTGAGAAGGAATTCCAGGGCAAACCTCAGCAGGCTTCTGGGGACAGGACCTAGACCTGCGCCAGGACAACAGCAGAGGTGTGGCGAGGGTCGGGAGGGCGAAGAGGAGCCTTGGGAACGCAGCCCTCCCAGGACTTGGGCTCTGGCACACATGCCCAGGGAAATCAGGAACAGGGACTCACAGCAGGGCGGGTCTACACCAACCGCCCAGGAAAGGGGCAGGTGCAAAACTCAGGGGTCAGGACTGTCCAATGCAGAGCAAGACCAAGGGACAAGGCACCGAGCAAAGACCACAGAACTTGGCCGTGGCCAAGTCCACGACACGGTGTACAGAGTTCTTCTGCAAGAAAGGGACTTCTTTTTCACTAGAACATCATTAAAGGCTAGACTGTCTTCAAAGTACTAACTCGGGTTATACATTAAATGCCTATTTTATACAGATAGATAAATTTTATGTATTTATTTGAGAAAGAGAGAGAAAGAGGGTGAGAGAGAGAGAGAGAAAGAGCACGAGTGGGAGGCAGAGGCAGAGGGAGAAGCAGGCTCCCCGCTGAGCAGGGAGCCTGATGCGGGACTTGATCCCAAGACCCTGAGATCATGACCTGAGCCGAAGGCAGACGCTTAACGACTGAGCCACCCGGGCGCCCCAAAATGCCTATTGTATTTTTAAGAAAGTGGGGTGGAGTGGGAGGCTTTCCTTCTTACATAGTTTAGGTAAGACAAAACTGTATTGAACTCTACTAACCTGAAGGGAAAAAAAAATTTTTTTTCTCAAGTTTTGTGATTTATTTTCCCTCAAAAATCAAAATCCTGCCAAAATACACACATACACAAATATGAGTACCAGTGATCCCTTGGCTAGAGCTCATTTTTGTGCCAGGCATTACTCCAAGCACTTTGCATGTTTCCTTTAGAGGATAAACTCTTTCCATACAGGACCGTGTGTGTTCATGTGAGCGTTTATAACAACCCACGGAGACAGATACTCTTATTACCACTCTGCAGAGGAAGAATCTCAGGCACAGAGAGGTCAAATAATTTATTTGAAGTCACAGAGCTGGTAAAGGGTGGAGTCAGAAGAAAAAGCCAGCAATCCGGTCCCAGACTTGATTCTTTCAACCCCTATGGCATAGAAGGTGTTCTTCCTTCTCGCTCTGAAACGTTCTAGAGGCAAGTTTATTTTACTTATTTATTTATTTAATCTTTTTTTTTTTAAACTTCAAATCAGTTAATTACCACACAGTGTATTATTAGTTTCAGAGGTAGAGTTTAGTGATCCATCAGAGGCAAGTTTAGATCCTTCGCTATCTGCAATCCACTTTGACTTCTGAGTCACACTGTTTACATATAATTTATAACTTCGTGCCAACTCAGGGCTGTTCTTAGCAGAAGAGTTGTAATGAAATCATTCACTTTGGTGTCCAATAGCAGATAACATTTATGGAGCAATTACCATGTGCCAGGCACTCCATCCAGTAAGTTTAAATACACTACTTCGCTGAATCTTCCCCAGAACCCTGTATGATTAGGAAATATCCCCTACTTCACAAAGGAAGCTCAGAGAATTTAAGGAGCCTGGGTCCTCAGGTCACAAAGGTAGTGGTGGATCCATGATTTGACCCCAGGCAGTCTGTCTTCAGAGCATGTGCCTTTAGCCAGAGCATTGTCCTAGCTGCTGAACTACAAAACTATGAAATACGTCATTTTTCATAAAGAATTTTTTCCTTTTTAAAAATTTAAATTCAATTAATTAACATACTGTGTACCATTAGTTTCAGAGGTCGAGGTCAGTGCTTCATCAGTCTCACATAACACCCAGTGCTCATCACATCACGTGCCCTCCTTCATGCCCGTCCCCCAGTGACCCCCATCGTCCCATCCTCCCTCCCCTCCAGCAACCCTCAGTTTGTTTCCTACAGTTAAGAGTCTCTTACGGTTTGTGTCCTTCTCTGATTTCATCTTGTTTTATTTTTCTCTCCCTTCCCCTATGCTCCTCTGTTTTGTTTCTTAAATTCCACATATGAGTGAGATCATATGATAATGGTCTTCCTCTGATGGACTCATTTCGCTCAGCATCATACCCTATGTATGTTTATATGGCAAGAATATAAGTTCTTATTTTACATTCTAATTCAGAAAGAAGTTCACATCCTCATAAACTCTGAGTTATGCATTTGATCTTCTTTTTTAAAGCCTATTAAAATGAAAAAAAGAAAAAAAAAACAAAGCCAAAGGTTATATTTGTCTATTCTGTCCCGAACCCTTTAAACAAACTCAGCTCATCCAACCAAGTATCAAAGGAGCTCATGGAGAGTCATTGTAGGCCCCAACACTCATCTCTGGGATTCATCTAGAACAGTGGTTCTCCAGGTGTGTCTCTCAAATCAGACTCATTAACATCATCTGGTAACTTATCAGAAATGCAGATTACTGGGCCCCACCCCAGACGTACTGAAGCAGAAAAGTTGGGGGTGGAGACCAGCACTGTTTGTTTTAATAGACCCTCCAGATAATTCTACTAATGCCTAGATTGAGAACCACCCACCTGGCTGACCACCTCCCACGTTCCATCCTCTTGCTTGCTATTCCTGACTTACTGGTTGCTTCACCTCCTTGCTGTGACCCTACACCTCAAGTTCAATTTTTCATCTTGCCTCTCCAGCTGATGACCTGTCTCGGGCTCACTTTCCTGTGTGTGACCTTGGAACCTCTTCCAATTCATCCTCTCTGGTGCACAGTGACCCTACCGAGAGAGGCTACCTGTCTTACCGACTTTGACACAGAGCACCTGGGTGTCCCCCCTTCATCCAGCTTCCTCCGTGTCATGGAACAGAGACAGTCCTGGTCCCAACAGATACACAAGATAATCCATCGTCCCATAACATAATGTTTAAGAGGGAATGGAATCACGAATTATAGCAATACTCTTACTTCTTCTCAGATCATATTACCTATGACAGTATAAAATGCAAAGCCCAGACGTTGAGTGGTTAAATAGGATTAAAATACTTGATCCACAGGAACAAACAATGGTACAATACAGACTGCACCACCTCACACAAATGCAGCGGGACAGGACAGGCATACACATTTGCCCCACTGTCCCCATAAGACATCCAGGAGCCAGCAGCATGACTGATGGTCACAAAAGCAAAGAATGGTCACCGGAGGCAGAAAATTCCTAACGTGCAAGGGGATATATTACAAAATTTCATTTGCAAAATGGCTCTGCCATAATTATACATATATAATTATAGAAACAATGTTTGCCCAGACTATACCTGAATGATACATAACCCGAGAAGCCCCACTTCTGCTGCTAAACAACCACAATAAGACTACTTAATTTTTGTAGGGAGTAATACAGTTGATAAGAATCCAATTTTGTAAGTCCATCATCAATATAAGTTTATGTAACAAAAAAGGAGGTAGTAAATATCATTGCTGTCATTCTGTTTTCTTCTTTTAAATTAAATTTTGTTTTGTTACTTTAACAGGGAATGAAACCAACCCAGAGAAGTTAAAGTGATTTGTTGCAAGTCAGAGGAATGGAAGCTGGTGTGGGTAAGAGCCTTCAATTCAGCTTTGCCATGTTCTGGTCCCGGGGGCTTTCCCCCACAACACACAATAGCATTAGACCCACCATGTCATCCTTCTGGCTTCTGTTTCTTAAACTGATACTTGAGGGGGCCGCCATCATGTGGCACTCAAGATTCTGTTCAGGTCCAAGGGACATGACACCTCCCCAATTTTCTTGTAAGGGATGGGGCTGCCAGTGGGTTGACCATGACGAAGTGGTCAAGGGTGAGGCAAAGATAGGACAATGGAATCCGAAATCCCAAATCTCCGACGGGATAGACACTTTTCCATCTAACAGTGATTTTATACATACTTGTATTCTGTCGTCTAAAATAACAGTGTAAATGGATAACTGCAACAAGTCGTTCAAACACAAATTTAGGAAACTCTTTACTTCCTATAAACCAGAAAAGTATCCTGGGCACACAGCTAGCTACTTCGCACATAGATTTGCACTGAACACATTATGGAATAATGTAAATAAATCTTTTAATGTGAGAACAATGTATTCTATGTTTAGTGCTTTTTAAAAAAAGCTAAAGTGAGGCTGGTTAGGTAGGAGATAAAAACTGAAGATATTCAAAGGTGCTTCATTATTTCTTTAAAAGTCTCATAGGAAAGTAAAAAGAAAAAGTCATATGCAGAATATTATATTCCTTGAGGAAAAGGACTATGCCTTGTAACTCCAGCACCTTGCTGGTCTGGGCAAATAGAGACCCCGAAAATATATCTGTTAAATATACTGAATGGATGGTTACTGCAAATAATGCATATTCAGAGTTCTTCTTAAAACTTGAAAGTATCTTGAAGTAAGACAACAAAAAAAGGCAGCTTTATCAGAAATAAAGTTGAAACATGCCCAAATATTTTATTTCTTTTTTTTTAAATATTCATCATTTTTTTTTTGAGCGAGAGAGAAATGGGGGTGGGGGAGAACAGAAGCAGAGGGAAAGAGAAAATCTTAAGCAGACTCCCTGCTGAGCGTGGAGCCTGACACGGGGCTCGATCTCACGACCCTGAGATCAAGACCTGAGCCAAAGTCAGACACTCAACCGACTGAGCCACCCAGGTGTCCCGGCAAGTATTTTCTTTCTTTTTTTTTTCGATTTTGATGTAGCCAGTGGGCCTGACATCATGTGTGTGGGGGGGTACATTTGGCAACAACATTAAAGGATTATTTTGGGGAGAATTCCACTGAAATGGTCCCTCCTCCTATTCTGTACTATTTCCATCAAAATCTGTTACCACCAGGTTCACGACAGCCACACTGGGAAAACCGGCGACCAAGAAAGAAAAGAAGAACGCTGGAATAAAAGCAGGGAGTTTGCTGTTGTGAGTGGGGGCCATGCTCAGATCTATCGAGCACCATACGGAGTCAGGTGACTGGGCCCCCCAGATTGCAAGCCTCCAATTTGGAAGAGAAAAGCTCAACAAGACTAATCAGGGGTCAGGTCTGTGCCTTGCTTAATGCGTTATTCTTAGTATTACTACAAAGCTAAGTCAAATTATCTTTGCATCCTCCCTCCATGGCTAACAACACAGTGTAGAAAACCTTCCTAGGATGCAAAATAGCACCTTCATTAGTAAGACGCAGTGCAGTGCATTATTGAAGATGCAAACAAAAAGTGGGGGAGAGGTGGAGAATATAAGAGAGGGTAGGGCAGGGAGTCTCTAATTTTAAAATGAATAGGTCAGTTTGTAGAACAGATCCTAAAACACACAATTGGGATGCAATTGAATTTAATTAGGAGATAATTTATGGGAAATTATCTAACTTAAAAAGCACAGGGTTGGAGTCTCACCATGTGAACTACTAAAGGTGAAAATAAGACCTCGTTAAAAATGTTCATTAAAAAATCAGTGTGAGAACATTTTCAACATTTTTTCCCCCTCTGTGTTTCCCAAGGCACCGAGGCTTGCAATCAATGAACTAAATTCTTCCCGGGACAGCTGGTGGGGCCATCTTCATTAAAGAAATTTTGGATAACACCTGGCATGTGTTCCTAGTGAAAACTAGTCTTCCCAAATCCCGTCAGCTCTCAAACAAGTTGCCTGTGCTCATTCTGCTTGTAAGCAACTCAAGAGCAAAGCTGATTAAACATCAGACATTTATTTAGAATTCTCCAGCAGAGATTTTTTTTCTAAGAACCCCAGTTGTAATACAAAAACCTTTCTATTTATGAATTCAGGGAGGAGGGAATTGGTTGTCTGCCAGTTATGTATTATTATTATTTTTAAATCACAGTTCCTTTTGGCACAAACCAAAGCGTTAATGTTTTATAAACAAACTTCCTCAGAGTAACCATTTGGAGAGTGTTTTTGGAGAGTAATCACTTGATAATTCCCTGAGCTCAAAATTATTCTTCTTTAAGAATTTGAGTCTATCAAAATAGAAGAATAAAAAATACTATAATTTCTTTTTGAACATCTGCCAGAAATAGTCACCAGGCATGTAGTGATGCCCAAAGTACTGAACTGATAGTTACTAGTCCTCACCTCACCAGATCTCTTGACGTACAAGGTTTTGTTGTGTTATTGCAGAACACTGAGCAATTACAGGAGCCCCTCCCATCCATGGGACGTACACCCCAAGACCCCTGTGGACGCCTGAAACCACGGAGAGTACTGAATGCTATGTACACTATGTTTTCTCGATACATGCATACCCCTGATAAAGCTTAATTTATAAATCGGACACAATGAGGGATCAACAACAATAACTAACAGTAACCTACAACAATTATTACGTATACTGTGATGAAAGTTCTGTCATTGTGGGCTCTTTCTCAAAATCTCTTACTGTACTCATACTTTTGGTGATGATGTGAGGTGATGAAATGGACTAAGGTGAATGATGTCGGCACTCTGGCGTGACATGAGGCTACTCCTGAACTTCCAACTATACATCAGAAGGAGGATCATCCACTTCCTGACCGCAGATGACCCAGGGTAACTGAATTTGGGGAAAGTAAAATCGCAAATATGGGGTGGAGGACCACTGTATACTCCTTCCTTGAAAATAGCTTCTATTTTATAGGTATGCTACAAAAAATGATTGCAAAATTCTATTAAAATGAAAATTATTTGGGTCTATATTTAGAAAATTAAATGAGTGAAAATAAAGATTGCCCAAAAATATCTACACTGCATTTTATCTCATTAGGGTAAGTCATATTCATTAACTCTCTAATAATTCTCTTTTCTTCTAGTATAGTCTTTTTGTGTTGTAATGTTGTTTACAAGTTAAAGACATGAAAAAAATGAATCAATAACATTCAGAACTGTGGCAGACGGGAAGGGAAATGCTGAGTGGCATGACAGGAAGTATTACAGGATCAAAGAGAGAGACCTTTTCAATTATACTAACTTAGTACCTAGAAAACAAGACAATCATAATGACAAAAAGATCTGCTTTAATCACTGGGAACACAACTCAGAGATATAGAAAGATAAAAGGCAAAATAGAAGGAAAAGTCATGCCCAGGAAAAACTAGATCTCACCTTCTTCCTAGCAAACACTGATTATATGAAAACTAATATTCTTACAAACAGCGTCAAGGAAGACGAAAGTATGAACTTTGAGTCTTCACAGACAGTGAGAATTTTCTGAAGTTACTTTACAGGGTAAATTTCAGGAAGAAGTCACCGGTCCAACAAAAGTGCCATGGAATTTGAATGGTGTGGAACAAAGAAGATGATTTTGAAATATCCTCATGATTAAAAACTTGAGTCGTGTGATAAGACAAAGCATTTTCCCAATTGCATTTGACTAAAGAGTCATCAAATCCAAGAGAAAACTGGCTATTCATATATGGCTTCTAATTTGTGATTTGTATATACCTCTCTATTTCCTATGTATATTAATTATCTCTCATGTAATAGACATGACCACATCATGTATATCTATAATTATACTTTTTATAGATTGAGTCATTTTTTAATACTGAATGTCATTGAAGTCCCCTCTTTTTTCACATACTAATATTTCAAAATAGGGAAGATTGTATGATTACTGTTAAAGGTAACTGTCTAGCTGTTAGGAAATGGAGAAAGGGCAGAGTTTTGTCTGTCTAAATTTAGTCATGCTCTTAAGAGATAATTATTCATCTGATTTCAAACTCAGCAGGGAGTTGGTGAGTTGCCAGAAAAATACATTTAAGTAAGGGACCTTGACCTTTTTTAGAACTTGTCTTGTTAGAGATGGCAAACGGGTTTTATTTGCCCAGCGGGTAAACTTGAATGGTGTTGACCTCCTGCAATACTAACTTAGGATTCTGAGCCTGTATCTATTTTAAGTGGGGAAAATGGAAATGAGCAACAATGTCTGTCATGGGCCCAGAAACAACCCTTGTTTGCATCACTCACATTACCACTGACTCAGACTCTAGGTCTCCTCGTTACTCCATATTTAAGTTTCTTCTTACCTGTTCAACGAGATGACAAATTGCTAGGTAATGGTATTAATCACAGTGGGTACTCAACCAATACTTGCTCAATGAATATTTGCTTGGGAGTTACACAGAAATTGGGTGGTTTTCCTGTCTAGGTCAAAGAAATCTCTGGGCAAATTAAATTTGTGTAGCACCTTATTTATATGTTCTTCAGAATATCTGTAAATGTTAGATTAAAATAATTTTCACAAAAAGCTAATATTTACTAAATATGTCTCAAGGAAAACAGTAAGTGCTTAATGTTTACTGGTCTGTTTAGAATCAAAGGGAACCTTATGCATTGGTCCTCATTATTACCACAAATTCAGAAAATCCCTTCAATGCATGACAGACAAATTTTCTTCTACATTTATTGACTTATTTTGTTGCATCAACTACTTCTAAATAGTAGACATCAGATTTCTGTAACCAGTTAAGCAGATGGAGGGGGAGAACTGGACAGATGAGCTAGTATTCTGGATTTTATTCTGCTCCTCACCTCCATGCTTTATACACCCAGTCAATCCAGTGCCGTTCACCACACACAGGCAAGCTCACCTATGGTCCTCAGCATGAGGCACAGTCCCCAGGATTTAGGGATATTAATTGAGTGTCTGTTACAAGAGTAAATAAATGAACAAATACGGGAATTATATGAGTTGATAGATGAGAGAAGAGACTGTCTTTCATCTCAAGTAAGATTACCTGTTTACTCTCTGTAACCATTTTAAAGCAAAAATTTAATAGCAAATGACAGTATCTTTGAGAGGAAAAACTAAGTGAAATGAGACATGGTCGTATATTTGGAGTCTGTCTATCTATCTATCTATCATCTATCTATCTATCTATCTATCTATCTATCTATCTATCTATCTATCTATCTATGATAGAGTCAGACTGTCAAACTAGAAACTTGTAAATACCTTAACACATAGTGTCCTTTAGTGATTACTAAGACACTTGCAATATACCCTTGGCATATGAAACGTCACTGTAAGCTAAGCTCACTCTCTTGTTGGACCATTCCTACGGTCATCTAGAATCACTTTTTCAGATGACATAGAGCAAAGGGTCTGGCCTTTTATAAAGGACAATTCATACCAGCATTTAATGAGTATTGAGAATGATAATGGTGTGTACATATATTGTTAAAAGGAATCTATCTGTGAACTCATATAGGCATGAGTCACACTGGAAGATTGGAAGACAACTTGGTAAAATGACTAGTGATATACCAGCATCTGTCTGGCTTCCCTGGGAGCGCATATATTTATAATATAGTCTCTTACACGACTAGCAGAAAACAATCTGAAGCTATTTTCTGGGATAAGACCCAAAGTGGTCCATCACTCCTTAAGCATTTACTCTGATCTCAGGGAGCGCCTGCTCGGAATCAGGAGTTACTTTCAGACTGTGCGCCAGGTTTATGTTTTCACCCTAAGTCGGACGCTGCGTGGTAGAAAGCGAAAGCTCCAGGTTCTTCTGTTAAGATTGTTTTTGCAAAGGGGAGGAAAAGATAGAACTTGCCATTCCCATCAGCTTAAGGCTTCAAGAATATTGCCATGGATCTGTTGCTCTGAACTCTTATAATGATATTTTTTATTTCATTCATAAACCATGAGTAATTGCTTTCAGACTTTACTAGATTTTCTTCTGAAACATAATAAAATTCTAACTTTTAAACTGAGCTACAGTGACTAATCCTCTGTGAGATTTCTACAGAGACCATATGCCATGAGAAGCCGGCGACTGAAAAACTCCTGTTTGTTTCTTAGATTGACAGGCTACTGTCTGAAAAAGAAATGCAGATTTTGTTTACTCTCAAGGGGTCTCAGGTGTGAATGAAGCTACACTTTTTTAAAGTTAATCTTAGAAAAAGAGCAGTTTCAGAGGCAAGAACTACTACAGGTCATCTCTTATGATACTTCAAATAAAAAAGACAAGACAACATTGCCTTTGCATCTGGAATATTGTTGTAAAAAGCATTTTAAAGCACCTGTGCACAAAGAAAAATGACGTATTTAACATTTTCCTTAAATAAAACAGTCCATTCAAAAGCATAGTTTTCTAACTAGTATATGTCTCTACATTAGACCTAGAGATATATACAGAACAAAATAGGGTTTTGGGACGTGAGACACCTGAATAAATTGAAAAGTACCAGTGTATTGGGGCACCTGGGTGGCTCAGTAGGTTAAGACTCTTGATTTCAGCTTAGGTCATGATCTCAGGGTCGTGAGATCACTCAGCAGGGAGTCTGCTTAAGGTTCTCTCTCTCCCTCTCCTTCTGCCCCTCCCCTCCCCGCTCACACACACAGGCAAATACTCTCTCTAAAATAAATAAAGTCTTTAAAAAAAGTACCAGTGTATCAATATGCATTAGCTTCTTCAGAATGTCATGTTTCACCAACTTATGATATCATGTACGTTTTGCATGGTCGTTCAATTTAGTTATTCACAGAATTTCTGTTTCTATTTTCACTTTTGGTTAAACAGAGGGACCCAAAGACGATGCTCTCATGCACTTAACTCACATGGAAACTACTCTGAATACCAGCTGGTTTTTACTATTCATTCCATGCATGTCCTACAGAGTCCAAAAATCTCTGTAGAAATACATTCTCTCTCAATTTATCAATTTTTGAAGAGTAGAGAGAGAGCTCTCAAGCAATATCTGCTGATAGAATCCTTCTGAAATTCTGCCCACGGGGAGAGGTCCTTTGCTTTATTTGCACAGAGCCACACGTTGTGATCAAGTCATGGATCCCAGAAGCGAATTTAGGTTGCAAGTAGCAGATGAATGAACAAAAAAATGGCTGGACAATAAAGAAAAGGTGTCATCTCGGACTGGAAGTCTGGAATAGAACATTTTTTAGGGTGGGTCCACTCAAGATGTTGAGATGTCATCACGGGCTCCCACCTCTCTATGCTGCTAGCTGGGCATGTGGGCTATTGTCAAAATCTGACAGAGGGTTACAAAAGCTCCAGCTAGTTCCTCCTCACAGGGTCGGATGCAGAGGCCAAGAAACGGCTTTCTTCTACATGAATCTCGTTTTAAGAAAGCAGAAACCTTTCTGGAACCCTCACGCCCTCCGGTAGGCAGGCTTTCCCTCAGACGCACACAACACACTTCCCCGGGCCGGGGGAGGCTGAGCCTGTCCTGAAACCCATGTCCCCCCACCAGGGTTCTGTGAGGAAGAAAAAGAGGTCCAGGGCAGCAAGAGGAGTGGCCATCAATGCTAGTGAGTTCACAACAAGTGTGTTTGTGTTTTTACCAAGGTCTTTAAAAGGCTGCTTGAAATATATATCCAGCCAAAGTCTCCTGAGTGCACGCTCCTTCAACATGGACAGGGCCCCATAACCACTGTAGGAATGAAAAAATGGATATAACATGGTTCTTACTCTGAAAAGGGTGTGTATAAGCTGTCTGGGGTGAAGGGGGGTTGGCAGGAAAATCTTTCCTTCTGCAGTTGGCATGCAGTGGCACTTAAGAAATATCGGTCATATTAGAATTTGGTGAAGGAAAGTTCTCTTTTTCAGCCCCCAGATGTCCCTATGTCCTTAGAACTACCTGTTAACATCTCTTTGGGAGTTTTCCTGTCAAGCATCCAACACACAGAGATAAATGCCAGAGACTCAGATAGGAAGATGTGACCTCTACTTGCAGATTTACATGGATTTAATAAGCAATAAAATGTGGAAGTCTTGATATTTTCTCTCGCCTGTGGGGTTCTCTGTGGGTCCTGACGTGTGTCTCATAAACACTGACTCAGGAGACACTGCCTACATCTTTATCGTCGTATATAGACCAGGATGCTAATTTCTGTGAGGAAGAGCGGACGCCTTCTATGGCGATACCGATGAGAGCCTCCCAGAAGGAAGTGCACCATATTCATTATAAGTGTTATTGATAGGATCCTTGGTGTTTGCCAAACAGGCCCTTTTGTAAAGGTGTGTCACTGACATTTAAACCTCTAGAAAAACTTGAAAACTAGTACAGTGACGACTCCTGTTCTCCCTGGTGAATAACTGTTGTACAGAAGGATTTTTTAATTAAAAAATAATCAAGAGTACCTTATGATGATATATGATAAGTGGGGTTGGGGGTGGAAAATAACATTTCTTGGGTCAGATTTTGTGACAGAAAACTTAACATGTGCTTTTTTATTGACTTTGCCTGAAACACTCACTCTCTTCCTGTCCTCCATTTTCCAGACCAGAAGCTTCTGGAAAATAAAGACTGGGTCTCATTCACTGTTGTTTCAGAACCCAGTGGGAGATAATAAAAGGCTTTCAATATATATTGAACAAAGGAATGAAATTTAGAATATTCTCAACACAAGAAAAATCTAAGGAGGCAGTACAGGCGAGGTTAAGCAATTAGTCCATTTGTTGACTGAGTTGGTTCATTTGTAGTTTTCTTTTCTTTCCTCCTCTTTTCTTCTCTTTTCAAGTAGGTTCCACACCTAGCATGGAGCTCAATGCGGGGCTTGAACTCATGACCCTGGATCAAGACTGGAACTCAGACCAAGAGTTGGACGCTTAACCGACTAAGCCACCCAAGTGCTCCTCATGTGCAGGTTTGAAGACAGGATTCACAAACCCTGCAGGCAAACCCCCAACACGTGCTCCTTCTGGGCTGTGGGGGGGTCCTGCCCAGCTCCCATGACACCCCGTTCTCTGTGAATGGCAATCCAGGGGGTGCCCAGGTGGCTCCCATTCCTCAGGGATGACATACAGACAGCAATGTCTGTACCAGATCACACGTCCCTCCCATCCCCCCCCCCCGGCCCTCACACATCTGTCTGCTCTGCCTCCCTTTTCTGCCCCATGAATGAATTTGTCCTTGGGTCTCCAATGGGTAGCACCAGATGAGGCCCAGAAATACATAAGAAATAAACGATTCAGTGATAATGAAGAAAAACTCTTCCTTGTCATCAACCAAATTTTACCACATTATGACTTGTACCCATTTAACCATAAACCATGAACATTTATTTAGCATTTATTATTTTGTACAAAGTACAATGATAGATGCTATGGGGCATAAATACAAAAAAACAAAACAAAACATAAATCCTAACAAAGCAAGGTACAGAGATGGAAAATCAAACCCATTTAATCCTGAACGCCAGTTCCAAACACGTATGCGACTTTCCTCAGAGCAGCACGCTGGGACCGTTTCTAAGGCTGCACAGGTGGTCTGGGGAAAGAGCTCCAGGTGTAATTATTATCAGTCCTGAGCACGGAGCAGGGATAGACGGCGATACCCCCATGTTCTATCTGCCACCCCTACTGTGAAAGGGCTAAGATGCACGAGTTTTTTAAAAAAAATGCATTTGAATGGAGTGTTTGGTATCACTTGCTAACTCTGTGTCTTTGCAAAAAATCAGGTAATGTAGGAGGCATTTTCTTCACCTGCAAAATAGTGATAACACTGACTTTCCTGTGGGACCGTGAGAAGGGCCCCCACCTCAGAAAAAGTAGAAATACTTTACAAAATCTAAAGCAGACATAGAGGAATGTCACTTGATTAGGCAGACATGCAGAAAAATAACAGAGAGGAGTAAATGAAAAATGAATTCTCACAGCAAACATTTTAGGAGTTCAGAGAATGTGGGGCAGCAGTTTCTTAGCCCGATTTATTGCTTCAGAGAGAAGTAACATATGTAATAAAATGTAGAGATGTAGACATACATTAATATATTTGGCTTTCCTTGACTATTTCTAGAAATGTTAGGCCCCAGAGCTATTTCATTAAGTTTTTTCTAATAAGTTTGACATGACTGTGACTGTCGACATAAAACACTGAAGATATAAACTGCGTTACGTGTGACCTGATTTTATCCATTCAATGTGCCAAAGACATTATGGATAATTTATTGATGGCTCCTAAGTGAAAATAAAAAATGGAAAAAATGTTCCAATCTAACAAAAATGAGATAATATGAATGCAAAAGCAGGTAAGTATTAATAACCGAAATAATTATTCTATTCTATCACAGCTGTAATTTGATAGGTACCTTGTACGCATCAGGCAACACAATGAATTGTTTCTCAAGTGTGCTGAAAAGGCAGTGGAAAACATATTTTTCTATTTAAATCTAAGGAAATGACTATATTTTAAGAGTACGGGGCAGGATATGGTCATATTTTGTATTCCATTTCTCCTGGGCCTTTACATAAGTGCCAAGTTTCCTATCTATCCTAATATTACATTATTCCCTGCATGAACCTGTCCCACTAATGGAACAGTTTCAAATAGGACCGTGAACGCCAATATAAAGATACTGAATTCATAATGTTTTAACTTCAGTTCTGAGGATTTATGTATCATCTAGAATTAGTGAAAGGATTGAAGTATTGGATTAAGGGATCCATCTAGAATTAGTGAAAGGATTGAAATATTGGATTAAGGGATCCATTCCTTAATATTGGATTAAGGATTGAAATATTGGATTAAGTAGGGTAAAACTACTTAAAGTGCCTGTTGGCTACATCATGAGGAGTAGGGGCCAGGCTGAAAATCAAAATATAGCTTCCTTCACCAAAAATTTCTTGCTATAATAAACAATTTTAGTAAACTAACAGTGCACTTAGGGTCATAGTTAATCTACATTTGGTGCAAATGTCTTATCTTACTGTGGACTGATAAAGGATTTCTGGGACTGACAGCAGGTCCATGGATTACATGTGAGTGGCAGTGGTCTAGGAAAAACTAGAAATGGATTGATTCTCCTCAGTCCGACCTACTGAATCATGAGACTTACTAATGCTACAGAAGTATTCTACAGACTCTTTGCACAGCATTGCTTTGAGAGGGGAAAGGGCACTGGGATCATCTTGAGTGCATGCTATGGTCGATTTCATTATTGTTCATATTGTTCCACTTACTTCATTATTTGCCATATGACTTTCTCGGAGTCCCTCTAGAGTCAATCCCTTCAATTTTCCTGTCCTATTGATGCTGGGTTTGGGAATAAGATTCGATGGAGACAACAGAGTGCAGGAAGAAGAGCTGATGTACTAATTCTGAGCCTAGACTTTAGGACTCATCCTATGTTTCTATTCAACCCTTCTGTGCTTCTACAATGGCCACAGAAGCACATGTTCTGGGTAGCCGGTTAGAACAAAGAGGAGAGACACACGGAGCAGATGCAGATCCAACCAAATGCAGCAGGCTACACCACACAAGCCTGGTTTAGGTCTATCAACCTCCATCTGGCCCCAGACACATGAGCGAGAGTAAGTAACTCTTGCTTTAAGACACTTAGTTTGGGGATGGTTGTTACACAGCTTATTCTTCAAATAATTAACTAATACAGGTATGCAGGGAATCTTACAAGAGTCAAGGTGAGGCGGGCTGCTGAGAGGGATAATGTCTGCGCAGCTATACTCACACCCTGGCTCCAGGCATGGTGGACGAGGTATCCGTAACCAGGTCTATGAGCAGTGCAAGGACAAAGTGCAGAGAGTCCCAGCTAGGGATCTGATACATGGGCAAGACCATCCTTCCTTATTTTCTTCCCCAGTTAGTGTAGTGAAAAACAAAAACAGAATGTAATACACAAACACCAGAAATTTGTTAGTGAAAGAGGAATGTTTCAAACTGGGATAGAACAGATTTAACCATTTACGAAAGAGGAGGAATTTCATGCCGAACAGAGAGTGCATGCTGGCTGGCATGAATAACACTGCACTCTTCAGTTTGTCTTCTTCAAATAGTCAGGCCACAGTCAAAGTAGAGTTCTCACTCCACAGTGTGGACCCAACTGATTTGCTACTCTTCTCTGTGTCTTCCTGTCGAGTTCTGACTTCATGGATCCCATCAGGATAGTGTTTGAGACTGGATATTTGGACTCAACATCTCAGAGACACAGCTGTAATTTAATTGATGCACTAGAATAATGTTTTCATGATTACTGTTTAGAGTGTGACATTACACTAACACATACTTTCTACAGCACAAAGAACGACTCTTACCCCTCCTACTTCCTAGGTCGACTTCAAAATAAGTCTCTCCAGTTCCAGTTCCAACCACACAATGAGGAAGGAGAAAAATCTGACCTTAAAATTTACAACAATAAAAGTGAAACAGTATTTTATCCTGGTCTCTGTTTTTACAGGGCCAAAAGGCAAAATACAGTGTGTACAGCTGAACCTTAACAAACAGTTAAATTTAGGCATGTACACACACACACACACACACACTAAGTACACAGGACTGTTGTTTTGTTAAAGTTCCCTGGATGCTATTTGGGTAATAACTACATAAAAATGCAAAAACGGTTTTTTTATTTTTTTATTTTTTCAAAGGTCCATTGCTTTGTACCTCCAGTTGGTCAGAAGTGAAAACTATGGAACAACTGTAGCCTGCAGTAACAACACACACACATAAACCTTTGATTTAACAACAGAGCCAAGCTCCAGGGCAGCTCACTTAATAACGTGACTGCAGCCATTTTGGGGGGCTCCCCAGGGCGAAATGTTCCACTTTGTATAGCTTTGTATACAATCAAAAATCTGCCGCAAGTATGACCTTGAATATCTTCTGGAATAAGGTATAATCAAATAACCAGGATCTCTAGGAAATAACAGCTGCAAGATGAGCAACAAAAATATGTCTTCTGAGCAGTGTTTTATTTACATCTTTCTGAAATGCAAACTTCTTTGCTCCAATGCATTTCAGATAGAATGTCTGCCATTCTTTTTTTTTTCTTTTTCAGGAAGCTCTTGGTCTCAAAAGATTCAAGCTTCCTTTTGCAATTAAAGCAGAGTTTCTTTCATCTCACTCAATTCACCGAAGACAGACTCATATAATCATTCTAGAAATGCCCCTACCTACCGAGCGACATTTAAGAAGGGTTGATTTTGAGTACAAGGGAAAAAAAGATGGTACTGACTCTTCTTTTATCAATAGTTCTTGCTTTTTCATGAAAAAAGGATGCTTTTGATCCATTTTTAGTAATTTAGGATTTCTTAGAAATTCTTTGCAATTTCTCCTTACGTCTAGTCTTAATATCATGTAAAGACAATCCACTGTTCAGAAATGTCACCTATGTTTTCCATGAGACAAATTATGTAGCCACAGAATAAAGGTTAAGTAAATGTGGCCTGGAGATTTGCTACACAGATGCTCACCATTTCTCTTCCAACAAGAAGCTAGTAGGATAGCCACTGGGAACTCTCAAGTGGAATTTCACAGGTTAGCAAAAATGCCTATTACAACTTTCACATTTGCTGCAGACATTCTCTTATAGACTATTTCCCTGTTACATCTAAAAGTCAAATTCACAGTGAAATTCCCACAACCTGTATCTCTAACATCAGCCAGATTTTAATATGCAAACATCGCTAACCTAAGGAAAAAAGGTGCACAAAGCTGGGACCCTTTGGCTGGTGTTAATATGATCTCAAAGGTGTCTTCAACATCTTTGCTTTTGACCAACTCTTAAAAACTTAAACATATGACATATTAACTAAGGCTATGAGGGAAAACATATCACATATGAGTGAAGAGGGGCTTTCCTTTCGGACCCTAGTGAACAAAAAGGTCTCACAAGACACAGAATTTGGCATTTAGTGTCAAGAAGTAGCTTTCACCTTGGGCTATAAGTTTGGATGATAAACGTAGGTGAATCAAAAGGATTAAAATCTCCAAGTATATGCCTAAGAATACATTTCCACATGGCGATATCATACGAAGAAAAATGGAACACAAGGACTTTTCATGCTGCTATTCTATTCATATTTCACATGTTGAACAAATTGGCCACAGAATACAATTTTTTTTCAAAGAACGACAATAAGTCGACTGAACTGCATACAAATAACTGATACTAAAGTCAGTGTCTAACGTTTTGCTAATATTGTCAAAAAATGAGAGATACACAGAAGGCTCCTGTCAAAAAACGTGCATACAAATTACCAATTTGCACATATAAGTGTCAAATCTGTACCATCGCTACTGAAGAGCTGATCTCAAGAAGTTGTGGGCAGAATGTAGAACACATCCTTTACTGAGGATCGTAACGTGATTGATGCTTTAAAATAAGCCCCAAATCAATGCCAGGTGGATTTCTCAGGAGCCAACAGGATGTCGACATTGAGAGCCTTCTTTAAGACATACAGAAATGGATGCACAGCCCTAAAAGTTTCAAAGTAGGGAATTGAACCTTGGAATATCCAAAGTCCATGCCTTAAGACTTACGTCAAGCCGTCTTCCAGATACATTTTATTACATGTTGTAATTACCAAATACATAAAACTGTGAGATTTACTGACAGGGCACTTCGGAATCTGAATGAGCCAATTCAGAGCAACAGTTGAGAACACTGTTATAGAACGTGTAGAATTAATAAAAGCTACACTCACGTTGAACCCTGGGCCAGGTGCCAAGATTTTGACTGGATGGTGTGAAGTAGAAGTCCATTATCTTTTTGTAAAATCGACATGAATTATTTGAGACTCCAGAAGAAATCATTTGAGAAAAAATACCCATAACACAATAATAAATATGGTACTCCCCTTCCTCCAAATTCATTTAGGGTCTCTCTTCAGGTGCTGACACTGAGACCCAGAGGAGGGTGCAGGAGTCCTTATTTGGGAGCTCATTCCAGGGAGCACCGGTGAGAACGTGGCTAAACTGAGATAAAGCAAGAAGATCTAGCACATTATTGCCATGAGAACCTACAGTTCAACCCCTCTGAGGAACCACAGAGAACATTCTTGAGAAGCACCCCACAGAAAGATGGAGAAGCGGGGTGCTCATCCCCTGACTCTCATCTTTCGCTGCTTATGAGTTGTTTCTGTACTTCCAGGCTGAGGAGCACTGAGCAAGCTCCCCAGGTGCGGAGAAACCAAGACAGACGGGCGCTGAAAATGGGAAGACGACAGCACGTACAGGAACACAAACGCAGGCTCAGGGAGAAGCAGTGGGGTCAGCAATGGTGTCTGCTCCCCAAGCACAAGCATCCCAGAATCCCAGCTGCGTTTATGCAGCAGAGCTGTAAGGACTGGAGCCCAGCCACTGGGAAGCAGAGGGGAAGTCTTTCTGAATCTTTCTTCTTTGCCCCTTTTCTCTTGGAGCGAACCTTTCACTGCCCATCAGGTCCTACGTGGACTCTCCACAGAGGCCCTCGATGTCCTGTGCATTCCTGCCCCATATGCCGTACCCTGGTGGGGGGGGGAGGGTGTACTCCTGTGGGCCCTCCCACCACCGAGCTGGCTCCCCACTCCGTGCCTGAGGCTGTCCCACTCTGCTCTCGACGTGCACCCCATGAACACGACTGCGTTAGGAAAGGCCTCGGCCATAAATGCCCCATTCCACGTGAGCTTCTGGGCAGTGCTGCTCAGGGCCAGGCTTCCTTTGGACTCCCGCCCTCCTAGTGTGACCCTAACCTATTCCATCCTGAAAGGAAACTGCCCTCGGCCATAGAGTCAGGGCATCAGAGACTGAGTTGTCTCCTAATAGGATCAAAAGTGACCGCTGAATCGCAGACCTGCACCTCTGAAACATATACTACAGTATATGTTAAAAAATGAAGAAGGAGAAGGAGAAGGAGAAGGAGAAGGAGAAGAAGAAGAAAAAGAAGAAGAAGAAGAAGAAGAGAAGAAGAAGAAAAGAAGAAGATAGCAGGAGGGGAAGAATGAAGGGGGGGGAATCAGAGGGGGAGACGAACCATGAGAGACGATGGACTCTGAAAAACAAACAGGGTTCTAGAGGGGAGGGGGGTGGGAGGATGGGTTAGCCTGGTGGTGGGTATTGAGGAGCATGGAGCACTGGGTGTTATGCACAAACAATGAATCATGGAACACTACATCAAAAACTAATGATGTAATGTATGGTGATTAACATAATAAAAAAAATAAATGTAAGCCCCCCCCCCCCCCAAAGTGATGTTCTAACACCTCTAGATCCATTAGTGAGGGTGGGAAAAGAACAGAAATTCTATTTGTATTTACTGTAACTGATCCATTTAAAAATAGTTTATTTTTTTAAGATTTATTTATTTATTTTGGAGGGGAGGGGCAGAGGGCAAGAGAGAGAATCTCGAGCAGACTCCCTGCTGAGCTTGGTCTCAGGACCCTGAGATCGTGACCTGAGGCAAAATCAAGAGTCGACGTTTAACCAACGGAACCATCCAGATACCCCATTAAAAAATAGTTTATAAACATTGAGAGTGTGAGCAAACTTTTTTTTTTTTAAAGTAATGAGGTGCACCATCAACAAGGTTTAAAGGTCCTGCTAGGAGGGATATCAGATCTGTTGTCCAGTAGCCACAGGACAATGACCTCTGTCAACATGCCAGGTCTTCAAGGGAACTTTTAAATGGCTGCTCTCGATTGTGCCAAGAAGTCCCCCAGGTTTGCAACCTCGGGCCTGACAGTTAGGCTGGCCGTCCAAATGACTCTGGGTATCCACTTTGAGGGTTTGATTTCCTCAGTTCCGTAATGTGTTTTTTGTTTTTTCTTTTAAAAGGCCTTTGAGGAAGGTGACCTATGGAGTGAGGCCCTCTCACTGTCCCATCTAATACGTAACTATCCACAAGATGGATTCTAAATCATAATTTACGGGAAAGATACTTATATTCATGGCATCCACCTCAACCGTTTGGTTGCATTCAAGTATTACTAACTTGATTTACTCTGTAATACTTTTTCACTCTTAATTAGGGTGAATGGATTGTCTTTACACTATGTTCTGTCTGCTTCATAATCCTATAAGCACCTTAGGAGCACAGGCCTCGTTGTTTTCTTTCTTTAACCTACAAGAACACCTCGCAGACTGTGATGGTTAAAAATGACACTGAATAAACTGTTGACATAATGTCCTATGAACGCATTTGCTTGGTCAACCCTTGAAGCCTACTTCCTGGTTTTGAAACAGATTTGGCAATCAGGTCTTGCTACTATTTTGGGCAGCTCAGAGCGCAAGGCTGAAGTGAGCAAGACACAACAGCATCCAATTCAAGTCAAGAAGCAGTTAAAATTAATCGACATATTTCCTTCAGGATTTATAAATTCCATCCTCTCTTCTTACTTCTCCAGGTTGCTAATTACTGTTTCTACTCATACGGGGAAACAATAATGGACTTTGGTAGAGTGTTGTTCTATTTACAAGACAAATTCAAATTATCCATTAAGTCCACATGGAAATCCTATGGAAAACAGATTATTGTCATCATCCCCATTTTACAAAAGAGGATAATGAAGCTCAGAGAATTTAATGCTTTGTCCAAGGGCATTCAGATAATAAGTGACAAATTCAGGGAACTTAAACCCTATTTTTATGACTTCAAAGCAACAACAGGCTTTCTATCTCACTAGTCTGTGTATCTTAGCCAGTTCGTGTGTGTGCATGTGCATGCGAGAGAGAGAGAGAGAGAGACTGTTCTTCCAGAATTGTAGTTATAAACACTGTTGTTTCATGTAAGGATAGAATAACATATTTTGATTAAATTTTTGATACTAGTTTCTGAAGATGCCTGTGTTTGGTTGACCTTCTTTTTAGTCACAGAGGCAGAATGAGTCAATAGTTTCAAGGAACAGAACACACAGCTTTCTTTTTAAGAAGTGATTCACTGAGAGCCTATTTTATTAAAAGTATAGCATGATTTACTCCCCCTCCAATTAAGGTTTCTTGTATCTAGGATCGTCCTAGTTATTTTAGATGAAAAATTCCATACCATAAAGAATGGTCTCACCTAGGACTATGAAAGAGAAGGTCGAGTGACCTGAGGTCAACTGCTGGAAGGCGTCCCTCACATCCATCCCAACCACACAAATCGCATCTCCTGCATGAAGTGGTCATTGGTTTTCTTTGTGGTTGTTGCTGTTTGTTATTAGGTTGGTCTGCTGCAAATTCAAGAGCTGATGATCCGGTTTGCTCTAAACTTCTATAAAGAAATAGTCTGGGAGCCCAACTTTAATATCAGAAACGATGACTACAGCAGGACTCCACATTTCTATTTTAATTGAATGCCAGTTTATTTCATGTTGCACAAGCAGTAATTTATGAGTTATCCTTAGAACATTTGGTCCCGTGTCTCAGCCACAGGCATGAAGAGTTCAGCACAACTCTCCATTCTCGATGAAAAACACTGCATTAAGAACATAAAATAAAACCAAGACTTTGCTCAAAATTAATAGTGCCTTAAGTTGTTTGGAAGATAAATAAGGAAATGCAGAAAAATAAAAGACTCAAAAACAGTTTTGTTAGGGTTGCCTGAGACCTTTCTGTTTCATTTCATTTACAGCTTGCAGAGAAAAAAAACAATCAATGATCTATCTTCTTTCTCTTCAACATCAGAAATTGGGTCTCTGATTTTGAAAGCCAGGGAACGCAGTTACTCGGATTAGTTCTTGTGCTCTGGAGGTCTCCAGGAAGAGACACTTATGGTCTGTACATAAGCAGCACTGAAATATTTCACCAATACATGAGTAAACAAGAGCATTATCAGTCATTGAGCACATTTTACGAGCTGAGTGAAAGAGAATATTCGTAAGTGGAATGGGAATGATAATGGAGCACAACGGGCATGGGAGTCTCAGAACAGAGACACCAACACCTCCAAACCTTTCTAATAATAGGAAGGAAAATGCTCTGCACTGGATGCCATTAAGATGGTCTAAGAAAGAATCCTTGTATCTGGGCTGCTAAATTTAATTTTTCTGAGAAAAACAGAATGTGAGTTGATTTCTCTTTTATTTGCTTTTTTTAAAAATAAAGCTTTTGTTTATCAGGCTTTGTTTCTCATTTTCATGGTTGGAATACAATGAAATCCTATTGACAGATGGGCTTTAGCCATGCTAATTACCACGGCGATCAATTAACTCAGCTGCTGTTTAGAAGAGAGGAAGTTACATAAACAACAATCTGGAAATTCTCTCTTTTATAAAGGCCATTGTAGAAACATCACCTATCATGCATATAATTAATGAAATATCCGGTAGACCATGTTATCATGGTACAGGGGGCTTTTGCATTTGAGACCTTTTCACTCTATCTTTGTCCTGTCAGGAAACGAGCGGACATCCACGCTGCAAAGACGGGTGGACCCGAAGTGTCAGCTTAAATAAAGTGACCTGCCACATCACTCACTTTGGAGTGGCCAGTGGCTGGAGGCCTCACATCCTTCCTGTCTGAGAGGACCGCACGCTATTACTCACGTGTCAGGGGCGAATGTGTGTGGAGAATGTCAAAACTGGTTAATTTCAGGAAGTTGTGCATCATCTCACAGATATGTGTGTTGTCCCATCAACACTTTTAAAGTATGATATCCACTGATTATACACATTTATGCTAAAAGCAACCACAAGGACTTGTGGCTATTCCTGCGGTAGCCTCTGCCCATTTTCTAATGAAACCTCTGCCCAGGCTAGAGAGTAACATAAGCTAAGACAGACGGGCAGCGGAATGCCAACGTCTTGAAGGAATCCTTCACTCGCCATAAAGCAGGTGAAGGTGAGCTGAGGAAGAGGCCATGCAGAGTTCAGTCCGGGCACCGCACGGGGTATTCCTCGCGGAGCCAAGACCGTCCCTTCACCAGGAAGGCTCTGACCGGAAGGAAACATGGGCGGAAACTCTTGTGTGGTGTGTCTGTGTGAAAGCTGGGGACGGGAGGCTGCTGCCTCCGTTTGGTTACAGCAGCTACAAGGACAACAGTGAACAGTGAGCCGTACGTTTGTGTGAGGAGAAAGGAGTCAGTGAGTGCTGTGATCAAGGGCTGCTCCTGCAAACCCAGGCAGGTAAGAGGGCACGATGGCCAAATCCCTCCTCTGGGCCCAACGCAGCAGCGCTGGGTGCAGTGCGCCTTCTGCAGGGTCCTGACCATGCCCTGCGCGACCCCAACGGGGAGCATCCATCTCTTCTGAGCAAGCACAACGTTCGACTTACACACCTACCATGACTCTTACTAACTTCTAGTACATAAAGTAATTCAAAGTACTTGAGTCTTATCTCTCCTTGTAGGTATTTTGTTCTTTGAAAGAGGAAAATGACTCCGATTCGTCCTTCTGTCCTGGAAGCTACTAGTCCAATGACTTGCTTATAGGATGTGGCCATTAAATCTTTACTATGAGAAATTATTAACATGTTTCTGAGCTCATCTCCAGATGGCGCAAAAGCTTAACAAAGTATGTAAATAAAAACAAGTCTATAATTTTCCAAATACATATTCTTCTGGACAATTAATAGGGCCAATTCAAGACATTTCCAAAGAACAGATTTCTTCCACTGATTTCCCACCAGGAATCACTATACAGGAAGAACAAGGAGGAACAGCAGAGAAATCACAAGTAAATTAGAACTAAATAAAAAACAAATACTAACAGTGGTTTCAGACCTTAGCAGCATCCTCCTAGCAGCATTAAGAAAGGACTCATGAAGATCTAGGACGTTAGTGACACTTTGATGGGGATTCCTGTCCAATCCATAGGGCTGTGGCTATTTTCCCAGTCATTCCAACACATTTGCTTGTACATCATGATTGACGCCCTTTGTTAGGAACTTTGTAGGGCTCAAGTTTGAATAAGATATCTCACATCAAAAAAAGAAAAAAAAAAAACTAATGTAGGAAACATCCCACACAGTAATTTTATTTTTTTATTTTTTTAAGATTTTATTTATTAGAGACAGAGAGAGAGAAGTAGACTCCCCACTGAGCGGAGAGCCCGACGTGGGGCTCAATCCCAGGATGCCGAGATCATGACCTGAGCCGAAGGCAGACGCTTAACCCACTGAGCCACCCAGGTGCCCCGCACACAGTAGTTTTAATGAAATAAAAATATAATTTTAAAAATAAAAATATGATCTTTAGTAATGCTGCTAGCTTGCAAAACCCTTTGCATTGTCTTCTAGTTTGATACTTTAGTCAAACATATATCGTTCTTGGAAGATAAGGAATATGCTCAGAAATATATGTCAACCACCTGGAAAAGAAAGACACCTAGAAAATGCTCAAAAAGGAATACTTTGCTGATTGAATATTAACACCACATGAGAGGGAACCAGCTAATTTTCTCATTTTCAGGATAACACATAATTACCTAAATGTAATGAGGAATTAATGATGATATCAGTGTTAATATTCTGACAAAGAAAATTTATGTTGAAGTTATTAAAGTGTATTTGAACTTATGCACAGGTCATGCTGGTATATCTAAACTACAGTGACAGTGTCTTTGAAATGTGCTGATTACAAGTTTACTACAAAAGAGTAAACATTAAAAAATGGTTTGAATGGTTTTCCTCAATGACAGCTGAATTCAAAACATCTTAAGTCCCCATTATCATTATCATTCCTATTAGTATTTTTTTTTTTTAAAGACCTTATTTATTTTTAGAGAGCGAGCGAGAGAGAAACAGCATGAGAGGGGCGAGGGTCAGAGGGAGAAGCAGGCTCCCCGCTGAGGACCCCGGGATCATGACCCGAGCCGAAGGCAGACGCCCAACCATCTGAGCCACCCAGGCGCCCCCATTAGTATTTTTTACATGGTTATTCTCCATAGAGCAAAAATTTAAAAAATGGAAACATTCTTTTACTAAGGCACATTGGAAGTTAAGAAACAAGTAAGTATCAACCCATGAAATCATATATTTTTAAAGATTATATTTATTTATTTATTTGAGAGAGAGAGAGAGCAAGTGGAGGGGAGGGAGAGAGGGAGATGGACAAGCAGAATCCCCGCTGAGCATGGAGCCGGATGCGAGGCTTGATGCTAGGACCCCGAGATCATGACCTGAACCGAAACCAAGAGTCAGACGCTTAACCAACTGAGCCACCCAGATGCCCCCAGAAATTGTTTTTAATTTGTCTTTAATTTATTAAACTTATTTAATCTGTAAGTGTTTCTCTCACAAATTATAAGTAATCTACAAACCTTCAGTAATAAGGTGTGTGTCCTACACATCTGAGTATTTCTCATATGATTAAGACTCTGGAAGGGACTATAAAGCACAAAATCGTAGCAGCAAAGCTTCTTAAAAATAAGTAAACACACACACATGTATATCTAGACTTGGAAAGTAAAGCCAAAGCCAAAAGTTCTATAAAGCCAAAAGCTATCAAGAGATATTATTTTCAACATGCAATATATAACTTAAAATGCATCCCTTTTCATGACAAAATGTTAAAACAGTAACCTGTAAAATAAAGTGATAAATACAATGCCCCCTAAAAGTGCTCCCTGCTGGAAAATGACATCATTTTTTAATTGTACATCCAAAGTGATTGAAAACATGTCCAGACTGAGTGTGCACCTGCTTTCTCTCTCCCCACAAATGTATATTTGTGTGTGTGTGTGTCCTCTGTCCATATTCTGTCTCCTTATAATAGAGAAAAACTCAGTAGCTGAGTTGCCAGCAGATTGATATGGAATAAACTGTCAGGTCTCATGAGTTTCTTCAATTATATACTGTTTATACATTTATTTAAGAGGTTTTATCATGGTGTTTAAATCTCAAAGATGGGCAATACTAAACCTCTCCAATGGGAAACCTTCAAACATATGAATGAAAGCTTGAACTTTCATCAGAGTATTGTCAATATGCCTATTAAATAATTATCCAAAGAAATAAATGTCATTCATTTGCAACCTTGGAGGCACAATTTTTGTATTATTATAAAGCGAATGGCAGAACAGGAAGAAAATTCGTGGTTTAACCTCTACATCAGCTTTGAAAATTCTGCATCTTTCCTAAGTTGCTTTGCGAATTTCAAGTAAATATTGCCCTGTCTTAAGATTACACTTTATTTTTAAAATAATAGCAGGCACATATTTCAAGGAAGGAATCCAAATGCAGCAAGCTAATATATTTGCTTAATGTGGTTTAATTATTATACATGCTACATACTGACATTGATGCCTCTACTCCTTTTTCACAGAAAAGACATTTATTTGCCCTGCAAAGCGAGGCATGGAACTTTAAGCCGTCAGCTGACTGTACTAAGTGAAACCATCAATTATCTGGATTTTTTTTTTTTTTTTGGCTGCGTTAAGGTTTTATAAAGAGGCAAATTATAAAGGGCATTATTGTGGATTTATTCCAAAAAATAACTTCAGGGCTGTTTCCTTGGCCGGCATGAAATCAGTGTCATCTTTTCTATTTTCTGGGTATTTAGGCTGTACAATGAGAATTGATTTTCTGAGCAATAGCCCCGAGACCTTGCAGGGGTCTCACTTATCGAAGAAAGGTTCGATTATGTTCCCATACTGTACTTACCAAGGAAGAAAAAGCAAGAGAATATACTTCACAGAAACTCCTCAGGAGAAGTTATAATAGCCTCCAGTTACCTGGATTTGCACATCGAGATAATTCAGATAGCCCATTTCTCAAAAGCCTGTGCAACAGGAATTTATGGTGTGGGAACATTTTATACTTAGGAGTATTTATATATACTCCCAGTGATCCCTGAGTTTATTACATAATCAGAGTAAGTTTTTAATTGCAATTTTGAGGTAAGATAATTACCTATATGGTATCTGACTCACCCACAGTGCTGAGTCAAATGAAAGAATCATACAGTATATACGGCCCCAGAAGGCTGTGTTTAGCACTTCAGATTCCAGGCTGCTCTGCAACAGAGATTTAAGGCCTGCATGGTGGCTGGAATAGAGGACACTAAGCTCCCTGATAATCCTGAATCCTATGGGATATTCTACGGAATGATGACACTTAATTGGCCAGACCTTGAGGCTTCTTGCTTTCCACTGTGTGTTCCCAGAAAATGGTAAAATAGTAAAAGGCACATGAATGCAAAATGCCAACAAAAGAATTACAGCAAGCTAATAAAACAGACTGCAAAGCTTAATTATGTTCAGTATCAAACAACGGTAATATGAAAAAAAAAAGATGTGAGCTTCTTTTGAATGTGAACCCTGGATTCTTGCTCTGCCAAAAAAAAGGGGGGGAGGGAAGCTTATTCTACAAAAATAATTTCATCCACTGTTTAAGAAAACAAAACCCTTGCATTATCTCCCTAACTTACTAAGATTTTAAAACCGAACTGTGCAAAGTTGGTTGGTGGGAAGTGAAAAAGGACGTGGAATCGAAGCCTTGCTGGCTTCTGGCAGAGTCGTCTGGACGCTACGGGTCTCCTCTTACAGTTGCTCTCGAGCTCAGCACCACCACGGCTGATCTCTGACGAACTTATCAGGACACAAAGAACTACAGAAGAAATTTGTTAACTTAATATTTTGAGTCAAAGGGCCATCCATCTCTACAAATAGTGAAGAATCGCTCTAAATAATTAATAATTTTCTACGTGAAAATTATAATGCTAGATTTTTTCCCCCTACAATTTTATAAAATCCTCCTTTTCCTGAAACGCTGCTGCCTTTCTGGTTAAGGGTGTGAAGTCGGGCCCCGCACTTCCCAGCCCTCAGTCTCCACCACGTTCACCCCCTGTGGCTGACTTCTCGCCGTCTCTCCAAGCCCAGGACTTTCAGGAAGCCTTCCCTGTTGGCACCCTCTCCACGTTCTGCATTTGTTCTCCAGATATTACTCATTTCTCCCATGTTGTATTGACTTCTCTGGTATTTTTTACCCCCCTGCGATTTGTGTGTGTGCATATGCATACGTGTGTGTATGTGTATGTGTGCATACATGTGTGTGCATGCGTGTGTATGCATGTGTGTGCATGTGTGTGCATGTGTGTATGTGCATGTGTGTATGTATGTGTATGCACTGTGTGCATACATGCATGCATACACATGCATGTATGCATGTGTGTACGTGTGTGCATGCATGCGTGTGTATACATGCATGTATGCGTGTGTGTATATGTGCATGTGTGTATGCATGTGTATATGTACATGCATGTGTACACATGTGTGTATGCATGCGTGTGTATGCATGTATGTGTGCATGTGTATACATGCGTGCGTACACATGTGTGTGCATGCGTGTGTGCGCATGGGCACATGTCCTCTTTCAGACTGAGGCTCCCCTACGAGCATAGCCTGCACGAAACATTACTCACGTGTGCATCCCCAGAACTCGGCACACGCTTCACACCCACTGGGCGTCAGTCAACATTCCCAGTGTAAGTGAATAGGCGTATGCAAATACAGTGGTAACTGGACCCTGAGTGAGAGACAGTCCTGCATCTGAGACAAACAGGGGACACAGACTAGAACAGTTCTTCGGGCTGACGCAACCTGATGGTGCAGGTGTGACAGAACTTGAAGTCAAAGGGGGCTGGGCAAGGCGGAGCAGGTTGGCTCACACGCGGGAAGGCCGAGCCAGGGCCGAGGAGTCCTCACCAACAGCTGGAGGGTACAGAGAGAGAAGGCGCACTCAGGGTTGTACGCAGCCGCCACCTGCCCGGGCGCCCGCGAGCCCGCCCTCGGGGGTGCGGGGGAGGGCAGCGTGCCCTTCGGCCGAGGGGGGCCGCACGCGCCAGCCATTCGGGGCGCGCTGGGCCCCGCGCCACACTGCCCTCCGCGCGGGCTCCCCTCACGCGTGCCCCGAGGCGTCCGCCGGCTGCGAACGGGTCCGCCCTTGCCCGCACGCTCCGCTCCACCCTCCCGCACCCGATGGCTCAACACCGCCCGTCCTTGTGGTCTCAGCGCCCCGCGTCGGCTTGGGTCCTCCTCCTCGTGCTCAAGAACCGCTCTCTGCGCCCTTGCGTCCTCCTCCCACTTTCGCCTCCGGGCAGCGGCGCCCCTCTGAGCCGGACAGACAGCATCTCCCGGTCCTCCCGCCCCCGCGGGGCCTTCCCAGCTCCTTACGTCAAGTACGTGAAAACACAAGTACCCGTCGCAAGCGCCCGCCTCGACGGCTTCCCATCTCCCTTCTCCCTCTGCTCTTTTTTTTTTTTAAGATTTTATTTATTTATTTATTTGAGAGAGAGAGAGACTGAGAGAGAGAGCACATGAGAGGGGGGAGGGTCAGAGGGAGAAGCAGGCTCCTCACCGAGCAGGGAGCCCAATGTGGGACTCGATCCCGGGACTCCAGGATCGTGACCCGAGCCGAAGGCAGTCGCTTAACCAACTGAGCCACCCAGGCGCCCTATTCTTTTTTAACTTTTTTAAAAAAAAATATTTATTTGAGAGAGAGAAGTGAGCAAGTGGGGGGAGGAGCAGAGGGAGAGAGAGAATCCTGAAGCAGACTCCCCACTGAGTGGAGAGCCTGACATGGGGCCAGGATCCTGAGATCATGTCCTGAGCAGAAATGAAGAGTAGACCACTTAACCAGCTGAGCCACCCAGGCGCCCTCCCTCTCCTCTTTTCCTTCCCCCCTTTCTGTACTTGTGCAGGGAGGGTCCTTGCCTGGGACACGGTTACATATCCCGGGATCCAGGACGGGCTCTAGAGTCGGCCGCCACCCTGCTCTTCCCGGCGTCACACCCGCCCTTCCAGGTCGGGCTCCCTTCCCGGGACCGGCCCGGCCTTGACGTGCACTCTGGCTTCCGAGGGCCGAGCTCCGCTGTCCGGACTCGCGCTGACCGTCGGTCCCCGAGAGGCTGGGCCCCGCGGCCCGAGCCCAGCGCGCGCTCCCCGCCGCGCGGCAAACACGCACTCCCGTGGGGGGCGCGCGCGGGGGCGCGGACACGGCTCTCGGGCGGCCGGGCCGAGCAGGAGGGGCTGCAGGGGCGTCCGCCACGACGCGCGCGCGGCGGGGCTGGCGGGGCTGGGGGGGGCTGGGGGCGCCGGGCGGGGCGGGGCTGGGGGGGCTGGGGGGGCTGGGGGGGTCTGGGGGCGCCGGGCGGGGCCCCGGGTTCCACGCAGCGCCACACAAACGAGCCTGGAACGCGCGCCGCCCCGCAGGGTTCCGGGCGGGCGGGCGGCTACGACCCCCCGCGCACGCGGCGCCCCCGAGCAGCAGCCGCGCCGCCCGCCGGAGCCGCGCCAGCCGGCCGGGGCCCGCCCCGACGCCCGGGCCCCGTCATGCTGGTCACCGTGTACTGCGTGCGGAGGGACCTGTCCGAGGCCACCTTCTCCCTCCAGGTCAGCCCGGACCTGCGGCTGCACGACTTCCGCGGGCTCTGCGCGCTCGAGTGCGGCGTGCCCGCCGACGAGATCCAGCTCCTGTTCCTGGAGCGGCTGCTGGCCGACGACGGCCGCTCCCTGGGCGCCTACGGCCTGCGAGACGGCGACGTGGCGCTGCTGCTGCAGAAGGACGGCGCGGGGCCTCGGCCGCCCGCACGGGGCGCCGGCCTGCGGCGCCCCGACGGCCCGGCCTCCGGGGGGCAGGGGCCCGCGCGAGGCCGGCGCAGCCCGGCCCCGACGCGCAGCACGCTGCTGGCCACGGCCCCCGCCCCGGCGCTGCCCCAGGGGCGCAAGCAGCCCCCGGCCGAGGCCCCGCTCGGCGGCGGCCTCGAGACCCTCCCGCAGGCCCTCCCGCGGCAGCAGACGGACAGGGCGCTGCGCGCGCCGGAGCGGCTGCGTCTCGGGGCCGCCGACCCCTTCGATCTGGAGGCCCAGGCCAGAATAGAGGAAGAAATCCGGCGGCAGAACATTGAGGAGAACATGAGCATCGCGATGGAAGAGGCTCCGGAGAGCTTCGGGCAGGTGACCATGCTCTACATCAACTGCAAGGTGAACGGACACCCTCTGAAGGCCTTCGTGGACTCCGGGGCCCAGATGACCATTGTGAGCCAAGCTTGTGCCGGGAGATGTAACATCATACGGCTGCTGGACCGCCGCTGGGCTGGCATCGCCAAAGGGGTGGGCACGCAGAGGATTATTGGCCGGGTCCATCTGGCCCAGATGCAGATCGAAGGCGACTTCCTCCAGTGCTCCTTCTCTGTCCTGGAGGAGCAGCCCATGGACATGCTTCTAGGGCTGGACATGCTCAGGAGGCACCAGTGCTGCATCGACCTGAAGAAAAACGTGCTGGTGATCGGCACCACGGGCACGCAGACGCGCTTTCTGCCGGAGGGGGAGTTACCCCCGTGTGCCAAGCTGGTGTGCGGTGCCGGGCAAGAAGGCTCTCCAGACAAGGAAGCAGCGGATACCATTAAGCATTCGGGCAGGGACTCAGGACGGAAAAAGCGCTGAAATGGGTTATGAGTACGCCACCACCTTGGGGAAGCCTCAGGTCCGGGGAGATCCTAAGACATGAGCCCACTGGCGATGTAATCATTAAAAACATCAGTGACAACCAAACCCGGCTTGGGGACTGCCTTCTGGGATCCGTCACTTGCTTGATCTTGGCCCCTCCCCCATTTCCCTTACCCAAAGATCACCAAGCCTCATCCCAGGAAGGCTCTGGAGGCTGCAGGTGATTTCCAGGTAACCCATGAAAGGAAACCTTTCGAGGCCCTGTCCCATCAGATTACAGGGTGGGGTGGCTTGTCCAAACCAGACGGTATTTTGCAGATTCCCTAGAAAAAGCCATCACTGCAGACCCTACCAAACATCTACACAAAACGATTTCAAATCAGCACTAACAATAATTTATATTAAGAGAAATATGCTTATCTTCCCACCAGATTTTGTTTTCTTTGGGAGAGTTCTGAGAAATGGTGAGTCGGTTACACTCCAGTTGATTAATACTTACAAATATCTGTTTGGGACAGTATAAAGGCCGATTATTTCCTCATATTTCATGTCTTCCCTTCCACTGGACTCCCCTAGAGTCATGCTCGCTGCAATCTGCCCCTGCAGGCCATTTTTGCCACATTTGAGAAAATGGATTTTTCTTCAGGAAGTCTGAAATAATGTCCTCTTTCCCCTGCATTCAAAGAAACCCTGGTCATAAAACAAGGGCCAGCAAGCAGACTTTTTTTTTTTTTTTTTAAATTATGGTGCATCTTGGAAGCCTAGTGGTTGTGACGGTGGGGCCAGTGGGGGGGTAGGAGCAGGCCATGGTCCAGATCCCTAATACTCATTTCAGCTACAGCATCTTTTTTTTTTTTTTTTAAACAACAACAAACCTCTGCTCTATATATTAGACTGCTACAGAATATTGTGGGAACAGAGGGTTTCCCTATTAAAGTAACATTTGAAAACCTCTGAATGAGAAGACGTCTGAGCCCTCATTCAGCAATATGATCCATTCGAACAACCCACGCTGCGTTACTCCTGGAAGATCCGGGACCCATTACAATCTGTGGCTAAAACCCCTGACACAATGGGTCCAGGTGCCTGAGGCCATTAGACTCAGAATGTTTCAGGGCAGTAACCCATCAAGATGGATATGAGAAAGAGGGTGCATTCAAAGTCAAGAAACACACGTTCTGATTCTAGCTCTGTATTACTTGGGCAAATCAGGTCACATTTTACACAACTCTGATTTCTCGTCTGTAAATTACGTTGGAGGGGAGAGCCATTTTCAGGTACCAAGACTATGTTACGATCGAGGGCATCCTTTCAGTTATTCTCTTTTCCCAACAAAATCTAAAGCCACTCAAAGCATTCCCTAAAGGCTACAGGGGAAAAAAAAAAAAAAAAAAAGTCCTTCCCTACCATCACCTTTCCCTACCATGCCTTTCTTGGTCTGCTTCTCTTTTTTATTTTATTTTATTTTATTTATTTGAGAGAGAGAGAGAGCACAAGAGGGGGTAGGGTCAGAGGGAGAAGAAGACTCCCTGCTGAGCAGGGAGCCCGATGCGGGACTCGATCCTGGGACTCCGGGATCATGACCCGAGCTGAAGGCAGTCACTTAACCAACTGAGCCACCCAGGTGCCCTCCTGGTCTGCTTCGTGGTGAGACTAACCATCTTATTTCTCTAGCATCACCTCTCACCCTCCAGCCACCATTACTTTACCTCTCATGTTCTTCTTCCTTATAGTAGTGCTCCCATGATCACAAGCCCCAACCTTGTCTACATTCACAGCAAGGCTTATTACACTCACTAAACTGCTAAAAATGAGCAATGGACAGCCTCTTTTCTACTTTTGCTTCTAAGTACTCAGCAAACAGTAACTAACAAAATGAAGGAAGAAATCCAGAGTAAAGCCAGGGATAAGCCATTTAATGTCTGTCACTAGATGAAAACAGACCCGACAGATACAAGGATTCCTTCACAGATAAAAACATGCATGTTCCTCAGCAGTTTCTACCAGACTCTGTTTCCAGGCCCATTTATGGAAAATGCACGTCTGATGTGCATATGCCATATGGGACTACTTGATATAAAAGTTTGATATAGAGCCGATCAGGATAGCTAACCCGTAAAAGCCAATCTAAAAAATCATCAGGTCTTTAAACTGAAAGATGATCTGTACCATCGCAAATCCAAACATACACACCCTCCCTTCTCAGAGGAACATCCCTCCTAAAATAGCTACGGTGGTTCAGGACCAGTCTCAAGAATAATTCCTTGTTTCTGGTTTTGAGCTAAACTCTATTATTCCATAACTTCCAATAAACTTTGTCTTCACTCTTCCTTCTTCCAAGAACATATTTAATTAATGTAATTTCTCTGGCATGAAATAATCCTTTTAATATATGAAATCAATGTCACTTGAGTATTCTCTTTTGTAAGCTCTCACCGGATTATTTAACTATTTCTCATAGCGTAAATTTGGAGTCATCTAAAAATTTCTGTCATGTTCCTTTGGACATATTCCAGCTTCTAAAAATATTACTTGAGTAAATGGGTTGGTAAATTAAAAATACTTTTATTGAACTGAAAAGTGACAATCTCAAAGAAAAATCAATAAACAGAGTGAATTAATTAAGCGATGTCCTTCCTGATTAATTTTTAACATCACTGTCTTTCAAATCAGAAAGTATTTTAAAAATTAGTTTCATGGATTTAAATCTTGACTCAATCCTGTGTACACTTGAATAGATCCTAATCAATTAAATTTTAAGTGGATTAGTTTTAAGAAAAGGTAACATCTTTTGCATGCCTATCATGTAAATTAGGTGCTATGCAAAGTACCTTGCATTATTACTGCCATTAATCCTCAGAAAAAACCCTCAAAATGGTCACCATTAATCTCATTTAACAGATGAGAAATTCAAGGCTCAGAATGACGAAACATTCAAAGACCCAAAGCTCCGTGTTTTTAAAACTTTTTCTTGACGACAATCTACATTTTAGATTGTGACCCAGTTTCACATCACACACACACACACACACACACACAAACCAGTCTGTATCTCTGAAACAAAAAGATCCTTGAAATAACATGAAATGTTTTATCCGTTCCCAGTCTATTACTTTGAAAAATTATATTTTTATTACTTAAGAAAATATATTAGACGTGTCCCACTCATTGTATCCCACCAACATATCCTGACCCACATTTGGAAAAACCTGACTCACCAGATCACTGAGTTGAGGTCTTTCTGATTTCAAATGACAAGTTCTCTCCACTATTCAACCTTCCTTATGTGTCACAGTTGAGTCCTAGCTACCAGTAAAAAGTGTTAGAAAATGTCGCTGATCGGATTCTTGCTACAGTATGTGACTAAACCGTGTACAGAAGTTTTCATAAAATGGGTGAGACTTCAGTGTTCAGGACCCTCCTTTGCTGAAATGAATGCCAATAAACAGCCCCACTGCTCTGTAAGTAAAACAAAAACCAAAACCTATAGAAATTACCTAAATGCTGCAAGTAAAAAGGACCCCAGAGAAGCGGCCAGCAGGGCACACACATCCGTTATTTATTGAACACCTATGAACCGAGCACTGAGCCAAGTTGTTACAAGCGGGGAAATGAGTAGGTTACAGTTCCAGACCGGAAGGTGAGCACAGCCTGGTAGGGCAGGGGAAAGACTTGTAACCAACTCAGGATGAAAAGGGTGCACATGGAATTAGTAATATGTTGGTGCAAACGAAGGAAGGGATTTTAATTTGGGGTTATTGTTAAAGGAAAAAACAAGCCAGTAAAATGCACTTTCAATATGTCTACAATGACCGTCACTGATGCCGGATGACAAAACGTTCTCTCCTCCTAAAGTTCAGGTTTCTAATATAGAACTTATAATATCTACTGTTGGGCATTATCTACTATTGGGAATTTGCTACCTGGAAGATGATGAACAAATCTTCATTTTCTCTCTACCCATTAGTAATCGGGATAAAGCATACCACATGATGACACTGACCTAATGCTGTTAAAGATAATAAGCCCTTAAGAAAATCCATTAATCCCTTGGTTTCTCCTAATGTCCATTTAAATGCCCATCTTACATGAAAGGAAATCACTACTGTTGATAAGCATGCATTTCAAGACTGCGGTAATGCATTCTGCCACAGTTAAACCAGAAGACCCATGTTCGAGATTTGTAGAACATACAGTCTCAACTTCTTTCTTACAATACCAGGTCATAAAGTTTCTCTTGTTCCTAGGGGAAAACCCACTCCCCCCCAGAGAAAAAAGAAATGGAGGTCTCCATATATGAATTCACTTTCATTGTAGGGACTAAATGTAGTTGTTTTTTTTTTTAGTTTATTTGAGAGAGAGCACTAGTGGGGCGGGGGTGGGGGCAGAGGGAGAAGGAGAAGCAGACTCCCCACTCAGTGGGGAGCCAGATGCAGGACTTGATCCCAGGACCCTGTGATCATGACCTCAGCTGAAGGCAGACACAGCCAACTGAGCCACCCAGGCGCTCTTAAACGGTGCCTTTTTAAGAGAACACTGCATTTATTTCAGAGGGCCATTGCTGACATCCAACGTTCCATAAAGAAAAATGTGAGTGAATGGTGGGAGAGTGATCTGGGATTCACACCAGGGGGAGACCGCTGGGGAAGATATTATTCAGTGCTAACATTCATAGCGGTTCTTTGAGGTTAACAAGAGCCTCGAAAACCAAAGAGGAACAAAGGTAAAGTAAGGGTAGAGAAGGAAGAGGGGATTAAAAAAAATCCGAAAAATCTATGTTACTTTTAAAACTAATTCTCTCTTGGTTTAACTGCTGTTTCATAAGGTGGGTGGGGCCTGGGCTGAGATTAAGGATTAGCTCTTAGGGCCACAATACCTCATCCATCCTTGGCAAGTTATCCAAAATGAAAATGTTTTCACATCCCAGCCTGAGTCCAACATGCTTTTGAACCCGGGCTTGTTTGCATGTCTGGGTCCACCTGTTAGAATCTCAGAATTTCTAAGAGTCTGTGATCAGAAAAATGGGGTCTGCCATCCTGCTGTGCTTTTTTTCATGGATCCATTTAACAGGCTGTGGAGATGAGCCCGCCTGTGGTGGTTTTGTCTCTTATTACCACACTGAATGTTTTCTGATGGTTTCTTTCTTCTTCTTCTTCTTTTTGAAGAAAGACTTTTATGATGAATCCAGCTTTTCTATTTCTAATCAGTAAGGCTTATTTTATGAAATCATTAGAAAAATCATAAGATAATTTCCTGCTGTGTTGAAGTCCATGCGAGACAACATGAGCTCTACTCCAGGTGCGAGCGAAGTGTCTATTTTCCTACTGTTAATTGATATAGTGATGCTGTATCCCAATAAAATAGACACTGATTACCAACATAAGCATATCCCGGGTAAAATAATCACTTAATGCCATCAAATCCTTACCCTACAACATCAATCACTATTCTACAATCTTCCTCTCCTAGCACTTCACTACAAGGAGCTTGACATGGAGAGGAAAATTAATTTAAGGTTTCATTAATTCACATAGTCCCCCTTCAAACCCATGTCATGTCTAGGGATTTAATTAGTCTATCTGTCAGAAAGTATCAATGTTTCCCATTCATCGATGTCACTAAAAATTCAGTATTTTTTTTTCAAGAGTCCAGTCACTGTCCTCTGTCATGCAGAGAGACAAAGAAAAAATAAGTTGCCGTCACAGCCTTTAAAAGTTAGAGGAGCTAGAAAAAAATGCCAAGTAAATGGTTGCAAAATAATACTGAACTCTGTGCTGAATCATGAAATACAGAATATGAGTTCAGGGGATGATCTCCTGTATCCTGAGATGCTAACAACATCAGGACAGGCTCTCTTGGGCAAAATTTTATTGAGCACCTACTATATGCCCGGCGCTATTCAGGTGCTGGATTTGCAGCAACGATTTTCTGGTGCTCAGCGGTACTCTGATCTGTAGCCGGCCAAACGGGAGAATCTGTCCCCTCCTTAAAGATGGGCCATTCAGGGTTGTTTTGAGGTGACCCAGCTAACCAGGCCAGCTTGCCTGTGGCAGATTCTCAGGGTAAACTTCAAGGCCAAGTGTGTGGTCTGTTTCTGCCTTGACCCACGGTGACACCGAGCTCAATTTCCTTCCTATTACGGGCTTAGTCTTGGAGCGGGGTTTGACAACTGTAAACAAATACTTCTCTCACAAGCTAATGAAAAGGCGTAGGGCTCACACAATGCATGAACAACCAGCAACGCGGGCAGAAGAAGTTAACTATCGAGATGAGTCAATTTAATGGAACATTTGTCACAAACTTAAAGTCCAGGGAATGGGAGCTGGAGTTCTCATGGCCAATGAGACACCAACCAGATGGCACTTATATAAATGTTTGCGGACTCTGAAAACCTGGAATGGGGCCCAAATTACCAACAAAAATCTAGTAAGTGTTGGGGATTTCTGAAGTGATAATAATCCTGTTCATAATCATCTTTTGCATTTGGTATTTTATATGAGGCCAACAGTACCTGCTCAAAAAATATAGATTTAAAGAATGAATAAATGGAAAAGCCCCACACTTATTAACAAGCTGATGTAGAGGCTCCCTGCTCGGCGGGGCGTCTGCTTCTCCCTCTCCTGCTCCCCCCTCTCGTGCTCACTCTCTCTCTCTCTCAAATAAATAAATAAAATCTTAAAAAAAAAACACACAAAAAAACCAAGCTGATGTAGAGAAAGTGTGACTTTGTATTTAATTTTTTATATAAAAATATTTAAGTATAATTGGATTATATAGAGACAGATTATCTTTGTATAATTAGAATAAATAAATATGTTCTGGGTTAATAACATGGTTGATATTTACATACACAGATTTAAATGTAAGTGATCCGAGAAATCAGTCCTGAAGGTGCTTTTAGTCTGGTAAACTTGCTAACTACTCCACTCTAAGGACAATTTAACTAGCGTTTGCAGGGGCCTCGTCACTCCTGCCCTCAGTCCTGGGCAAACCAGAACAGTCACCCTACAGATGTTGGAAGTGGGTCTTTGATTTAAGGCACATGAACACACTGCAGGAACCTCCAGACAAGCCGCAGACTTAACAGGCCTGAAGGATCGACTTATTGAAACACGTTCCTCAAATATGTCTGGACTGGAGAGTTAATCATTTTAAAAATCATAGAAAGTCACCACTTAAAAGAAGTACTAAAGAATTTAGTGAAAGAACCCTATATTTTTTTTTCAAGAAAATCCAGAAGTTGACAAAGCTGCTTTAATTGTCAAGACTTCCTAGAAGTGGTATGTATTTATACTATACAATATGGAAATGAAATGAGTGGAAATTGATGTCAGAAAATGGGAGCACGGGGTCCTCAAAATAAATATTTCAAATAACGATGAACTAGGATTATCCTGAAAAAGCACCAATAAAACAAAATTATGCCAGTGTTTACACTTAGGATGGATTGAATTCAAGTCTCAAAGTAAATCCCAGGTTTTGCACTTTAAGGGGCTCTCTGAACAGAAGAGCAGAAACTTCATAAAGGAACCCAAACGAAGAACGATGTCACCTCCGCATTTGGAATTGCCACGGAGCTAGGAGAAGGGCAAGATGCAAGGAAGAGACCGGGAGGTAGGTCTGCCCGCGGGGAAGCAGCAGAAGACAAGCGGGTTTCTGATAACAAGTTGCGCTTACGGACGACAAAGGATGCCCGCAAGCAGCAGCTCAGCTGAGTATCTGGTCGAGGAGTGCAAGAAACACGGGAGGACCCCGAAGCGGCAGAAAGCCCGACAGAGCTGGGGGCTGGGAGGCAAGGCGGCCTGACAGTAACGTTGCCATGGAAGCCGAGGTCTGAGAAGGTTCTAAGGGAAAGGGGTCAACCACTAACGTACCACATAATGTGAAGAAAGGCAAAATGGCCAAGTGAGACTTTGACCTTCGCCACCAGAAGGACAATAAAGCCAGAGTGGCTTTCAGAGAATTGAGGGAGAGAAGTGGAAGACTTCAGGGCAGCCAGAAACATGTACACAAGGCAACTTTTCTTATCCATCGAGCCAGTTCTTCAATCCACCGTTTCATAACCTTCCTTCTGGCCTATCTCCTCCACAATGCAGAAGGAACCGATAGTAAGAAAAACTATCTATAAATATACTGGAGCCAGGGCTCCAAGCGTTCGTTGTTCTACCAGAAACAACTGCAGACGTTAAACCAACAGACGGGCAGTTAGAGCAAAACAGAAGCAAAGGCATTCTGCGTTCAATCACCGCCAACTGCCGCCCCTCGGGATCCAGAGCCGGGACTGACAGAGACCCATCTCACGGCTAATCCACAAGCTCTCGGAGTTTCTGTCTCATCTGGCAAGGTCTCCACTGTGAGAGCCTCGTTATGGAACGACTCTTAAGTGTCTGGCCTCAAAGTCTCTTCATTAATGCAAGAAACCAAAACAGCACTTGCTCTTTTTCTCTAAGTGTTCAGTAACGAAGTTGTATGAAAAAATGCAAAAACCTTGGACGCCTGGGTGGCTCAGTTGGTTAAGCGACTGCCTTCAGCTCAGGTCATGGTCCTGGAGTCCCGGGATCGAGTCCCACATCGGGCTCCCTGCTCGGCAGGGAGTCTGCTTCTCCCTCTGACCCTCCCCCCTCTCATGCTCTCTGTCTCTCATTCTCTCTCTCTCAAATAAATAAATAAAATCTTAAAAAAAAAAAAGAAAACTATAAAAAAAAAAATGCAAAAACCTGTCCAGGCCCCCAACTCTTCACAGGGATTCAAGTTAAATTGCTTTTCACAAGCCATTTCGCAAAAACTCCAAAAGAACAGTGGAAAATATGCTGTTTGAAGTTTTATTTTTCGGAAGACATTCTAAACATCTTTCGAGTTGTGGCTGATACTCTAAAGGCACATGTGGAACTTTCAAATCCCCATCAGCACTGTCACTTTCGACGGCTCTGTGAAGGTCTGAAGCATCCGGCAACCACCTGAACAGTCTGGTAGGAAGTTCAGAGAAGAGGCGAACGGTTCGGCATCCTTTAACTGAAATGCCAGGAAGACTAAGTGAAGGTGACCGGTCAGATGAAATGCGTTACGTTCATTAACAGATGGCCAAAATGATTTACTAGTACGTAGCTATGGTAAATCTGCTATATCTTTGATAGTGATTAAGAAGCACTGACTTATTTCAGTCTCCCAAGACACAGATGAATCATCTTGTACACATTTGTGAGAAGACGAACAGCTTCCTGGATTCCATATGTAGAAGAGCCTTCAGTGAAAACCCGTGGGTATTGTAGGGAGGCAAAGAAAGAAACCATGCTTAGCGTTAGAAGCCAACTGAAGCAAATGTTTCCTGAAGAACAGTGGGTCCCACACTGCAGAGAGGTTAGGAAGAGGGCTGAGAATTTGTGGCTTGATTTGGCAAGATGGAGGTGGTCGTTGGCAGGAACGACGTTGTGGGTGCGGTGGAGACAGAAAGGTTAGTCTGAGGAGGCCGAGGGGTCTGCTGGAGGGAAGGAGATGGGGAGAGCTAGGACGAACAGCTGTCTCAGGACAGAATTCTTCCAGGGAAGCTGAAACATACCTTCGTAGATGAAGGGGCCATGAGAGCATCTGTCTTACTGCGCAAGTTACTGAGTATATGTACATGTTGACGGGAATAATCCAGTGGGAGGAAGAAAGTGAAGAAATGGCGAGAACAAGGAAACCTCAAGAAACACAGTTCTTGTGTGTGAGGGAGCGATGGGGCCTTCGGAGCAAGAATTCACGGCTCGTGGCTGGAAGTCAGGCAGAACACAGAGATGCAGACACGGGCTCGCAGAGCTGATGGTGGGAAGACAGCTAGTTAGCTCCACCTTCTATTCTCACAGGGACGTAAGGGCCAAGAGCACCCGCGAAGCGTGAGCGGAGGGTATGGAGGCCCAAAGACTGAGGGAATCAGAGTCATTCTGGAGCAAGAAAGACTGGACTGAGTCGGAAAGGGGACTGAATTTCAGACCAGTCCGGGCGGCCCACTTAAGATTCCAGTGTCAGTATTTTATTATTTTTTTTTATTATGTTCAGTTAGCTGCTGTGTAGTACATCATTAGTTTTTGATGTAGTGTTCAGTGATTCATTGGCTGCGTACCACACCCGGGATGCGTCACAGCACGTGCCCTCCTCAATACCCACCACCCTGTTACCCCCTCCCCCACCCTCCTTCCCTCTGAAACCCCCGGATTGTCAGTTTCAGTATTTTAAATAAAACTAGCTCTGCTGGGGCTCTACCCTCCGTGGGAAAAACGGGGGCTGAGGATCGCACCAGAATGCACCCAACTCTGAGGCTCTCACTGTAGCTTCAGGTGTCCATCTATCAGGGGAAGCTTTCACAGATGGATAAACCATGCATCCACTTAATTCACCACCACCAATCCCCGCCCTCAGCGCCCAAAGCAGTTTTAGGCTGAAAACAGGCTGCGTGCGAGCCAGGCAAAGTGAACAGAAGCTGCGCCTGCTATTTCCTCCGGCCTTAGACGTACTAATAAGCAGTGGAACAGGGTGCTGATTAAAGCCAGGAAAAGGAACAGCCCGCACAGGGTGATCCAGAAGTGAAAAATCAGCTGATTTATGGGAACCACGGTCATTAACTCTCATAATCATTACACAGAAGTGGATGCCCAGTAGCTGGGGGGGGGGGGAGTTTGGGTATTCAGGTATCCCCAGAATGGTATTGAAGAGCATCTCACTACCATAAAATGAGAAAAATTAATTTTAATTTTAATTGTATTGACCATAAGGCCTCCAACGTGAACTGAGAATTAGTTGACAAGGACAGGGCAATTATTAAAGGCAATATATCAAATTCTACTCAGATGATCAGTGGGGTGCTCCAGGCACTGCTGTTCGTGACCTTTCTAGTTGACACTTTCATTAATGATGTCTAAGAGGAGAGCCAGCATGGGAATGGATTTTCAGAAATGATTCTACCACAGGAGTTATTCCAAATGCAAGCTTCCAACATCACAGGAATAACTTGAGTAGAAATGAATACAAAGGTTCTTGGGAAGATGTAAAATTCAAGATAGGCAATTAGACAGTGAGATAACACAGATAGATGGGTAAAGTTCTAGGTGAAAATCTTAAATAGTAGGATGGGGACAGTAGCAGACCATGCCACCCCCCCAAATCTGCCACTTTGACATCCCAATTATTTTGAGTTAAAGTTGCTTAAGAGACGAACCATGAGAGACTATGGACTCTGAGAAACAAACTGAGGGTTCTAGAGGGGAGGGGGGTGGGGGGATGGGTTAGCCTGGTGATGGGTATTAAAGAGGGCATGTTCTGCATGGAGCACTGGGTGTTATACGCAAACAATGGATCGTGGATCACTACATCAAAAACTAATGATGTAATGTATGGTGATTAACATAACATAATAAAATAGAATTAAAAAAAAAAGAGCCAGGGTGAGAAAAACCCTCTGACCCTCCTTCACCCCCCTGAAAGCAGGAACTAAATCTCCCACGCAAAGGGCACCCTCCTTCTGCAAGCAGGGTAGAAGGCATCTCTACCACCAGAGATAGGGAACTCAAGGCTGAGAACTAAGAATAAATAAGCCTTGCTACTTCTTTCCTAATTTGCTACCCCACGCCCAAACTTCTTTGTCTTGCCAAATCTTCACAGATTGATTGTTTTCTTGTCAAAAAGGTATAAAAGCTCCCTACTTTGGTCACTTCTTTGAGTCTCATATTTTTATGGGCTTCCATACATACCAAATTAGATTTGTTTTTCTTGTTAATTTGTCTTATGTCTAACTATTAGATCAAAGGACCTAGAAGGGGAAATGGGAAAAAATTTCCCCCCTACAATGGTGATTCCTGGGGGGGGATCCCCAATGATTACACAGTTCCCAAATAGTTTTATTAGTGACATTTATTGAATAAAAACACCTGCCAGATACTATAAACACCACCGTTGTGTCTACAGAATGTAATCACATATACTGCAAGTACACAAATAGCCATATGCTTTTTCAAAAAATTTAAGAAAACATTCTTGATATACATTTTCAATTGGGGTAAAATTCACGTAACATAAAATTAACCGTTTCGAAGTGAACAATTCAGTGGCCATGAATAAAGTCATAATGTGGTGTCACCAGCCCTCCACCTGTTCCAAAACATCATCACCCCAAAAGAAAACTGCACCCACTAGGCAGTTTCTCTGCACACCCCCGCCATCATCCTCCTAGCCACGGGCAACCCCCAATCTGTGCTTTGTCTTTTTGGATCTATGGATTCTGTATATTTCATCTAAACAGAATCATACAACACGTGGCCATTTGTGTCTGGCTTCATTCACTTAGCGTAAGGTTCGGAAGCATGCATCAGTACCTCACTCCTTTCTGTGGCCGAAGCCAACGTGTTTTGAATGACGAAGTTGGCTTGCAAGCATGGCATGGACCCCCCTCCCAGTTCTGAGCGACAACAATACGCAGAACCCAGCAGAAATCCAGTGAAAACCAGCCTATTCTGATTAATGACAACTCTTACAGAGAGAAGAGCAAACAAGAGCTTGTTTTGTTAATTTTACTCTAAGGAATCATTCATGAAACTAAATATGCTGTCAGAGAAAACTTTCTTTACTTAAGCGACATTTTGATCTTTACTAAGGAGACATAATAAACATTCACTAATTACTGATGAGCTGGAAACTTTGGAATTCCTTAGCTAGAACGCAGAACGTACTCAGTAAATTTCTGCGGAGTGAATTGCAATAGGAATAGAGGAAACTTTGGTTTTGTTTGTTTGTTTGGGTTTTTTTTTCTGCTGGGTTTTTTTTTTTTTTTCTGTCCATCTCGAATTAATGCACTATGGGTGACATGGAAGGCAGAGTTGTTCCTTTTTCATGGCAAAAACCATGTGGATTCTCAGAATTTTCATGAATCTGCTTCTAAAACTGGTAACTGACCTACGTCAGGGATGGGGGGACAGGTAGGCTTTCTATGAAATGTCTTGAGTAGTCTGTAGAAAAAGTCAGAAAGGATCTTCCTTTTTCCTGTTTTAATCTACATCTTTATTCTGTGGGAGCTTTATTCTAACAATGTCTGGCACAGAATTTCTATGTTTTTATTCACTGACAGAAACACAGTGAAGTAATTTTTGAGACAGAATATTGGTCTTAACTATAATTTTTGGGCTATGATTTTAAGTCATCCTTTCTTCTATTAGTTGGTTTATATGCTTATGATTTAATTGACCAGATACTTTCTTATTATGAAACCTGGAATGGGGAGCTTCTGTTAAGGACCTCATTCCATTGAACTGAAGTGGGACAGCAATCTAACTTGATTTCCTAATGATACTTTTGAGAAAAAAAATGGGCCCTTTTTATATCATAAGCATTTTCAGAAAGAATACTAAGAAGCTGCGACTCCATTTACAATGTATACATTTTCCTCCAAGGAGACATTATTTCATTCTCTCTTGTATTTTAGATAGTTGGGTAAAAACACTATGCAAAATAACCGGAATTTGACTTTTCTCTGGTCTGTTTTTTCATAAATGTGTATCTTAAAGTTTGTCGTCATTTTATTTACTCATTTAATTTAAATGAGATAGCAATTCATTCCTGCAGAAACTAATCATTGCCCAGAGAGGTTTTAGAATGTAATTAGCTTATTACAAAAATGCGCCAGATGGGTCTACTATTCCTATGAAAACGTGTCCAACAGCTGTGAGAGCTATGAATTGAAGATCAATTATTTATAACTTTCAACGTAATTGTAGTCATCTATAAAACTAAATTGCAGCTACATAAAAATAAACTTTTTTTGGTGCCGAATCAGTTATACAGTTTGCAATAGAAGGTACAGAACGAGAAGCCCATATATTCAACAAGGCAGGATTTTATAAATACTTGCATAATCCAGAGAAATAGAACTAGATATGATGCTGAGACACAAAACAACACATGCTCAGTGTAAAATTTGATGAATCCATAAAACCGGATGAACCAATGGCCCCGAATTCCGGAGGCCTCCAAACGGCAGGGCAATCTTGGCTGTGAAAACACTGTCACGTAGCAGAGATAAACGAGATTTACGGTGTAGCCAGAGGCAGAACCGAGACATTTAGGAGGGGAGAAGATTCATGACCACGGAAGAGGCAGGGAGGCCAGCAGAAGAGGAGGCCTGATGCTTTTCACGAGCTCAGCTCGCTAGGAGCCCACGCGCCTACTGTTCCAACAGCGGGGGCCAGAGGGGTGGTCCTCAGGGTGGTCCTCAGGGAGCTCTGCAGCAAACACTACAGCTGCAAACGCCACCGTACACGGATGGCGTGTTCACCTCCCCAGAGGATTTTCACGGTTGGGCAACGATTACTAGAAAGGAGGAAGAATGTCTCCTGTTCCTGGGAAATACTGCGCTGGTAAAATGGCAGCTACATTTTTGCACAATATCCCCTGAAGATTGCTTGTTTAGCACTGTCATCCTCACATTCACTGTTGACCTTCAGCATTGGTGGTGTTTTAACTTAATTCTACTGGATGTTGGTCAAAGACTGAGGAAATCATCTACTCTCCCCATTCAATCATTTAAAAGAAATGGGTCAACCGTAACCAGAAAGTAGGCAAGTCTCAAGCAGGCAACACAAAGACAGATGAGAAACAAGTAAGAAATGTGAACTAATGTTCAGTCGCATTAGAAATAAAATAAACACACGGGCAATGAAGTGTCACCAGTAACAGGGGGCTGGCCAAGTCTTTGGATAAAGCACTTGGAATCGGAACAGAGAGAAGGGGATTCAGACAGTGACAATTCTCTCTCTCAAATAAATAAATCTTAAAAAAACCCTGACAATATGATTCTATATAAAGGGTCTAGAAAATCTAAAATAATTTGGGGAAAAAAAAAAAAGCTGGAAATTACACAATACCTGATTTCAAGACCAAGCTGCTGTAATCAAGATAATTTGGTATTAGCATAATCACAGCCATATACATCTATAGAACACAATACAGAGTCCAGAAATAGACCCATACATACATGGTCAGTTGATTCTCAACCCATTCATATATGGTCAAAATAATCCAATGAAGAAGACTTGTTTTTTCAACAAGTGGTATTGGAACCAAAAGGCATCCATACTTTAAAAAAAAAAAAAAAAGGAGGCGCCTGGGTGGCTCAGTCATTAAGCGTCTGCCTTCGGCTCAGGTCATGGTCCCAGGGTCCTGGGATCAAGCCCCGCATTGGGCTCCCTGCTTGGCGGGAAGCCTGCTTCTCCCTCTCCCAGCCCCCCTGCTTGTGTTCCATCTCTTGCTGTCTCTCTCTGTCAAATGAATAAAATCTTAAAAAAAAAAAAAAATACTCAAAATAGATCATAGACCTAAATGTAAAGCCTATAAAACTTCTGGAAAAAAACAAAGAGGAGAAAATTTTCATGACAGAGATTAGGTAAAGACTTCTTAGAACACAAAAAGCATGAACCATAAAAGAAAAAAAAATTGATAAATTGGACCTCATCAAAGTTAAAAACTCTCTGAAAAACACTCCAAGAAACAGAAAAGAGAAACCTCAGACTGGGAGAAATTATCTGCAAAATGTGTATCTGATATACATATATATAGTAATATTATATATAAATATATATACATATATATATACTCATATATATGTATATATATATAAACTTTCATAATTTAATGGTAAGAAGAACCCAATACAAGATGGACAAAAGATGGGAAAAGACAGTTACCTAAAGAGGAGGTATGAAAAGATGCTCAACATTATTAGTCATTAGGGAAATGCAAATAAAACCACAGTGAGATATGAAGACACATATACCAGAGTGGCTAAAATTATACACCATGAGCAACTGACAACATTGAGTGCTGGCAAAGCTGTGGGGCATCTAGAACTCACACATGGTTGGCAGGTGTGCACAAAGGAGGGGCCATCTTGGAGAATTATGGTTTGGAATTTCATATAAACAGATACTTACTACACTTGTACCTATTTATACCAAAGGGATGACATCACAGAGACGTACACAACTATTCATAGTTCAGAGCAGTTTTGTCTGTAATAGCCCGCAAGCACTTGGATGGATTAGCAAATTATAGAATTTCCATACAATGGAAGACCAAAATAAAAATGAATAAACAACAGACACATGCAACGACACGGAGAGGTCTGTAAAGCACGTGCTAAATGAAAAAGTCCAGACACACAGGCTACACACTGCATCATCCCATCTATATGATATTTATTAAAAGGCAAAACTACAAAGATAGGACGGCATATCAAGGATCGCCCGAACATGGAGGCTGAAGAAGGGACTGACGACCGAGAAACTCCAGGGAGCATTTTCAGCGATGGAAACATTCTGTATCTTGATTGTGCTCATGGTTATGCAACCGTTGACATTTGTCAAAACTTGACCTGTACACCTAAAAATCATGAATTTTACTAGGTGCAAGTTATACCTCAATACATCTGCCTAAAAAAATATATGTATTTCAATGATCAATTGGAGAGTTTGGAGGTAGGGAGATTCAGAGTAACTGCAGAACAGTATTTGTCCTTCTGAGGTTTCATTAACCCAAATGTGTTCTTCAAAATCCTGACATCGCCAAGCAAATATAAACCCCAAACATCCCTAAACAAATATAATTTTTATATGTATCTTTTACTAAAAAATAAACACTTTTTTAAAGATTTATTTATTTATTTTAGAGAGAGAAAGAGCCTGTGTGTGGAGGGCAGAGGGAGAGAATCTCAAGCAGACTCCCCACTAAGCACGGAGCCTGATGCAGGGCTCAATCTCACGACCCTGAGATCATGACCTGAGCCGAAATCAAGAGTTGGACGCTTAACCAACTGAGCCACTCAGGTGCCCACCCCCCAAAATAAACACTTTTTAAATGTAACTGTCAGCACTATCATTACTACATGATTTTTAAATATTCTTCCTTGTCCATTGTTTTGAAAAACTAAGCACAAAAGAACCTCTTTACAAGTGAAACACCCCTCCCACAGGTGAAGAGCCCATAAAGTTTTATCTCTCCACTGTTGCAATATTATTTTAAGATCACTTAATTCAAATCTAGTTCTCTAATTGGCTGAGATTTTCCAGTTTATATTGTAAAAATTCCCACCTTAGAGCAGTTTCCTGTATATGCATTTTTTTTCCTCTGAGACCTTGTCTGCCTAAAGGACAACAACTAATTTCTCAGAACGGCTGACAGCCTTCTTCCCTGACAACTCTGCTGCAATTTCTCCCCTGTTCTCCAGGGCATCTAATTCATTTCCAGGATAGCACCCCTCTGACACATATTTATCTCCAACTACAATGCCAACAGCAATTTTAGTTTATTTATCATTACTTGCCCAACTCTTAGCTAAGTGCCTCATACCTAGACGGCGTTAAATACAAGAATGCTATGGAAATAAATCATTTTCAACATCAGCTGTCATTTCTCTGAATGGGAGATTTCGTCCCTGCAGCAGATTGGTCTAAATGGGTGGCAGGTAGCCCAGGAGAGACTTCAGAATGAAATGGCACTTCTGAAGGGCAGCGGACTAAATCTTAATTTGGTTTCGCTTGCCCGCCATTTGGGTATTTTCATCAAGGCATTGTGTCATCCCCAATGACACACTAATGGGGGTCGCTTCAGAAACGTGCAGCGTTCCATCTGCAAAGTCTATACAGATCCACTGTGTTATAAATCTCATTCTGACTGTGTCTTGGACCAATCTTCACGTCTAGACCAGGGTTTTGCCCAGATCAGCAGCCCAGAGAGGCTCCAGGTGTCCACGTGAGGACACACGTGGCTTCTTCCTCTCTGAGCCAGAACTTCGCACCTCTTGTAGACCAGGTGAGCATGCTTATCTGAGCCAGATGGCTGGTCCAGAAGTCTGGAGAAGCACAGTCCTGTGCATATGGAATCTGGGTACCCTGAGGGTAGTGGGAGCATAAAGTAGGCATCACCACTCTCTCCCAGAGCAGGGCTGGGAAGGGCTGAAAGACTGCCTACAGGACGCTAATTCAGACCTATTTACACTGCTCAAGCTTCAAGTCTGCAAAGGTCCCTAGCCAAGGCGAATTCAGAGGGCTCCCTAGCAGGGAGTCCTATACACGCTTCTGCAAGTCCAGCTTATTAGCAGAGCGATAAAGACTTCATATTTACTAGATGAATCAACAAACCTACTACGTGCCAGGTCTGTTTCAGGAACCACATTTCCCAGATGGTATGTTCGGGTGTGCATATTTGATATGTTTTAAATTAAGTTTTCTGGTATTCTCTTGCTTCAAGTAGTTACAACCTGAATATCAACATGCTGGAGTTCAGGTATGTCCAGACCTCTCCTATCTTTGTATGATTTAGGGTTGTGCACCCCTCTATGTTCTGTTCACATACTTTGCTGCATTTCCTAGAATGACTCCTAAGTGAGATACCATCCTCTTTAATCAAAGCTAAGCTTTTCTAAAGCGAGAGAAGGGGAAATAAGAAGCTTTTCCATGACATTCTATTTGGACCTGGGGAATAAGGGCTGGCATCTGCTGGCTCCATCCTCAACTGGGATGGTCTCCCTATTCCCTAACAGCTCCCGGTGCTGCTCTCTGTCACCCGGAAACCAACACCTTCACCCAGCATTCTGGTTAGAACCTTGGCCAACTCTTCCGGGGATGCTTCTCATCCCTGCTCTTCTTGGCCACGGAAAAGGCAAACTCCTCCATCTGTTCTTGCCTCGTCTGTCATCCGATCTGGCTCTGTGCATCCTTTCTCCCTGACTCCATCTAATAAAAAAGACTTTTCTGATTTCAAATAAAGTATGAGAAACTGCATGATAGATGTATCAACTTGCTATGAAAATTATTATTATTATTATTATTTTGGTTACATTGCAAAAATATCCAGGTGGCAGCTCAGCACCTCAGAATATCTTAGAAATAATTACCTATATTAATTAAATATGCTTATCCACCCACTTAAATCCTCAATTTACTGCAGCACTAACCAGCTGAGAATCGACATACAAAGAAAACACTTTATTATGTTACTACAAACATCCTCTAAATGGTACGATAAAAAAAAAAAGTAAATTCAAACCTACTTTCTGGGCACGAAGGGGCATATTTGAAAATTCATATTAAGGGGAAAAAACAAAAATGTCTTCAATTAGATTAATTACCATTATCCACAACAAATATGCTAATGAATTTGCTCATCAGATACGCAGTCTTCTCTAGAGATACAAATATAGAGTATCTAGCAGAGCTATTAATTTGCTCTCCCCCATATTCTTACAAAACTTTGTGAACATCCATCATCCTTACACAACAACGACAACAAAAAAAGACAAAACCCCTCTAATTTCAAACCTCCATATATTTGGGTTATATAAATACTTTATGAGGAGCTTCCCCAGAGACCCAGCAAACTAGGGCAGTTGCCCCAGGCTCCAAGCTTTGAGAAGGACTAACAAACATTCATTCGATTATGCTGCCAAATATCAGAGAAAGACGGTGGAGTGTCAGGGCTGGGCTGTTGGTCAAGGAAGGTAGTTTTGTCCTACAGGGAAAGATCTTGAGGGCTTTCCATAAATACATGCACTCAGGACATAGACTCCAGCATCATCCGCAACATTAAGTGAGACAGGACACCTCTCAGCAGGTCTTTAATGACATGTCGTTAAGTGTGTGTGTGTAGGTGTGTTTGTGTGCATGTGTGTGCACATGCATATGAGGGGGTTGGTGAGGGGGTGAGCGAGAGAGGATGGATATATATATTGCTAAACCTGGCCCCATCACAAATTCTGATGTTTCAAAGGAGGAGGAGGGCAGGAGAGGACCAACGCAAGGAGGGAGAGGGATGGAGAAAGAAGCAGTTCAGAACATGTGGTTCACTTGCTCAGAACTTCACAGTCAGCGGTGGAGCCTGGATTTGGGGTCTAGGTCGCCGAGCTTCAAGCCTTCACTCTGAACCTACCCCATGCGTGCCATGACTTTGGGATTTCCAACATGAAGTCAGTGAATATAAGCACAAGTACATTCCTAACATCCAAAATACGCCTTTCCTGGATGAGGTTGCTATGTGCTCAGAAGACAGAACAGTGTTGACTTTACCACCTGTCCTTTTCCACAGAGCACCCCTCACAGATATTACCCAGAACTGACCGTGTTGATGTGTTGGATTTATTCATTAAATCACCATGAGATAAACACCGTGACTAGGCTTCAAGGCCACCCAGTGGAAGTGCTGATGAACATACTGTACGAATTACACTTCCAAGCACTCTGTAGACAGACACCCAACGCCCCTGAGCGGGACACAGGGCCCAGGGCGGAATGAGTCGCCATGCACGGTGGAGAGATGCATTCCTGACACCTTCACAGACAGGGACACGTGATCTAAACGTCCACCTGGTATCTGGACAGGATAGGCACGGCACTTTCTACAACTGAGGCTTCATTTCCAAGAAAGTATTTTGGATTTTGATGAGCTTATGTATTTATAAAGTAAAAGACGCAAAGGAAAAAAGATCCAGGTAATAGAGAAGTGATGTGGAGGGAGGGAGGGAAATAAGACAGGGGCCACCACTGGGGAACAACAGCCATGACCCCGTGTCCCGTATTGTCACATCCACGCCTGTAAATGTTGCCTCTCCATCATTGCACATTCTGATTTTCACTTCAAACGGAGGATTATTACACAATTTAACACATAATTATTGATGCTGCAGATTAACAGAACCTGAAGTTGACATAAAATACAATTACTGGGGCACTGTTGCTAGATCTCAAAGGGCATTTCTTTACCTTATTCAGCTTTAACAAACTATCCTTCCAAACTCATGCCTCAGTAAAGGTTTAGATTTTTAGAAAGTGTTTAGTCTTAAATTCTCAGCATGGGGAAGAGGATTTTAAATTACTTATAAACATTTATTTCTTACAAAGAACTGGTCTAAGGACTGGCAAAGAAATATAAATAAAACAAGAATAGCATATACAACTTACAACTGGCTTTTAAAAAATGTGTCAAAAAATTAACTGGCAATGAAAAATCCCTCATTGCCATTCATTACTTAATCAAATCCAGCATGGTAGAAGATATTCAAAATGCAACAGTAAAGTCTAATGTTTGGTGATTCTTTGTTCCAACTTCTTTATCAAGGTAATGAAAACTATCCTCAACTCACTTGAAAACATAAAGCACCGACTCCTCTCTCTATATATTGTACCTTGTGTATTTGCTAGAGCAAAATTCTGTCAAGCACTAGAGACTTTTTATTCTGTCCTGGAGGATCTACAGCATATATTTATAAAATCACTGGAGAAATGCGAATGGGAAAACCAAGTCACTTTGACCAGTAAATAAAGTATAGAAATCTAAACAACCTGAATCATTCCAAACATCCTAAATAAGATATCCGGTTGGTTAACTAAAAGTTAAGTAAATATTTTAATTTGGGGGCAGGGGGATATGGTATCCTGTAAATAATTTTTTTAAAGATTTTATTTATTCATTTGACAAAGAGCGAGCACAAGCAGGGGGAGAGACAGGCAGAGGGAGAGCGAGAAGCAGACGCTTAACTGACTGAGCCACCCAGGTGCCCACTATATATAAATTTTCACAGACAAGATATAAAGTTGAAAGTCTGTTTATTATTGAAACGTAAAGAAGCAGTAGCAGTATGCCCATTTTAAATCAGTGGGGGGATGACTGACTTTTGTATGGGAAGGCTATACCTTCCCCATCTTCTATATCCCAACAGGAATGTAAGCCATGTTTTGTTCACATCACCAAAAATCCTTTCTCCAGGGCTGTCTAACGCAATCATAAAATGCATTTTAAAAACACTGAAAATAAAAGAACCCAGTTGAACTGAATTGGGTAATATGTTTTGTCATATACAGTCTTAGAGTTTATGAATGATCAGATACTTCCCTGAATAAAAAAGTGCGAACAATGTATTTCTTTTCAGGAATCTGTGCTGGGTCAGGTCTTATTACTGTAAAATCTAAAGAACGAGCACTCAGTCAAACCTCTGAGTGAGATGACGGAAATACTGGGTACCGGTAGCTCTCAGATAAGGAGAGGGAAATACACCAGCACACAGAAGCCAATAAACTCCTTGCACCAACAGTCAGAGCTAACACAGCGTAAAGAACGCATCGGGATATAGTCAACCCGTTAGATTCTTCAGAGTTTAGAGAGGAATGTTGAGGGCATTCGGAACACAGTTTTAAGCATATCTCAGAAGGAAGTGATATAAAACCTCTGTTATCATCCTATAAAACTATGAAATATTTAAAAATATACATCCACATTGCTGAATGATCCCAGACGGTATTTGCCTAGCTCCTACAATCAAATCCCACTCACCCATGGAGGATTTGCTGCAATATTCCCCTTCCTTGAAATCTTGAAGGGAAAGTACCCATACAACTGAATTCCAGGAGAGTTTGGTTTGTCTGTCTACAAATACTTAGTCTTCACCCTAAGTTGTGTATTCTAATTCTTTGCATAGTTATTGAGGACAAAATAAAGACCAGGCCCCATGCTAGGTTCTGGTGGGCAAGAATATGTGCTGAATATATATGTGAATTGTAAATGAAATGTCTGCATTAGGGTCATGTCAGCTCCCGTGATTATATACACACATTCAAACATCTCTCCAGAGTTTAAAAAAATACCCCTTAACGTAAGGGAGATATTTCTATATGTAGACATTCTGAGAAGTGTAACAGATTTTTTTTTTTTTTTTTTGAGGCACGATCAAAAAAGACTTACGGTGTTCTCAATTACACTTTGAAAATCATTCCTTTTCAAGTAGGAAATACCTGCTCAAGTGTTTTTTAATGGCTTGAATAATTATTCTCACAATATTAAAACAGCCAGCTGAAAAGGGTACCAAGCAATTTTTCTTGTTTCACATGTATTAAGGAGCAAAGGTACTTCAAAATTTAAAATCTTTTTTTTTTTTTTTTACTGGAATTCAATCAAATTACATACACACACATATAGGCATGCACCTTTCAATTCTATTCAAAGTATTACCAATGTACATACAAAGTCTCCTATTTCCTGCTGGTAGGATGTGAGACTGAAAGAAACACGGAGGTCAGCCAGGTGCACGCTGTCCTTTAGCGAGTCAGGACAATTCTAAAGAATATTAGATTCCAGTAGAAAAAACAGAAATTTTAAGATATGTTGAAGGATAAATGGCCTTTGCTCATGTCTGTGGCCTAAGCAGAACTAAATGAATATCTAGCTTTGAATTTCCTGCAATCTCCTTTCTTTGATCAACTAAAAGATTTTGAATACATTGAGCAGTTCTGCTCATCTGGTATCTGCAGCAATGGTAGATAAGAAAAATGTATTAAACCTGAGTTAATTAAAATGCTTTTGCTTTATTTCTTTGGTTGTTTCATGGGAATAATGCTAATAAGATTTCAGGAGAGAGAATTATATGTGCGAAGCTACCAAGATAATTCGTTAAGTGACAAAGAATCGTGCTATCACATGCTAAAATGCTAACACATAAAAGAGTAAGTTTCTTTCCCATGTAATTGTTTTTAACATGTGAGATCAGAAGGCAACTGGTTTGATTTTATCACTTCTCCATCTAGAAAACCGAAGGGTGACAATCAGGGCGACAGGGTTCTTGGGTAGGTCGCCTTGTTAAACCACACCCACGCCCCAGGCGCTAGAGATCAAAGCCTGCGTTTCAGAACCAAGCGCAGAATTAGGATTTGAACCCAGATCTGTCTGGCTCTGGAGGATGTAGCCGACCACCAACTGCTTTGTTTCTGACTACTTTGTACAGTCAGTGGACACACGCTTAACCCCAAAGGAGCGGGTTTTCGTGAGAGTATAATCAAATGCTGATGATTATTTCCTTCTTCGGCTGGGACGATCTCTCCTCCTGTAGCTTTTGTAATTTTGGATTAAAAAAAAGTCTCAGGACGTCACTGTGTATATAACTATGGTCTTTGTTCCAACGTGGGGATAGATCCAGAGTACAATTTAAGTATCCCTCTTAAGTTCCCAATACAGCAATAACAAAAACATTTTAGGATATTTACAGATAAGGCATTAACTATACTCAGATTATGGTTTACTAAAGTGTAGGACCTTCAGAAATCTTCTGTTTATATTCCAGTGATGACTTATCGATGGCAGATAGCAGCAAAAAACATACGGCTTCAGCAGATACTGGATCTGGGGGAAGAGCTACCTTACCTACTTACATAAAGTCTCTTCACTCCAAAAGCAGAAAAAGGCCTCGATGTGGGATGCTACCTAAATTGGGCCCAACCAAACTCCCACTCTTCAGTTTAATATCTCTGGCAATTGGTAAATAGATACCGCATTTTTATATAGTTTTCTCATGTTATTTGGTGTAAATTGGGCTTGAACAATACTGGTTAATTCATTAAACATGTTGATGAGAAACAGAAAATCATATATTTATATATCTGTGGATAACTTTTTAAAATACTTGGATATAACTTGAAGATGATAACAATAGTACAAAGAATTTATGAATACCCTTCACAGAGATTTTGACATTCCATGACAGTTGATTTACCCTTTTTTCTTCCTTTTCCCTTTTTACCTTATGTGCATGTGTGTATTTCCCCCCAAACTCTTTCAGAGTACGTTGCAGATGAGATGAGCTACTATTTCAATGTGTATTTTCTAAAAGCAAGGAATTCTCTTGTAGAGCTGTAGTGCAATTGTTAAAATCAGGAAACTGACCTTGATACAGTACTGTTATCTAATCTACAGATATGACCATATTCAATTTCTAAATTGTCCCAATAATGTCAAGAGCAAGTGAAAATCCAAGATAATGCAGTGCACTGCTGTCTTGCCTTTTTAGCCCCTTCCAATCTGAAAGAGTTTCTGAGTCTTCTCTTTCATGACACTGACATCTTTGAAGAGTACAGGCCAATTAGTTTGCAGGATACCATCAGCTGGGTTTGCTGGGGTTTCTTCATGATTAGACTCAGTTTGCACCCTTCTGGCAAGAATACCATAGAAGTTCTGCTGCGTCCTTCCATGCACCCTTTGTAGGAAGCCCATGCTAAGTGTTCCCACCTGAAGGTCATTATTTTACCTTTTGTTATAAATATAGATCTGCTGACAGATATTCTGAGACTAAATAAGTCTTCCGTTACTTCTGAAAGTTCACCCATTTCTTTAAGCATCCACTGATGTTTCTCCTCTAAATCATTTATTATCATGATGGCGGACAAATGGTGGTTTTCAAATTCCATTGTCCCTTCTACATTTATCAGATGGCTTTCTACTGAAACAAAAACCTCCTCAGAGGGGCTCCCAGACTCTAACTTTATTTAATAGTTGTAATCCTCCAGTATCATCATTTTGACATTTTTATCCCAGGTTTAGCCAGTAGGAACTCCTTCCTATTGATCCCTGTGTCCTACTGACGTCTCCTCATCGTTCTTTGAACACTTTGAACACTTCCTTACCATTTCACGCTAATCTTGGACTTTCTCTGCCCTGGCCCTGGAATCAGCCATTTCTTCAAGGAACCTCGGTCATCTTAGCGGAGAATGGTATGTAGAAACCAAGAACTAGGTACTAAGTGTGTTCATTCCTAGTACAGTGTCATGGGTTCTAGACCTTCTCAGAAAACAGAGCTAGGGATGTGTATAACTATCTATTAATGCAATCCATTAGTTCACACTGATACCTGAAATACAAATCCAAAAACACAGGGTTTGTTCTCTCTTTCCCTGTTTCCGTATTTATAACGTCCTTCTCCAGAGTGAGAACCCTGGCTCCCATTATCTATAATATATATACTTATTTGCTCAGGCATAGAATGAATAGAAAGTAGTTTCCTAAGGTAACTGACGACTAATTCCTGATTAAAAAGCATGGGTGGGTGGCCGACTAGCATTGCCTTAGTGGCTAGAAGTGTGGGCTTTTTAAATGAAACTTGATAATGTGATTATGAAATTTAAATATGTGAGCAAGGAGTCACAGATACACCTGAAAAGCAGGTATCAAGGCTGATTATGATGAAGGGTGGTCCTGGATCACATAATAACCAAGGAAGAGTGGAGGAGTAAGTTGCGGCTTAGTCAGTATGAACTAAAACAGGCAACAATATGGTTGAATCTTAGCAAAATCACACTAAGTGAAAAAGTCAGTCCAGGAAGATTATCCACAGTATGATACCTGTTTTATATAATAAGCAATTCGCAACAAAATTATATAAAAAGAAAAGGCAATGATGAGCAGGAGGTTGAGGATGCTGATTATCTTGGTTGGAGGTAGCAGGTGGATGGAGAAATCATATGATTACATGTAGGTCATTGCAAAACTTCTACTTTTTTGTTTTGCTCTGTTATTTTGAGAGAGTGAAAGCGTGCATGCAGATGGGGGATGGGGGATGGGGAAGAGAGCATCTTAAGCAGGCTCCATGTGGGGCCTGGAGCCTGATGCAGGGCTTGATTTCAAGACCCTGAAATCATGACCTGAGCTGAAACTAGGAGTCAGAGGCTTAAGCTACTGAGCCACCCAGGTGCCCCTTTAGCTTTTGTTTTGTGTGTGGATTCATAAATTCTTATTACACCATTGAAAACCTAAATAAACTAATTTAAAGTAAACTAAGTCAAATGCAGTCCACACACGGACCAAAAATACTATACGAAAGCTGGAAAATGTGCGACAACATTTAACATAGATTGGCTACCATCTAACTTTCTCTTTAATGACCCAGGGCATCATTTTGTAATGTAGTTACATTACATGAAACATGAAAAACGGTGGCAAATATGGCTGGGGTAAAATGGTCCCTGGTCATAGGAGGTCCTGTCCTTTGCACTTTTAAAGTCAGTCCGCATATCTTAGCCATTTCTTTCTCACAAACAAACAATCCAATGGAGCTTGCTATTGATGAATTTGCAAACCTCACTATTCTAATGAACGATTAGCTGTATCTAGCTCTATAAGCCTTTGGCAAGATACACTAAGTCTATCTGAATTCACCATTTGATTTTTCTGAGGGACACATTTTCCCTTTCTTTCTAGTTGTTACCTAATGAGAGATGTGCTTATGGGGTAGAATAATTTTGACACTTTGAAAAACCTTGGTACATGTCCCCAAGCTGAGCTGTCTGCCACCTGCCCTCCCTGGCATGCTGTCATCATACTTGGTGTTTTTCTCCCCCAACAATGCCAGGCACTGGGACTGCCTCTCTTTTCTCCTAGACTAGCTCTCTGATGACTTCTCATGGCTCATCTACCTTTATATCAGGAGCATTTAACACCTAGGTTATTGCAAAAGCCTCTTGGCAGAACCTCTTCCTGATGGCTCTGTGCTCTCTTTATCCATGATCGCAACTATTCCCCGAGTTACTATTTATTATTATTATTATTATTATTAGTGTGATCACATCACTCTCATCACTCTTCAGCTTAAAACCTTCAAATGTTTCCTATGCAAGAACAGAATGTATTTCTCCAGCTTTTTTTTATTATTATGTTATGTTAATCACCCTACATTACATCATTAGTTTTTGATGTAGTGTTTCACGATTCATTGTTTGCGTATAACACCCAGTGCTCCATGCAGTACGTGCCCTCCTTAATACCCATCACCGGGCTTGTATGAACGAGTCTCAGGGGTCTGCAAGTTCTATATAAGAATTTTTGAATTCTGTGTTTTAATTTCAGGTTCATCTTTGAAGAAAAACTTAAACTTATTCTAAATTATCTAGATAATTTTTTTAAACCTTTCATCATACTGGAATCTCCAAGGAGGCTTTGGAAAATATCAATCCACAGAGATCCAAACCCAGATGTATTATGATGTACTTGTTCTCAAAAAAGGGATGCATATCAAGCTTAGGAATTTGGACTATACATTCTCTAGGTGATGGGTTGTCTTAGAAGATTTTTAAGGAAGGAGCAAACAAAGGTAGATCTACATTTGGAAAGGCATTCCTGGGGCACTGTGTGGCTCAGTCGGTTAAGCATCTGCCTTCAGCTCAGGTCAGGTCCCAGGGTCCTGGGAATGAGTCCCACGTCAGGCTCCCTGCTCAGTGGGGAGCCTGCTTCTCCCTCTCCCCGCCCCCCTGCTCTCTTTCCCAAATAAAATATTAAAAAAAATAAAAATAAAAAAGCAATTGTTTTTGTATATACAATAAAAAATCTTAAAAAAAAAAAAAGCAAAGGCATTCGTAGCAGCTCTGTGGATGATGGATTACTGGTGACAAGCCTGGAGGCTGGGGGCCATGAAGGTGGTAGTGAGGACAGCCAGGCAGGAGATAAAGAGCGCCAGATTTAAGGCTGTGTAAGTGGGAACCGCGAGTATATTAAGAGAGAGATGTGAAGGAGTGAAGACTACAGAGTTGGGAGGACTCTGGTGGGGACAACGGGCGGTGTCACTTTCCCCAACAGGAGAACAGCAGAGTAAGTAGGGATCTGGAAAGAACTGAGTGAGGAATGATGAGTTTAGCCCCACCCGCAGGGTTTCTGCCTGCCTGCAGGCCACCTGAGTACACAAGTCCAGAAGAGATGAGTCTTAAAAGTAAAACTTGATTGTTGGCGTTCATGATCCTACAAACCTTGGTAGCTTCTTTCCTTGCCTGCAATGGATCTAGATTTTCTCATGACCCTCCATCCCAAAGGAGAGCAGGGGAAAAATTCCCTTGCTGGCTAAATGCATTTCCGTGCTTGCAGTAATAGCATCGCTTATGGGCCTTGGGATCTAGCTGGGAGCTGACTGCCGCTGTCCTGGGGTCTGGGCAGACATGTCCCGGGGTCCCCTTGCCTCTGAGCCCTGGCCGCAGGGAATACGCTGCTCTCAGGCGGGCTCCACACAGGTTTGCCTCTTTTGCTATGGATCTGGACTAGGCATCCTCTCTGTGTCTTGTTCTCGCTGTCCCGCCCTTCAGCACCAGGGAGCCAGCCCACTAAGTACCCAATTCTCAGATCCCTCCTTTCCCAGGGGGC
>NW_023270387.1:2031509-2085989 GCF_011800145.1 Mirounga leonina
GGGAGCCAGCCCACTAAGTACCCAATTCTCAGATCCCTCCTTTCCCATGGGGCCAGCCCACTAAGTACCCAACTCTCAGATCCCTCCTTTCCCATGGGGCCAGCCCACTAAGTACCCAACTCTCAGATCCCTCCTTTCCCAGGGGGCCAGCCCACTAAGTACCCAATTCTCAGATCCCTCCTTTCCCAGGGGGCCAGCCCACTAAGTACCCAATTCTCAGATCCCTCCTTTCCCAGGGAGCCAGCCCACTAAGTACCCAATTCTCAGATCCCTCCTTTCCCATGGGGCCAGCCCACTAAGTACCCAATTCTCAGATCCCTCCTTTCCCATGCCAGCAGTTTTTAAGCTGATGGCCTCCCCTACCTCTTCTTTCTCACTCACTCCCTTACCCCACCCTTTTCTCCCACTCTCCCTGACTCAGACTTTCTTTTACCTCCCCGTGTCTTATAGGGGCTCCCCCTATTCACCTCCTCCCCAGGTGGTGTTTTACCCCTCACTCCCCGGGGCCATACTCTGGGGGTACAGGTGCACAAACTAACGTTCCCATTCAGGGAGAGAGCCTGGGAGGTATTCCAAAGGTTTAAAACACCCTTATTATCCTCACAACCACCTTATAAGCATTTTAATCTTCATCTGACAGATGAAGAAAGTGAGATGCAACATGGTTCAGGAACTCCCCATTTCTGCAGAGCAGAAGTTTCAGAAATAAAACCAGGTGTGGTAGATTTCAAAGGTGATCTATTCCCACTCCCTCCCACAGTGTCTGGGGGGCCAGGGAAGGAGGACATGGCTCTCTGGGCTTCCGTAGCTCCACGCGTAACCGCATACAGAGGGGAACATGGCAGCTCCCACAGGGTTTGGTCCCCACACATGGCCTGCCTTCTCCCATGCCCATTTGTTGCCCACGCACGGTAGAGATGTTACATGGCCCTAGCATTTTAGTGAGCACCTGCTCTCTCTCTGGACTCCTACTCTCTACTTTGGAAGTATCTATTTCTTACTTCTCTACTGCTGGGTCGCTTAATGATGCATTCCATGTGGTTTAGCTCCTCAACCTGAAAGTCCGATAAAATCTCATCCAAAATGCTTTTGAGTGTGTTAATGTGGACTAGTCAATATAATTCACGTTGACTTTGGAAGCGGCCCACCAAAATATTATTTCATTTTAGTAAGTTGATTATATTTTGACCCCAAAAAAGGCCTTTAAAATAATTATGGCCATGGTATGAAGTATTTAATATTTAGGCAATCAGCTGTTTACCAATAAGAGCAGAAATATTACAAAAAGTCATATTATTTACTCACTTCATATACTTTCTGTTTCCTAAATAAATATGAGATTTAACATTGTCTGGGCTTGCTTGTACTTTAAGAAAGCTTTCACTTAGCAATTGGCATACTAAGAAATGTTTTACCATGTAGATGCTTCTTAACGTCTACTTTGCATATTGCTTAAAAATAATTGCTTATGTTGCTATTTTCACTTTAGTAGATAGTATTATTTAATTTTTCTCAGTTCTGACAATATCAAGCACAGATCAAAAATCTGAAAAAAACTCATCCACTGAATTAAAAACAATGTAGATGCATTCGCTGAATAATTCAGGCTCCACTCTCCCAGGCAAACAAGAAGTAGTCTGCCCTAGTATCTTCCTATCTTTAATTACCTTAGCACAATGTGTAGGTGATAGTATTTACTCAAGAAAGATCTATGGCATTGCAATAAGCCATTTGTCACCTCACTCTTCTCAAATTATCAGGTTGGTACACCGTGAATTCTTGAACAGATATGCTAATTCTAGACTAAGGGCCACTTTCAAGCACTGTTGACAATTCCCTTTATGAGTGCTTTGTCTAGGTTATCCAACACACATATGGTAATAAGAGTAGCTGTAATCTGAAAAATTAATCTTTACATAAATACCTATATATTACCACATCCATGAATGAATTATTAATAGCTAGGATACAGAGAAAGAGGCTGAAAATATGATATAATGGCATTTATGCATAGTATAAATGTACATTTCTGAGCAGAGCAATGAACCTCTAAAAATTTATTCATTTTGTACATGCTTTGAAGTATATGTCACGCTCTTCGGATTAAATGATAATGGTACTGACATATCACTGTCTATGCATATGAACGTGACTGAAAAGCCCGATGAGTTACTCTTCATTTTCCCCACTAATTCTACAGTAAGTGGGATTAAATGAAGTGAAAAGAGGATTGGTACAGTCTGTCCTCGATCAGGAGAAAAGCGAGCACTTTTTATGTCTGAATCAATAAAATCCGTCCTTAGCACTGCCCTCACCTAAGAGCAGAATTTCCAAAGACTGAGATTCATTACATCTTTGGTCTTTTAACACTGTAACCTTTTGCCATTACCAACAAGGGAATAAGTTATGATACATGTGCTTATCAACAGGAAGTAACTGATGCTTAAGCCAAAAAAAAAAACCCAAAAAGACCCCTCATGTAGTATCAACCATCACCAGATTTGAACTATAGGTCAGAAATTCAAGTACTTGAAAATCGCACATGGCAAAATAATAATAATAAAATGAAATCACGCATGACATTCAGTAATTCAATTATTACCCATGATCCATCTAATTCATTCATCCACTGGACAAGTATCTATAAACATTTGCTTTATTCAGGGACTGTATGAGATGTCAGGAATACATATATCGAGCAAAAGTATAGTGCTTGTCCTGAAGAAGCTTACAGACTTGTGTGTTTCCAAAACTGAAGCAAGTTCTACGCCACAAAGGGCCAACTGTGACCCTAAACTGTTCACCTTACATAAGGAGAGGAGGGAGGGATGGAGGGAGGGGGAGAGATAGGAGGGAGAGGAGCTGATCTGAATGAAGCCATTTAAACAAAACAGAAACAAGCCTTTAGCAAGGGAAGTAAACTATTCCGGTAGTTCAAAACTTGTGCAATTGAATTAATCAGCAAAAATGTCCTATATTTGTTGCTTCAGGGAGTCTAAAGAATAACTTTGTCTCATAATATTTTATTGTTTAATTAGGAAACCAAGAATTATTCAAGGCATATATTCAATTTAACTGTTAAATGGGTGGTACAAGGAGCAAGTTCTACAACAAATAACGGAGAGTAATCACTGGTGTTCTTTCTCATAATAAGTACAACAGTATGACTAATATTTCTGTCAATGAAAGTAATAATGCCAAGGATTATAGGAGAATGAAGAACCAGGGCAGCAAATCTTAAATGTATTAAAAACCAATTACACTCTAAACTAAGATCAATGAATGACAAACAGCAGAGTTGAACTTTTTAATTTGTGAGTTTTCTCTTCTTCAGAGAGAATTCAGAGAAGTGTGGACATGAAATGCTTGACTTTCATAGCAAGATCGCTCCCCAGTAAGGGAACAAACAGTAGTATGTTATGGAGTGAACGCAGAATTGACGTCATCCCATTCATTCCACAAACCATTACTGAGCCTCTGGACTGTGACGGCAACATTGTAACATGGGTATTAGGGACACACCTGGAAGGAGCCACGGGATGGATTTCAGACAAGCCTGTCGTCACTTCTATCTTACCACCAACCTCCCTCTCTCTCACAACCCTATTCAAACTCATGGTCCCCATGCTACCCAGAGGGGACAGGAATTGGTAGGCAAGAGGGGGTTATGAGGCAGATGGAAAGGCTTGGTGGAAAACAAAGCTTTTAATCATGTTTTGAAATACGCAAGTAGCTGCACATAGGTAGACAGGAAGTGAACGCTAAGAAGTTGGGCATATAGAAGCACCCAAACCCCAAAACCTTAATATATAGAGGGGCATGTGTAAGACTGAAGCAGTAACAAGGAATGGTCTGACGCTGAAGCTTTTTAATTCAGATATTTAGGATGAGTCATTGGTCAAACTGTCTAAGGCAAGTTTCCTAAACGAAAGTACTTCTCAAACTTCCCTACCAAGAACTGTGGAAGTGAGAGGAGAGGAGATGTCCAGGCAGCCCGACCTAAATCTGGTCCTTTTTCAAAGTCTCCTGGAAATCTCATTTAAAATTTAAATTTGACTCCATGATATATCAATTGTGTCTTAATATTAAAGCCATGGCTTAAATACCTTCTGGAAAAGAAACAGACATTATGACATCATTTTGATTAATATGCAAGATACAACTCTGCACTGAGTTAAAAAGGTCTGAAAAGTGGGCTGAATTGAAGAGATTTGATACTCACTACCTATCCCTTTCAGCACCTCGACGATTTCTTATGGCCATATTGGTATCACAGTATTTCACGAACATACTCTGACGTGCGTTAGAGTAGCCAGCCTCCGGCATGCCCTTCCACCGTGATCCTTGCTCACCTCTTGTGTAGTGGGGTACCACACACACTGAAAGGGTGACCTGTATGACCAACACATATCGAGGAAGTGATGGTGGGTGACTTCTGAGAAGAGGCCATCCAAGACACTGCAGCTCCCATACGGGCCTCTGGGATTGCTGGCTCTGGGCGGAGCCAGCTGCCATGTCATGAGGACACTTACACAACCCTGTGGAGAAGCCCACGGGGGAAAACCTGAGGTCTCCAGTCAATAACCCAGCACCAACTCGCCAGTTATGTGAGTCAATGTGAAAACAGCCTCAGGCGTTTCAGAGGATTGCAGCCCTGGGTAATGTCTTCACCGCAGTTTCATAAAATAATCAGAGTTAGAAATGCCTAGCTAAGGCATTCCAAAAAAATCTTTTTATGAGACAGAGAGAGAGAGCACGTATGTGTGCATGAGGGGAGAGGAGGGGCAGAGGGAGAGACAGAATCCCAGGCAGGCTCCATGCTCAGTGCAGAGCCCAATGCGGGGCTCAATCTCATGACCCTGAGATCATGACCTGAGCCAAAATCAAGAGTTGGATGCCTAACCGACTGAGCCACTCAGGGTCCCTAAGCCATTCCAAATTCTTGACTTAGAAAACCACCAGGAGATAATACATATTTCTTGTTTTTCTTGTGCCACCAAGTTTTAGGATATTTTGTTATGCACAACAGATAAATAATACATAAGTGGATACAGATGGCAATTTTTTTTTAATTCTTCATGACACTATGTCAAGGCATTACCTGAAAGGAAGTGTGTAGAGCCCTTGCAATAAGCTGGTGGAGTTCTATTTTCAAGCTACTACTGACAGAAAATTCATTGAGTTAATCTTCTTGGTAAGAGGTAACGTTGCTTCTTTTATGTGACAGATTGAAATATTCTCTGAATCACTTTTCAGTTTGTTTTTTAATGCCTTGGAAAAATAAGTCATCAAAAGCTATTTTTCTTTCACCGCGAAACCTATAATTTCTGTCAAATCCAAATGAAGTAAGAACCACAAAGAACATATCGTCCATATGATCAACTTCCTTCATCCAACTATAAAATTTCACTTGTATTATACTAATGTTGATAGAAATGGTAAAAAAACCAAAAAACAACTTTTCAGTTTTGTAATTGCAGCTGTTGATAATAATATTCAGCTAAAAATATGTAAAATAAACCAAATTTATGAGAACAAGATCAGCAGTTGATTCAGGTCTTTGTCTTTTGTCATGATGCCCCATACCTTCCCTTCCAAAAAAAAATAGCCACAATTCAAACCCAAGTTTCAGCACTTTAACAACCTTTCTCACCTTGAAATATATATTCATAGAATAAGCTTTTCAATTCATCTAGCAAATCACCATAAATTTGTCTAAAATGATAGCTATTTGAAGCACTTGATTTTCTAAAATAATATTTATTAATGATCCCATTGAAAACAAAAAGAGAACCATGGGCTGAAGTCAGTAAGGCAGTCAATTCTTTCTATTATTTTTTTAAATTTTTTTTTATTGTTAACATTAATCACCATACATTACATCATTAGTTTTTGATGTAGTGTTCCATGATTCATTGTTTGTGCATAACACCCAGTGCTCCATGCAGAACATGCCCTCTTTAATACCCATCACCGGGCTAACCCATCCTCCCACCCCTCTCCCCTCTAGAACCCTCAGTTTGTTTTGCAGAGTCCATCGTCTCTTATGGTTTATCTGCCCCTCCGATTTCCCCCCCTTCATTCTTACCCTCCTATCTTTTTTTTTTCTTAACATATATTGCCTTATTTGTTTCAGAGGTACAGATCTGTGATTCAACAGTCTTGCACAATTCACAGCGATCACCATAGCACATACCCTCCCCAGTGTCTATCACCCAGTCACCCCATCCCTCCCACCCCACCCCCCACTCCAGCAACCCTCAGTTTGTTTCCTGAGATTAAGAATTCCTCATATCAGTGAGGTCATATGATACACGTCTTTCTCTGACTGACTTATTTCGCTCAGCATAACACCCTCCAGTTCCATCCACATTATTGCAAATGGCAAGATCTCATTCCTTTTGATGGCTGCATAATATTCCATTGTGTATATATATATACACACCACATCTTCTTTATCCATTCATCTGTCGATGGACATCTTGGCTCTTTCCATAGTTTGGCTGTTGTGGACATTGCTGCTATAAACATTGGGGTGCACCTACCCCTTCAGATCCCTACTTTTGTATCTTTGGGGTAAATACCCAGTAGTGCAATTGCTGGATCGTATGGTAGCTCTATTTTGAACTTTTTGAGGAACCTCCATACTGTTTTCCAGAGTGGCTGCACCAGCTTGCATTCCCACCAACAGTGTAGGAGGGTCCCCCTTTCTCCGCATCCCCGCCAACATCTGTCATTTCCTGACTTGTTAATTTTAGCCATTCTGACTGGTGTGAGGTGGTATCTCATTGAGGTTTTGATTTGGATTTCCCTGATGCCAAGCGATGTTGAGCACTTTTTCATGTGTCTTTTGGCCATTTGGACATCTTCTTTGGAAAAATGTCTGTTCATGTCTTCTAGGCAGTCAATTCTTAATAAATGTAACCATGGCCTGGATAGAGTTGATTGAGTTCCCCAAATTTTGCTTTTCATAGAAATGTCAATTATTGCTAAACTTTGTCCCCGTTGCTGGCCGATCAGGCAATATAAAGTTTAATGTATTTTTGCTGATGACATTACATATATAAACGAAATCCATTAAAGTGTTAATTTTAATAGCTCTAAAATTATATTGACAGATGGGCAAGAAGTCAACCTCTCAAGCAGCTGTTTAGGGATACAGTCTCTGATGGTATCAAGAACGACGCTTTTCTAAGTGGTTACCTCTTTTTGACCCAGAAAAATTTCAATCTTATCCATGGCAAACTTTAACAAAATTCCTCCATTATGTAAATCCCACTTTCAAAGATCTTTCTAAAATTAGTCTTGAAGGAAATTCCAAGAAAAGTATTATTTTCTGGGTCCGGTTGTATCTTTTACCATATAGATTATAGTTATGATTTTTTTTTCATCCAAAAACACTAGTGACTCTCATTCAAAATTCATGTGTTTAAATTTTTGGTTCATCTATTTTAAGGATTGGTTCAAAACACTAAAGTTTAGGCTTATTTGTGTCATCACAGCTAATTAAAACCCATAAAATTTAAGTTTTAAGAACATCCTACCATTGTCTCTTAATACAAATATACTAGTGGTAACCAACAGCAAACATCTTCGGGGTCCTCTTCTTGTTAGTCGTGACCCTGTATATTTCAGGTTGCTGTAAGTTGCCCATATGATGTATTGGTTTCATAATATATTGGCTTCATATTTATATTCTAGTAGAAAATGAAATCCATTAAATTTTTAAGACTTAAAGAATGGTATAAAATTTATAAAAAATATCTTGGTATCTTGGTCATTTGTTAACCAACTGCAGGGAAAAGTGGAACAACAAATATATGGTGGTTTTCATACAAAGTATTTGATCTGGCCAAAGGTGGAGAAAAGCTGAAATGATGTGTGGGAGCAATATTTTTAACAGAAAGTTTGAAGTACCTGGCATATAAGAAACAAACATAATTCAAGAGTTGTCTCTGAAGGTTTTTGAAGACATTTTAAGAAATGGGGCATTCCATAATGAACAGAAGTCCCATTACCTTTTATTTTCCTGAGCCTTGGTTGCTTTTTTCTATAGTTTGTGTTAAGACCACTAGATTACCTGATAACACAAAAGCATCAAATTTTCCAATCACTAATTACACAGAAAATTTGTCTATTCTCTAGGCTTTCAAACAAAAATAAAAATAAAAAATAAAATAAAATATGACACTGTCCCAACAGAGAAAAATTGGATTGTGTTGATTTAATTAGAGCATACACGTGACAAAATCTTGGAAGACTGCTTGTTGGGATGAGCGCTGGGCATTGTGTGTAAGCGATGAATCACTAAACGCTACTCCTGAAACCAATATTACACTCTATGTTAACTAACTAGAATCTAAATAAAAACTTGAAACAAACAAACAATAACATATCCTCAAACTTCTAATAAAGCATTGACAGTGCAGGAAGATGCATCATATTGTTCTGAGCTTCACACTACCTGACACTCCGGCACGTTGGTCCATCTCACGTGGAGAAGAATGAGCATAAAGTAAGCTGTCCTCTGGACAGTGTTGTTAGATAAAATACAGGACAGTTAAAGTTTAACTTCAGATAAGCAATAAGCAATTAAGTATGTTTAAGTATGTCCCAAATATTGCATGGGACATATATATATTAAAAATTACTATTTATGTGAAATTTAAATTAGTCTGTGTGATGGTTGATTTTATGTGTCAACTCGACCCAGATTTATTTTAAGTATGTCTGTGAGGGTGTTTTGGGGTGAGATTACAGTTGAATCTGTTGCCTGAGCCAAAGCAGATTGTCCTCCCTAATGTGGAAGTCCCGCATCCAATCAGTAGAAGGCTTGAGTAGAACAAAAAGGCTGACATTCCAGCTGGTAAGAGGGAGCTGCTCCTGCCTTTCTTCCAGCTGAAGGCACTGGTCTTCACTTGTCATCCAGCTGAAGGCACTGGTCTTCACTGGTCATCTGGCTGAAGGCACTGGTCTTCACTGGTCACCCGGCTGAAGGCACTGGTCTTCACTGGTCATCTGGATGAAGGCACTGGTCTTTACTTTCCTTCAGACTCAAACTGAAACAGAGACTCTTCTTGGATCTCAGGCCTTTGGATTCAGATGGGAATTACATCACTGGCTCTCCTAGGTCTTAAAGCTTCCTGACTGCAGATCTTGGGACTCAGCCTTCATAATCACATGAACCAGTTCTTTATAATAAATATCTATATATGTATAGAATACCTGTTGGTTCTATTTCTCTGGAGAACCCTGACTAATACCGTCTGTATTTTTATTTGCTAAATATTGCAACCTTACCTCTGGGTCTGCATGACTCAATTCACAATGACTACACTTAAACCATTTTAAAATGTGTTTTGTCTCAGAATTTAATGTTTCCTGTGTTGTGGTGTTTATAATAATCAACATTGAAAGAAACCTGTGTGACACTAGGTGTAAGGGTGAGCTGTGACCTGGCTGAGCTAGGCGTGAACCTAGCTGTGTGAATTTATTGTTGCACAGAGACTGTTAAATTATTTCCACTTGGAGTGTCACATAAATTAAGATCTTTAATTACTGTATAATATATTCAAATAAATTACTCTCTAATCTAGCACAGGAATAAAAAACAAGCCCATTAAAAGCAACAGAACATGCCAAATCTCTCAGAATTAGTCTGTGGAATCTGAAAACTAGAAGGAATAGGTCTGAATAATTTATAAATCAAAGAAAAGATGTATTATTCAATCACCAGACTTTTTTTTTTAATCAAAACGTTACAGATTATTTTCAAGGTAATTGTGTTTTCTGCCAGGCATATATAATTACAGTTACAATACAGACAACAAAACTCACAAATTTAATCTGGGATCCAAATCTGGACACCCAGGGAACCCGACCCACAGATACATGTTATCTTCCCCTGCGTAGTCTTTTCTAAAAATTTAAATTAATTGACAATATTCTAAAATTGGTAGATTTCAACAGAATTCTACATTCTTGGCCCTCATGTGTGATCTGGCCATTATAGATCACTTCCACATGGTGACTCTACTCTGGCTCTTCTGGACCCAACCCTGAAAAGTCCTCTCAATTTACAGAGACTGCCTGGGTCCCACAGGCATTTGGGTTTGTAGTTCTTGGTTTTCCAAGGGAGGAAATGCTGGTAAGGCTTCAGAATTCTTTAATGTAATTCCAAAGGACACTGTCAATTCTGATGGTGCCAAAGAGGTCAAGATCCTACACTCAGGTTACAACAAGCAGCTGGGTCACTGAGAGCTGATCTACTGCCCCCCGTAGACATAAAGCTCCATGTGAAGAAAGCCTGACCTCAAATTCTGCGATGACAGTGAAGAAGAACACACGTGTATTAGCTCATCCACTCAAGAAGAGTGCCCTTGGTTCCCATGCTAGTCCAAGTACTCTTCTAGACACTGGGAAGAGCAACAGTGGATGCTTAGAGGAGATGCCCGAGCTCACACCGAGCTCACATGCAACAGACAAATCTGTAAGCAACATGGGTTGGGTGGTGGGAGCTGTTCAGGTGAAGACCAAGAAGTAGAGAACACAGAGCATGACCAAGAAACTATCTCACACTGCACAGTCAGGGAAGCTCTGAGAAAATGAGGCTTCAGCTGAGATTGAAAGATGGGACAGACAGGCCTGGAAGAGATCTGGGCTGTGATTTCCAGGAAGAAGAAAGTGCTAGTACCAAGGCCCTGAACTCAGTATAATGAAGGGACAGAAGGCAGAGGAGTGCAGGTGGGATGTAACAAGCAGAGGGAGGAGAGGTCTGAAAGGCAGGCTGGGGCAGATTACTTATGGCAAAGCTCCTCAAACATTTTGTTCTAAAGCTCCTCTACGCATGTAAAAGAATAAACTTTACATATATAAAATATATAATATGTGAATAGTGTATTTTATGTTATATATTAATAATATAAAAATATATAAATAATCCATGACAGTAATATAACAATATGTAACATTATATACATATATATACACACATATGTATATGCTATTATATATATATATGGTCCCCTTCCCTCAGCTTCCAACAATGATGATACTTCACATAACCAGAGTACATTTCAAAACAAGGAAACTGATATTAGTACAATTCTAGTCACTCAGATACAGACCTTATTAATATTCCACCAGTTTGCACTTTTTGGGGTATATATTTCTATTGAGTTTTATCACATGGGTGGATCTGTGTAACCACAAGCACCACTATTCCAAGAAGTGTCCCATCACCACAAAGAAAACTGCTTGTTTACCTCTTAATTATCATACTTCCTGCAACCTTAGCTCCTGGCAACCACTGATATGTTTTCTCTAATTTTATCACCCTGGGAATATTATATAAATGTTATATAAGTTGGCTCTTTCATCTCACTCAGCACAATGTCCTTGAGATCCATGCACATGGCTCCATATTTCAATAGTTTGTCCCTTCTGAATGCTGAAGAGTGCTCCATGAATGGATATACCACAGTTTCTTTACCCCTTTGCTCACTGAAGCACATTTACATCCCTAAAAATTACTGATGACTCCAAACAGCTTTTGTTTATATGTACTGTATATATGGAAAATGTACCATGTTGGAAATTCGATTGGAAGCATTTAAAAATAGTTATTAATTCACTTAAAACTAGCAATAACTCACTGTATGTTCATAGAAATAACCTACTTTTATGAGAAATAAATGTATTTTTTGAAAGAAAAGCAAGTCAGAAGAGTGGCATGTTTGCAGACGAATTTAATGTCCATCTCAACCAAAGACAGCTTCCGCATTCATTGAGCTGTGACATCACATGTCATGTGACCTCTGAGAACCTCCTCTAAACATTCATGAGAGAATGAGAGGGAAACGTAATGAACATCTTAGCATGATGAGGAAAAGCATTTTTGACCTTGTGGACCCCCTGAAAAGATCTCCGGGGCTCCTAGGATTTCTGGAACCACTGAAGAACCGCTGAGTGAGGGTCTTGGATGATAAAGGACTGGATTTTAAGAGAAGAAAGTTCACTGTAGAGTCTTAAGCAAAGATAGTGACATGATTTGATTTATACCTTTCTGAAACATCACTCCTCTGGCTTTGATGAGCATAATGAACGTCTCGGGTGGTTGGTGATGGCCAAGAATGGGGCAGGAGGCCTAAGTGGCAGTGAAGGGACAGCCCAGGAGGCTTCGGGAGCGCCCCCCCCCCAACAGGACACCATGGAGGCTGGAACCAGAGGGCCGGCAGGAAAACAACACTGACATGGTGCACCTGTGGTAAGTGGAGTCTACTGGTCATGGTGACGAAGGAGATGGGGGAGACCAGGGAAGGAAAGGAGGTGGGGGCCTCTCACACATTCTGCACCTCCACTGCTGTATGGATGATGTCTGCAGGAGCAGCACATTTTAGGGTGAATTTGGCAAAAGAGATAAGTATGTTTTTAATGGGGCATCTCCCTTCCTTCCCTCCTTCCCTCCCTCCTTCCTTCCTTCCTCCCCTCCTTCCTTCCCCCCTTCCTTTCTTCCCTCCATCCCTCCCTTCTTCCTTCCCTCCCTTCCTTCTTCCTTCCCTCCCTCCCTTTCCTTCCTTCCTTCCTTCCTTCCTCCCTCCCTCCCTCCCTCCCTTCCCTCTTTCCCTTCCTTTCCTGTTCTTTTTTCTTCTTCTTCCCAAGCTGTTATTGTATGGATGCTGCATTCCATGATCAAAGACATCTTGTATTTAAAGGACTCTACCTCTTCTCTATTCCACTATTGTCCAAACACAGATTAGAACTAAGTATAGATTTTTACAGGCAGCTCTATAACAACATTTATAACTAAGAACGCACAAATGTTTAATGATTCCATTTGCTTCTCCATGTTGTTGGAACCTTCATTAGAAATAAACACAGAAGAGTTCAGACCAGAGGATATTAACTTCAGGTAAACATATCATCCAAACACTGTAATAATACTCACTTTTTCCCCCCAGATACTCATCTTGCTCAATTCTTTCAGAGGATATTGTATAAACAAAATTATTTTATTCACGTGAAAACTGAGGCATATGTTAGGCCCAAATGTAAACAGAGATTCCTCAGTATCAGCAGCAGATAATGAGAACGTCCCCTTTGTGCCAAGTAATGCTATTACAACAGATTCCAAATCATGGGAGAAACAGTGTCTAAATCCTCCAAGAATAAATTATAAATACAAGGTTAGAATCAGCGGTCTTTAGTTTATAATGCCGTGCCCATAATGAGTTGATTCAAAGAGAGAGAGAGAGGGAGAGAGAAGCCCCTCTTGTTTCTCAGCCCTTAGGCCTCCTTTTTTGCCTTTATCTTTTCAGTGTCATTGACACATAATATTAAAAAACAAAATCTTTTCCTCAGTTTTCTTATTGTCGCAAAGACTCCAATGGCAAGCCATCTGCTTGCAGATGCCTTGTTGCTCACAGCTTCCTTATCTCCTCCTGAACGATGGTTCCATACAGTCTTAGGTTCAGAGTGCCCAGGGGCAATGTCTGAAATATTCTACCCCCAACACAAAGACACAGGGCTTCTAGTTAGGGTTTGGATCATGCCTTAGTGCTGTGTCCCAGACAGGCAGGCTTTAGTGACCCATCAAGAGAAAGACCTACAACACTTTCATTTGGAGTAATGGGTGGGAAGACCTGGACTAACATAACATAAAAAAAGACCTGGACTAATTTATTACAAAGTTCTGTGACATGGCTTACATATTCGATGGTCCAGTCATACTGAATAACACCCCTTGCACTTGCTCAATGAAATCTTATTTGTCCATCTAAAGGAAACGGAAGCTTCACATTTTTTGTGAAGACATCTCAGTAGAATTAACCATTTTTTTTCTGTGCTTTCATTACATCATACTGTCTCTTGACTGTATTCAAATGAATAGAGTAGAGTGAACTCCTCTGTGGCAGGCCCCGTGTCTAGTTTATCTCTCTGACACCTGCAGCTATTACAAGTGCCTATGTGTGATGGGTGTTCAGGACATTTTCAACTAAAACCCACACACAGAGGAAATTTCGCAGAGCTATAGTTTCAGTTAAATAAATAATTATAAGTTTACCTGTTTATTCTGCCTTACTGAATGTTCTTCAAAGGTGAGAATTATAGAAACCAGGTCTATACATACCCCATGGGGTTCAATATATCACTTATTCACTGACTGCATCATAATTTGCTTCTAAGCCCTCAATTCATTTCTTCATACTGAGAACCTTCATTACCTAGAACAATGCAAAGGGCAGATGCATACATACACAGAAGCACTACATAAAAGACTTCTGAAATATAAGGGATACCATGGTTTCTAAATATGACATTCAAAAATGAGAATTTTTGAGTCTGGACTCCTTGTCTGGATATTACAGCTTGGGAGAAGCTCTGCCTGAGTGACAGACACCTTTTCTCTGGAAGAAGGGAAGGCAGACTGCTCCAATGAAGCAGGCAACTTTGAGAAGGTCTCATAGGGAAGAGCGATGGAGTGAGGTGAGACCTTCCTGGACCAACAGCCAGGTCAGGCATGTCAGCCTGAAGAGGGTAAGTGAGGCTGCTAGGTACTGCAGCAGCCAGAGGACTCTCTCAGCTGGGTAAGCGCTCTTAGAGCTCACTGATCCCAAATCCTCCCCTCTATATCCAGAAAAGCTCTAGGGATGCAAGTGGCCATTAGCTCCTTCACGTAAGCACGAGCATCAAAGCGGAATAAAAAATTATAGAGAAAAAAATCCATCAGGAAGGGAAAGAGAAGAACGATAAGATACTACCTGTGTATCCAAAAGCTCAAGTCAGAAAGGCAAGAACAAATCAGCTAATTTGAGAGCCATAAATGTATGAGTCAGAAATGGCAAACTGGAATTACGAATCAAAGGCTGTCTTAAAACATGAGGCAGGAAATACTGTGGAGTCATCGGAGAATATTTCATGAAGACATTAGGTTTGGAAAATGACCCCACACTATAGGAACAACTGAATGAATGATAAAAAATCAGGGCTTATCTGGGGGTCATAAAATTAATTTACCCTGGATTTGGAACCACAGGAATTAGGAAAAAGAGGAGTCTAGAGAGTGTCTTCTCTTCTCTGAAGGGCACACAGAGCTTGAACCCCTAGGTGCCAAAGCCAGAGTGGTTCAAAGCAATACTGTAAAGCGGTAATTCACAGATGACTCCAATATTCTTGATTTTCTAGGTACAGAGGCTTATGCCCTTTCTATACGGGTCTGATGTGAGAAATCCCAAGTTTATACAAAGTAAAAATTCAACTGTAAGAATAAAATAGTATCACACAGAACTTTGATGACATCAGCTTAGATGTTAGAGATTACTAAGTACTACTGCAAGAATTAAATCAACTGAATTTCACCAACCCTCATGGTAACTTATCATCTCCACTTGCCAGGTAAGGAAATGGGTCTTGGCAAGGTTAGGAAGTGTGTCTGCGGTTGGCCAGCCAAGGAGAGCACCTGGACTTGAATTTGTATTCATATTCTATCATAAGATGCAGACTTCTTGACTTTAAGAAAGACTTTATCAAAAAATGCTTTAAATAAAAGCCTCCCATGTGAAGCATAATCCATCTGTCATAACAAAATTAACAACTTACCAGTAACATACCTGTCAAAATATAGCAAAGGAAGGACAAATTGTACAGTTTCTATTGGAGTTCCCACTCTCTCTAGAGACAGAGATTTAAGAGTTGGTTCACCTGCCCCAGACCCAGACAGCAGAGAGTAGAACATACAACTCCTCACCCCCAAGTTAACTAAGATCAACAAGGAAAAACTATGAGTGTCCCTATCGATCAAGTCTCTAATATGGTTTCTAAAACACTGACTGCAGTGTCATCTCTTCCTTCAAAGACAGCAGCGGAAGGCAAGGAAAAGAAGAAATTTTAATTATATTTCCTCTCTTTTTTCCCCTCAAAACACTTTCCTTGGAACCATATTATGACATCAACAAGAATAAAAAGCTATGAATCTTAGAGAAATTGATTCGCCATTTTTAACATTGGGTTTGCGGCTTCCACATCTGCACAAAATTTCCCCCTGTAACTCAGCGTTTGTGAGATCAGTCTTAGTGCTCGGTCAGTGCTGAAAACCAAGGTCCTGCAGAGCAAGGCACTGTGGGAAAATCTGCATTCACTGAAAAGAAGAAACATCCACAACACTATTTTCACAAAGACTATGTTTCAAGGAACATTTGCCTGCAATGGAGAAAGACAGCAAAATGGAATAAATGACTCTGTTTTTCCATTTGTGTCCGCATCTAGGCAGGCCCAGCAGCTAAGAACGTGCTTTCCCAACTCTGCCCGGAACCTGCCGTGTTATTGATCTCCCGGGTCTCTCTCGGGGGCAGCCACTCTGCCCATGATGCAGTTGATATTAGAACAGATGTAGTAGGGGCGCCTGGGTGGCTCAGATGGTTAAGCGTCTGCCTTCGGCTCAGGTCATGATCCCAGGGTCCTGGGATCGAGTCCCGCATCGGGCTCTCTGCTCCTTGGGAGCCTGCTTCTCCCTCTGCCTCTCTCTCTCTCTGTCTCTCATGAATAAATAAATAATAAAAAAAAAATCTTTAAAAAGAACAGATGTAGTAACGTGGCCTGCAACTCCTCCTGCAGAAGCCCCTCGGGCAAGCGACTGCGTCTCACGCTGAAATCCCAAAGCATTCCCCAGGGCCTCCAGGCCAACCGGAACAAGATGATTTACACAGATTTATAGCTGATGCCTCCGGAGCATTGCAAATTAGAGTCTCTGACTGTCTCTAGCCAAAACCACACTTTTTTATATGTGTAAGAGCGGTAGAAACAATTTCATAAGTAATGTTCAAGTTGAACATATTTAAATATTAAAATCATGGTGATCATTTGTTTTTCCTTTCTTGAAAAGAATGGCTTCGTACTGTAGAATCAACTATGAAACACACTTTTATTTTAAGGGATAGATACCGTACAGTCCTTAGTTTGTGTCTAAGGAGGAGAAGCTTCCTCCGTTCCATATATTTCCATATTTTAGCCCCTCTCTGCTTCTGTGTGACCCTGATAGAGGGAGTCCCAGGAAACACGTCGCCCCGTGTGATGCAGCCCACACTCTCAGGGTGGATATGGGAAGACCGAGTCACATTTTATTCACTCCTGCAACAGTGCTCTGAGGAGAAAGGTTGACCAGCTGTCCCTAATGAGTCCGCTGTCAGGAGAAAGGTTGACCAGCTGTCCCTAACGAGTCTGCTGTCAGGAGAAAGGTTGACCAGCTGTCCCTAATGAGTCCGCTGTCAGGAGAAAGGTTGACCAGCTGTCCCTAACGAGTCTGCTTCCATGGTGTGATGAAGAGCAGGGCTCCCTGACTGTGCGCTTCAAGGAGGAGCAAGCTAAGACCGACTCCTGAGGAGTCAGGTTTTATGTGCTTAGAGTAGAGCCGACACCGTTTATGTAACGAATAATAACAATGGCCACTAAATAACTCACGGTTTCATAATCTTGATTTTGACTGGTTCCAAAATCTACACTTCTCATTGTGACAAGGATCTAACACTCGGGGGACCTGTAGGAGCAGCAGACCATGAGACCCCACTAAGCTGTCAGAAATAACTGCAGTCCTATCTGTCGGGATTGGAAACCAGCCTGGCTGGCAGTGAAGGACAGGATGGCATGACATAAGCACCCCCAGCACTTGTTACCCAGAACCTTCTATATGAGGCCTTTCCATATATTTCCTACACATTACCCTAAGTAGTTGTCATATCAGCCCTACAGAGGAAGGAGGACTACTTCTAGTTCAAAGGCAAAGTTAGTAAAGCTTAGAGAAAATGTGGGCTCCCCAAGCCAGTAAGATGGAGCAAGCCCACAAGACTCAGAGAGCAAGGTGACATTGCTAAGATCACACACCCAGTAAACGTCAGCCTCAGCACTTGAAACCCTATAAATCTGACTCAGACAATGAGTTTTCGGCTACAACATGTGGACCCCAATAGATCTGCAGCTTCTTCATATGCTTACACTAGTTTATAACTCCTGCTTACCAGGGATGGCCACAGTGTTTTTAGTGATTTACTCACTAAATCCTCAGAACAACCTCAGGAGAGTGGTAGTTTTATTGGTCACATTTTACAGAAGAGGAAAGAAAAGTGCCTATGATCACACCCAGCAGAACGCCCTACACCAGTCCCTATGCAATCCTCAACAAAACACACTGGGCATTCGACACACAGCACTCTGACCATTTTAGAGGCAATTAAAATGATATTCTAACAAATAAGAATTTTTCCCACAGATTAGAAAATGTCATTGCCGGGGTGCGTGGGTGACTCAGTCAGTTAAGCATCTGGCTTTTGGTTTTGCTTCAGGTCATGATCTCAGGGTCATGAGATCGAGCCCCACATTGGGCTCCATGCTTAGTGCAGAGTCACCTTGGGATTCTCTTTCCCTCTCCCTCTGCCCCTACCGCCAGCTCACTTGCTCTCTCTCTCTCAGATAAATAAGTGAACATTAAAAAAAAAAAAAAAAAAGAAAATGCCATTGCCAAAGGATCTGTTTTTATAATTAAAACATGTATCCACCTCTCCAAAAAAAAAGTACTAGTTCTGATCTTCTTGAAGAAAACAACTGCATATTATGTAGAGTTTTGTCACAGGCACATGAGCAAGTAATGATCAAAATTTTGAGAAACATAATCCCCCCTTTAAAAAAGTATACTCAATGCTGTTGGCTTTTCTGACATGAGCAAATGTGCTAAATGACACAAAAAGTAGAAAATCAATAGTGATTATATGGAAAAAGCAGAATATGATCACCTTGGGGTTTTAAAAATTGGTCCAGCCTTTTTCAGTCCTTCTCATATTCTGAAGGCTGACCCAAGAAGGGAAGGAGTCATTCAACAGGTAGGCTGAGAACATGACAGATGCAACCTTTTCCGTGACATTAAAAGCAGCTTAGAACAGCAAGTTCCATTGAGTACAGGAGTGTAAAGTAGATGGAGTCTGTCCTGGCTCTTCCCCCATCTGCTTTCTGAGCACCCCTCTCCTCCCTGCAGGGTCTCCCCAGTCCCAGGTCCACATACTCGGCTTGCCTTGGGTCAGCTGAAGCCAAAATGCTTCCAAGTTTCATGAGCTAGTAGCTCTTCTAGGAGAATCTGATTTTTCACTGGAATTCAGTATGCCTTCAAGAGGAAAAGGTAAGTTTTAGTGCTAAAGATTTTGGGAAAATTGAGAGGGTATAGGAGATTTTGCTGGTGCTTCATGGGCCAGCTCTGGAAGGGACTGATGCCCAGGTGCACGTATGGACACATGCAGAGCCTGGCTGCTCAGCCTGCTGAAAAGCCAGGGACATTCTCCCCAGTGCAGATGTTTTTAAATGAAGTACTTTGGGGTCCAAGGTCTCCTGGCCCAGGAGTGTGGAGAAAACAGACCAGACAAAACTCTGCTCTTCCTCTCTTCTTCCAACAAGACATCTCTTCTTTTATCAATTCATATATCAAGGTTCTATAGACTAGTTCTCCAATGGGTACAATCCCCATAGCATATCCTCCTAGTGAGCCTGCTTTTCTCTCCCTCAAACCTCCCAAACCTTCTCCCCTTCTTGCTTAGCCAATGACTGCTTTCTTCTTGGCCAGAAGATGGAATCCATGAGGGCTCACCTCCCTCATCTAATTGCATGGTTAAATGACAAAACGTCATGGGGCTCCACCCACCTTCTACTCCTTTCTCAGCAAAGGCCAGTGGCTCTCCCTTTCTTTAATCCTCTCTTCAAGGCCTTCCCACTCTGGCCATCTGCTCTTTCAATTCTAGTATCTCCATACCAAAAACAGAAATTCCTCTTTATCTCACCATCTCTGCCAGCTATGGCCCAATTTCCAATTTCTCCACTTTTTGTCAGAGAGACTGCCATTCCTACTCCTTCTTCACCTCGCCCCAGTCCTGCATCAGCCCCCACCCCAGGCCAGCACTTCTCACACACACCAGATTGTCTGTTGTTAGATTTAATTAGGTGTGAGGGCCACCTGGGTGGCTCAAGTCAGTTGAGCGTCTGACTCTTGATTTCAGCTCAGGCTGTGATCTCAGGGTCATGAGATCGAGCCCTGCATCAGGCCCAATGCTGAGCGTAGAGCCTATTTGAGATTATTCCCTCTCCCTCCACAGCTCCCCAACCCCACCACGCACACACTCTCTTGTGTGCTCTCTCTCCAAAACAAAACAAACATCAGGTGTGCTTTGATTCCTAAATGACCAGCCTCTCAGCAGCATTTGGGCATTTGGCACATCAGTCACCTCCTCCATCTTGACCACATCCTTTCTTGGTCTCCAAATCAGCACAGCTTGATTTTGCTCAGCCTCTCCCGGCTTCCCCCCACTGTTTTCAGCAGCATCTGCTGGCTCTCCCTCCTCTAACCTGGCTGTAAGTCCTGGAATTCCTTGGTAACCAACCCTGGCCCCTCTTCTTTTCTCTCTGCGTACAGTCTCCTTGGGATGTCCCATCTGTACAGTATCATTTCTGTGCCAAGGATGCCAAAATTTACATCTGAAGACCAGAAGCATATATCCAAAAACCTCCTTGAGATACAAGCATCCCAGACTTGACTTTTCCTAAATTAAACTCTCCACATTCCTCCTCAGTCCTTCCCCTTCTGTTCACATTACCACATTATCATCTGCCCAAGTTGCTCAGTTCAGCCTCGTGATCATCCTGTCTCCACCCTCAACCAATCGTTGGCCAAGTCCTGTCCGTTCTATTATCTCAACTATGTGCACACATTTCTTTCAGATTTTCTTCTCCAACTCTACTGCCAAGATTCTAGCCATGACATCAACCCTTATATGGACAAACGCAATAACCTCCTAGCTGGCTTCTCCCGCGCCCGTCCTCCCTCTCCATAATGCCCAGAGATATTCCTAAAACATACATCAGGTCACGACAGTCTCCTTTTTAAAGCCGTCTGATGGCTTTCCACTAAAGTGAAAATAAAATGAAAACTCCTAAGCGTTCCCACAAAACTTTGCATGGTCTGACTCCTGCCTCGGTTTCCAACCCTCCTCCTGGCCCCATATTTCCTTTTCTTTTTTTTCTTTTTAAAGATTTTATTTATTTATTTGAGAGAGAGAGAATGAGAGAGAGACAGAGAGCATGAGAGGGAGGAGGGTCAGAGGGAGAAGCAGACTCCCTGCCGAGCAGGGAGCCCGATGCGGGACTCGATCCCGGGACTCCAGGATCATGACCTGAGCCGAAGGCAGTCGCCTAACCAACTGAGCCACCCAGGCGCCCTCATATTTCCTTTTCACGTAGATTCTCTGCCTGGAAACGTCTTCCCTCTGCTCTTCGGCTCTACTAATTCTTCAGATATCTGTTTAAATAGTACATCCTCAGAGGCCTTCTCTGACCACCCACTTGACGTAAAGGAACACAGTATTCTCTTACTACAATATAGTGATTTGTCTTGGTTTGTTTTATATCATCTAACTAAACCATAATCTCCATGATGGTAAGAATGAGATCTTTATTTCTCCTAACAGTGCACACAGGAGGTGCTCAAGAATTATGTGTCAATTAATAAGCAGAAAAGATTTTGACTATTAAAAACCACTCTTCCCATTGAACAGAGCAGCCCTCCGAGCCCTAATCTGGGCCCTGGAAATAGGAGGTGGGGGGTGGGGTGGGGGGTGGTGTTACAAGATCCTGTTTCCATCCTCGGTAACACTCTGCCATCTGTGCCTAAAATCCCCATTATAACATCTATTTCCTGCGGCTGCGTCACTAACTGCGTAAGATGAAAAAAATGAGAGGAGCAGGAGAAAGAGGTGGGGAAAGGAGAAAAAGATTTAATATTTGTAGCTGACGCACACTGGATATGGAAGAAATATTCTCACTGTTCTCCTTTCAGATTTGGTCTATAAAACATGCTCTGTAGAAAAGCCTATCATCTCTGTAATGAACATTTGCACGTGCAATCCCCATTACTGTTAATGTTTGGAAAGGCCAAATATACAGCTTCCATCTTTAGCAGGGAGCATCCTACAAACTCCAGTATCATATTTATCTCTTCGCATCTTTCACACTCGAAATGAAATCGCTCTTACTGATATACAAGGAAATAAAAACGCGAGTTAGCTCTATTAGTTCTGAGATGACTCCACAGTCCGTACTTTGAAACACTAACTCATTCAATACTCCCCCAGTGGCATGAAAGAATTAATACAATCTGCAGATCTGCCTAAACATATTCCCAAGAGAACCACCGAGGCACGTGGGGAATGGGACATTATGTTCTGTTTCCTGTTATTACAGTTACATTTTCTGTAATGTGGTCCCTGAAAAGATAATAATTTCAATCTAAAAATACTAACTGAAGTTTATAAAAGAAGCCACAATTTGAGATTTCTTTAAGCATTTGTTCAGGAATTCAGATGTCCAATAACTGTCTCATTTTTCCTGCAAAAAAAAAGAGCTACATGGTTGCAAAAAAAAAAAAAAAAAAAAAAGCTCTCTTATCTCTAGTTATTGTAATGTGGGTATTGGTCAAAATATCAGGAATGCTGGAAGAACAGCCATGGAGAGCATTACGTGTACTGTGCAATTTAAAGCCAAATGTTAGTGAAGATCAACAGATGTGAATACTGTATTTATTCACTTCTTGATTTCATCCTAGAATGAGGGAAAAAAAAGAAGTAAAGGACAAAATACAATCACCAATAGTCCCCAAACTCCATTTTTTCATTCAGCAAACATTTGTAGACTCGACTCTGCTTGGAGTGAGAAAAGATGAATAGAAGATCCACAGATCCTTTCATTCAATATGCACGATGTCTGCAGTCATTCAAAAAGCATCTCTGGGAGGTCCAGGCTTCCAGTGATGGAATGAATACATCATGGGGAGGAAAGGTACAGCACAGGGAATATGGCGCTGTATGGGGACAGACGGCAGGACACCTGCGGTGAGCACAGCATCATGTGCAGAGATGCGAATCACATATTGTACACCTGGAACGATGTAACATCGCGCGTCAACTCTACTTCAATTAAAAAGAGAGAAGGGGGAAATGCACTTTTCCTACAAGTGTCATTCTGTAGGGGTTTCTGGGCTCACTAAGTTGTCTCATCTATGTGTGGCCAATATTTAATATCTGGAATATTTCAAGCCAGCACTGGTAACACATCTGTACACGGGACGAGCGCAGGATGTAAGGATGAGAGGCGATGCCCAGGGTACAACGACGTCCAGTGGTTTAAAGCTCCTTCCTCAAAGGGTGTAAAATTCCAGTTGTGCTAAGGGGTGGTTGTGATCAGACTGGTTAGAAGGAGATGAATTAGGTGGTTAGGTCTCGAATAACCACAAGCTGACTTCAGTGAAGGCACTATTTATGTCCTCTTAACACTGCTTTCATACTAAAGAGTTTTGTTCTTCACTATGTCAGGCCTTACAAGGCTTCTGGAAATCATCACTCCTCTACTCTTGAAGGAGAGGGTCAGTGAGGTCAAGAGGTTTGCCCCAGACCTCAGCAAGAGCTTGACACTCAGTGGAGATGCTGATTCTTCGTGCAATGCTGACATGATGAACTCACATGGTTTCCAAACAGTGTTCACACACCCAGCCGGCCGTGGACCTCTACCAAACACGCTGTATATAGCAAGGCAGACTGTTTAGGATCCAGTAGAAGTTAACGTTACACTATATAGAAACCCCTTCGACACTTTAGTAACAATAGGAACAAGGATAACTATGTGTAGAGTAGCGATAGTGTCCTTCCATTGTGCTAAGTACTGCAGATGGATTTTTCTAAGAACACCGACTGCCAACTCTATCATTACCCTTAGGTTACAAATGAAGAAACTGGGGCTTAGGACACTAAGCAATCTCTCAACAGGTAAGCAACCGGGCTTCCACCTACACCGGTCTGAATCTCCTGTTCTTACTTTAAACCTAACCATAGTGCCTCCTCCGAGCGCAAGCCACTTCTAAGTGGGGCTTTATGGCAAAGTCTACAGCAAGTTTCAGACGCTTGACATAGTGGGTCCATCGCCTTAGGAGAATTCCAGCCTTCCTTGCACTCCAAAAGCCGAAACGCCTTCTTCCTGCATAAAAATCACGTTCAACCGTAAGATAAGAGAATCTGCCCCTTAAAACGCCACCACAAAAACACTCGGCATGAAAATATTTTTATCCTCGTTGAGATGGGTCACCAACTTCAACCTGAAAACACATAATTTGTTTGACCTTGTCACTATAAAAATACCCACCTGGTGCCTACTACATGGCTGGCTTTGGGCAAAGCTTTTGTTTGGCAAAAGAAAGGCAAAGATTAGACATGGTGGCTATTTCTGTTCAGTTCTCTGCCTCTTTGCTGGGCTTGAGCTCTCTGAGATGCCAAGGAATCTGGACCTTCCAGAAGAGGAGGGAGGTGCAGAGAGACCACGGTGTGTCTGGGAGTGGAGGCTGTTCCCTTTAACTCACACTTTGACCTTCTCCTATGAGAAGTATTTGCCAATTCCAAGCACTCTAAAAGGCTGCAAAATATGTATCTAAAGGGGAAAGGCTTTCCTTTTATTTTTCTTCATTTTATTCACCAAATATGAAAAAGAAGGAAAAAGCAGTATGTGACACAGATAAGGGCCAGCCACAGGAAACATTATAAAATCTGCTGGAGATCTGTGTCTTATTTTTGAAAAAGTAGAAGAATTCCCTCATACAAATTATCGAGTGATTTCTTAAAATAATCTTAATAAAAGCAGCTGAAGACACTGAAAATTAAGTAAAATAGTAACACCTAACTTGCATCGGGGGCTTCCTCAGAGCCATTTCTCACAATAACCCCGGGAGGTGCATGCGTGAGCACTTACATTGCACCAACAGACCCAGATGCTCAGCCAATGAGCACAACCCTCCACAACTGGTCCGAGGCCTCGCCAGAATGGGAGCCCGGCTGTCCCGACCTGCAGTCTTCACCAACTTCTGAAGGACATCTTGCTTCTTAATTTACATCCTCTTAAAAAACACGAATAAACAACCAACACAGACAAAATTTATAACTATTGGTACCATCTGGGGTAAAGAAAGTGAAATATGGATTTTATAAGGTGTCAAATTTTCCTTCTGAATGTTCTTTCCCTTCCAAGTTCTATCATAAAGAAACAAATTACCAAAAAATAAAAAATGGAAAATCATGTGGTGGCTCAAGCTCAAACTCTGTCAAGTATTGAGAAATGTGAAACAACCCCATCCTTTGCCCACGGCAAGACTATAAATGGAGACGGACATACAGTATGTCTAAATATTTAAGTTATGCATCGAGCAAACACATTGTTTAATGAGACATATTTCATCTCTCTACCTTGAAAATATAGCTTAAATTACTTTTATGGATATTTTGAAAATTTAATTAAATCATTAAATCTTCATAATTATAAAAATAAGACTACTCGTAAATCTGCTATTTCACGTCCACCTAGCTGCCCATGTCGGTGTCTTGTCTCACGCATGTTAGGTCTGCACTCACATGCACATTTTTAAGAATAACATGAATCGTGTTCTTTCGCAAACTGCTAATTAGCATGTTGTGAATACCACACTAGATGGTTAATACCTTTCAAACCGCAAGTTGGGAGCATGAAGAGAATCAAGAAAATGGATGCTCACAAAGAATAGAGAACAAAGCTTTTATCAATGCAAAAATCCACTGCATGCCTGCCGCCTGAGCAGAAGGGTTTGACAGGTGAATTAATCTTCTCCCTTCTTTAAGCATTTCCGCCACTTAAACCTCAGAGGCCATGTCCCTCCACCACCGGCAGTCCACATGCTTGTGGACATTCCAATGCATGTGCCTTGCTGGGGACTCAGGACAAGACGTGCCCAGAAGGGGTTCTGGGGCTGAGCAGGCTGCAGGACGCACTTGGGCAGCACAGACCAGAGCATCCTGAGCGACCGGGTGCTTCTGGGCTGTTCCCCATGGTTTTCTCCCTGTGTCTGTGCGTTTGATGAGCAGGGCCCACCAAAACATGGGTCCTAGGTCCTAGGGCGGGGGTCTCTCTGGCTTGGATCAAAGGTGGTACTATTTTGAAATCTATGAAATGACCTTTTGTTTTGAATTAGCACGTGGCTAAAAGCAAAGTTTCTGGAGCCCCACGATGAGGTTTCAAATCCCAGCTCGCCACTTACTGGTCATGTGACCACAAAAAAGTCCCTTTATCCTGGGCCTTAGAGTCCTCGTTTGCAAAATGTCAGTATTAACAGTGTCCAACTCCCAGATCTGTTCGATGAGGAGTAAGTCAACAAGTACATGGGAGGGGCTGACATGAGCGCTGGCATATTTTAATGGCTGTAGAAATATTACCCCTTTTTCTTTATAAGTACAACCATCTCTTTTGGGTGTTTTGTTTGTTTGCTCTGTAAATTTGATCAAGTCCTATTTCTAAGTGTCCATTTGTATGTAAACCTTTCACCTGAACAGATTTCTCTCCCTTTCTCAATAAGCAAAATATCCAAATAAAAATAGAAAACCATGTGTCTGTGTATGAAGGAATATATCCAATATTATGAGAATCTTTCATTAATGATTTACCACACATCTACATAGAACTTCCCCAAAGAAGTGCGCTAACAAGTCTCTAAGCACTATGCATCACTGGGAACAGGTGGGCTTATTCAGAAGGACCATGTAAAGCAGCTGTTTGTCACCTCAAACATTTACACCCCATGCAAATCTACATAGATTGACAGGAACACTACACGGGGAAACTGTTCTTTTTCACTAATAAGGACTTCCTTTTTGCTGCTCACCACAGATATCAGTATCATACAAGGTAAAATATAATTATAGTAAAAGTTAACACGGAAGTGAAATGTATTATGTGCCTGTCATGTGTGAAGCACTTTACATGCATTCCTCACGTGAGCCATACAGCAACCCCACAAGGGGACCCCATGGTGATCATTTGATAAGACAGGGAAGCAGAGATGAAGACCACCTACATGATGATTTGTCAGATTATACAGAGACTTAACAGCTGCGCTGGTATTTGAGCCCAGGTCTCTGATCTGAAGCCGCTGCCCGCCCCCCGCCCCCCATATGCAGCTACAGCAAGAAGGGAAGTTATGCTTACAAACTTTAGTTCTCAATATGATCCACTGTCCACTGTCTTATGTTGGTTAGCAACTAGTTTTCTCAAGTGACCTGAGCTAACTACCAAATCACAGGCACGAATCAAATGCCTGCTGGATAAAGACTAAGAGTTCAGAGCGGAGAACAAACCATAGGAAGAAGAAAACATCCACCCTGTTTATATAGGTAAACAAAGTCTTTGGTCAGTTATTCAACTGACCCTCAGAAGACTATTCTTGTAAAAGAAAAATGGTGTTTGTAGCTCCAATTATTCAAACTGTCTTGTTGTAAATGTTCTCATATTTTCCAAATGCTCGTTCGGCTTCACGTGCCATTTTCTCTACATGGAGTCAGTGATGGTCTGTATAGAGGTGAGAGCTCATAGAATCCAGCTGGGAATGCACATCGTTTCCAAATGACAGCAGGAAAATAACGTCAAAGGAAAATAAAGGAGAGGGACAGTAAGAGTGGATGAAGTACAAAGTTATCACGTGAAAGTATTCCTGGAGACTGTTGCTGGGTTTTGATGGAGAACTCATACTTCTTCAAAGAAAAAGTGAAGTTGTAAGTTTGTTACCTGTAAGATGTTTGTAGTATCAGGAATTAGGGAAAAGAACTTAAATTTGAGACTGGACTACAAAGAAGTCCAGAATGGTATGTGGGGTCATCAGAAATTCCTGACACAGGGATTGTGGGCAGGAAAAAGTATATTTACAACAGAGGAACTTTCAAGTATTATTAAATCTCCACTTAAAAATTAAGCCAGCACCACAGGGTATTGTAAATCACACATATATTAGAAACATATATTTCTGTACTGAGGAACAGAAAAAACTAGCTGACTTGAGAGCATTCAGACAGAATGCCTTAGTAAACTGTGTAATCTCAAGTTTCCATGCAGTCCAGTTGTAAACAAGATGAAGTAATTCCAATTTTTCAACACTTTGGCACTGTATGTTCGCAAAGTTTCCTCATGAACCCACTAATTGATAGCACATGCTCTCATTTTTCATCTCTGAAGAATGTCATCATACCACCAAGGAACATAGCCAAACTTACAGCACACGCTGTTTCTTTTTTTGTTTGTTTCAAGGACAAAATCACTACGTCCGCATTAGCACACATTCCAAACTGTGACAGCAGAGACCACTGTTTGTTTCTAAAAATAGGCATAATTTATATTAATACAGATCACATGCTAATGGGGAGTCTGGGTGAGATGCTGGGATTGACACACAAAAGATAAAAACCCCACACACTCAGCCATTCAGCTAGTACCGATTGCCCATTCTGTGCGAGGCATTTGCTGCACGCTGCAAGGTAAAACAAAGAGGGTCAGCTGGGGCGCCTGGCTGCCTCGGTTGGTAGAGCATGCAACTCTTGATCTCGGGGTCATGAGTTTGAGACCCACGTAGAGTGTACAGATAACTAAAACTTTAAAAACAACAACAACAACAAAGACTGTTAGTTCTAGAACTTTCGCAAAGTATCGTGGTAGAGATGAAACAACTCCTCGTTATTATAATTTGTGGTAATCAGAATTCCAAGGTGACCCCCTAGGACCCATGCCTTTGTATGACCCCCCTCCCATGAGTGGGGGCAGGGCCAGCGAGGATGAGGGGATATCACTCCCATGATTAGGTTACACAATATGATAAAGCTAAAATAATTCTGCAGATGTAATGAAGGTCCCTAACTGGTTGACTTTAGATTATCCCTAAGAGTAAATCAGGTCTTTATAAAAGGTCTAAAGTTAAGAGATGAGAAGCAGCAGGGGTGTTCTCTTGTTGGTCTTGAAGAAGCAAACTGCCATTTTAGGGAGAAGGTCATGTGGCTGGGAATGGTGGGTGGCCTCTGGTTGCTGAGGACTTCAACCTGACAACCACAAAGAGCCAAATTCTCCTGACTAGTGAGCTTGGAAGAGAGCCCCGAACCTCAGATGAGACTGTAGCCCTAGCAACACCTTCATCTGCATTTGAGCAGAGGATCCAGTTAAACCATGTTCAGACTCCTGAGCTGCCGATGCTTTTGGATAATGAACAGGTGTTGCTTTGATCTGCTAAACTGGAGGTTATTTTTCAGAAATACAAAATGAATATATAAATCAGTGTACATTAAAAATGTAAAGATAAAGTCTTGTGAATTTCAGAATGAATCAAATCTTGTTTTTTCTCCAATCACAAAATTCACTGCACTTACAATAAGGCACTCGAGTCACTTAATAGCTATGTGACCTTTGGCAATTGACTCAACCTCTGTGTCTCAGTTTCTTCACCTACGAAATGGAGAATAATACATAGAATCTGTGTGGGTTCAGTGAGGGAACAACACATCTAATGCTAAACCCAGCTCCTGTCAAAGAGGAAGCTCTCCATAAAATACTATGATCGCTACTGTTACTGCTCTATTATTACCAGCATTATTAATCTGATTACAGCAAACATATCTGGGTCACCCTCTACACACCTGATGCCTAGCCCAGGCTGAAAAGTATGAATGGATGAAAAAATGAGTCTGTGACTCAGGAAGGGCTTCATGGAAATTGCAGACGACTGTGAATTTGACAGTCAGCAATATGTTTTAATCATTTATTCATTGAAAGAAAGTTACTGAGCCCTTGGGAATGATCTCCCTCACAGTGCCCAGGGCAGGTACTCTTCAGTGCGAACTGTCAGTGCTTGAGCTGAAACAGACATGCGGTGCTGGAACCAGAGACTGGGCTGAGACAGAAAGCCTAGGAAGGCTTGCAATGGTTTGGAAGGACTCAGCAACAGAATGCATCATGGTTTTAGTGGGCATAGGAAACCATGAGCCACAGGCCCCATGCTGTGTCTTTTCCCCAAACCCTGACCTGGGCCCTCTAACATTCACTGCCCTTACTTGAAAAGCTGATGCTTGAGGGCCAGCCTTCTCAGCATGAATCTAGGGGTTACTGTGATCCTCCCCAGAGACCAGGGAGGCTGGCCAATACCTCCCTTGCCCTCATCATAGCCCACCCCAAGTCACAAGGATCTCTTTGGAAGGAGCTTGCACCCCTGTCTGGGGCCCCAGTTTTTGCGGTTGCCACCTGAGAGATGAGCCCCCAATCCCCTGGCTCTGTCAACAGGGCTTGCATCCAGGAGTCCCACAGGATTGCAGCAAAAAAGGAAGAAATTCTCAACAGTCTAAAGAGCACCCCTGCACAGATATACACCCAGGCCCAGTGAAGAGGGAGTAGACAAAAATGACCATCTCCTGGAAGGGTCCTAACTGCATACTTTCCCTGCTGCTGCCTGAGGGTCCAGCCTCCAGCCAGGCTGCGTTTAGGTACTAACTGCAGTCCCCCTCTTTGGAACACTGATGGGTCTTGGCACACCCTTAACTACTGGGAGCCACTGAGAACAAAGAAGTAAGTTTGGACAATCACAAAGTATAAGGAACAACTTGGGAGCACAGCCTGGGTTGATTGACAAGGTCCATCTCCCACACAAGCCCACTCTGTCAAGACTGGGAGAGGTGGCTGCACATTTTTATCTAATGCACAGGAACCAACATGGAGAGTCAAGGAAAATGAAGAAACAGGAATATGTTTCAAACATGAGAAAAAAATAAAACTCTAGACAAAGAGCCTAGTGAAACAGAGGTAAGTGATGTATCTGATAGAGAGTTCGAAGTAAATCTCATAAAGATACTCACGGAAGTCAGGAGAAAATGCATGAACCGAGTGAGAATTTCAACAAAGAGGATATTTCAAAAGTACCAAATAGAAATCAAGAGCCAAAGAATATAATAATTAAACCGAAAAAAAAAAAAATCAGTAGAAGGGTTTAATAGCAGACTAGATGGAGCAGAAAAAAAAGATGAGTGAAGTTGAAGATGGGGCAGTGGAATTCATATGAGGGGGGAAAAAGCACCAAAAAACAATAAAAAAGAATGAAGAGAGCCTTGTGGGACACAATAAAGTGGACCAATATACACATTATAGGGTCCCAGAGGGAAAAGATAGAGAGAAAGGGGCAGAAAGCTTATTCAAAGAGCTAATGTTTGAAAACTTACCTAATCTGGGGAAAGAAATAGATATCCAGACCCAGGAAACCCAGTTTCAAATAAGATGGATCCAAAGAGACCCATACTGAGACACACTGTAATTAAAATGATGAAAGTTAAAGACAAGGAGAGAATGTTAAAAGCAGCAAGAGAAAAACAGCTTGTTACATACAAGGACCCCCCCCCCCCACCACCACCATAAGACTCTCAACAGATCTTTCTTTGTCAAAAAAGAAAGAGGTAACAAGTACTATTAAGCATGTGGATATAAGGGAATTCTTGTGCACTGTTGGTGGAAATGCAAACTGGTACAGTCACTATGGAAAATAGTGTGGAGGCTCCTCTAAAAATTAAAAATAGAACTACCATATGATACAACAATCCTACTTCTAGATATATATCCAAAGGGAATGAAAATAGGACCTCAAAAAGATATCTGCATTCCCATGTTGACAGCAGTATTATTTACAGTAGCCAAAATATGGAAACAACCTAAGTGTTCATCAACAGATGAATGGATAAAGTAAATGTGGTATATATATATATATATATACGCACACACATATACATAAATGCACATATATACATATATACATACATATACATACACATATATATACATAGACATATTATATATATAGATCACACTTTATCCATTTATCTGCTGATGGACACATACGTATATATAGTGAAATACTCAGCCATAAGAAAGAAGAAAATCCTGGCATTTTAACAACATGGTCCTTGAGGGCATTAATGCTAAGTGAAAGAAGTCAGAGAAAGAACACTGCATATTGTCTCTGTGTAGAATCTGAAACAGTCAAACTCACAGAAACAGATACTAGAATGGTGGTTGCCAGGGAGTGGGCCAGAGAGGACATAAGCTGTTGGTCTAAGAGCACAAATTCCTAGCTATACGATGAATAAATTGAGGATCCATGTACATCATGATGATTATGATTAATAATACTGTACTATGTACTTGAACAATATGTATCATTTACTCGCATAATACTTGCTAAGACAGGAAATCTTAAATGTTCTCCTCACAAAAAAGAAATGGTAAATAGGAGATGTACAAATGCTATGGTGGCAATCATTTTACAATCGACCCATTGTATACCTTAAACTTAGACAATGCTTTATGTCAAATACATCTCAAAAAAGCTGAAAAAATAAAACAGAATTCGCTGCAGTGCCGTTACAAAACTCTGATCATGGCTGAGTGGTGGCCAATCTATGAGGTTAAGTGTTGCGTTTGCATTTTTGTCTCCCATCTCAATGGTAAGATTATGAGAGTTTTAGGGAAGATTCCAAGAATAACTAAAATCTTAGGATAAAATATTTTGAAAGCCACTGGAATGGGAGAAGGTATAAAAGTAAAGAAAGAAATTCTCCTAAACCTAAAAGAAACCTCCTAAAACATTTTGCATCTCCAAAAATGCTTTTTTAACCTAGTGCAGTTTTCACTCAAGGAAAATAAAGCTTCTGTTTTTGAGTGAAATTCTACAGGAGGAAAATGTTCCCAGGGTGTTTATTATTAAAAGTACAAGAATTTGAGGAATTTATTAATATAACAAAAACAATGACTATAACCACATAAACAACATGATTCCTAATAGCATGAATGTTTCCTATTTTTCTCCAGTTCTTAAAATTCCCATTCAGGAGAACTAAAATTATACACACGAACAGCATTTGTTAACAAACCCATCCTTTAATAAGATCTGTTTATTGATTATTTTCTTGAACAATTTACTCCCATTCTCCACCATTCTTGGTTCTGGATATCTTGGGCAATATTCTATTGAAAGAAACTCAGGCTGGGAAAACATAAGAAATGCTGATGATGGTGAGCACAGAGCAAACTTTAGACATCTGCTCACTCACTCTACAGTTTAGATGAATTATCTAAATTATGAATTAGGAGACATAGGCAAGAAGAGTTAATCATAGGTAACTTCTTAAAATATACAGATCCAATATGGATCTGGAACTATAAGATCCATAATTAACTGAGAATTATAAAAAATCAAGTATGGTTACAAGTCATGGTAAAACAACTCAGAATTTTAAACATCTATTATTACTACATCTAACCCTACTCCAAGAGATAGCTTGTAACCTGTATAATTTGCTACAGAAATATGGTTCAGTAACTTTCAGGTCTTCAGGCTAAGGATTTCATTCAAATCCTAATTACACATCAGTCTCAAATAAGAATGTAAGACCAATGTGATTTTTTAGATTTTTGTTATCTCCATGATGTCTGTCATTTCAAAAATTAGAATTACAAAGTCATTTATTTTCTAACTAATTCAACTGATGAAAGAGACTATAAAGCAGAATTAGTAAGATGAGAACCAATGGTGTGTTTTTGAAAATTAAGAATAGGACCTGTAACTGAAAGAGGTCTCTATTCAGTTGGAATATCTGGCTGGTCTTGACATCATTGTTTAGTAAGACCAACTTTAAAAATGAATTTTATGGGGCAGAGGCGGGGGGGACTGTCTACACCCAAGGTTGTAAGTTCCTCAGAAATCAAGAAGGTATTAATCCATTTTCAATCATTAAAAACACTGATTGAGTGCCTCTTTTTTGCTTGATAGTATAGTGGGTGCTGGGAATGCAACCATGTCCAAGCCAACACAAAGCGTACACTTTACTGGGAGAACTGGCTAGAGATTAAGATAAAGTGATACATATAATATGGAAAAATTACACAAGATAGGAGTCTGAGGAGTGAAGGGCGACTGGGAAGGAGCTGGGTAGGAAAACAGTGGTTGGGCAAGACCCATCCAAGGAGATACTAAACCCCATAAGTAACTAAGTTACATGCAATCCTACAGATCAACTAAACCATTAAATGATTTAATTTTGGGTGTAGTTTAAAATGATTTTACAAAAATCTTTTCCCAAACTGGTTAAGATGAACCTTTCAGCACTATACCTACTAATGCTAGTTGGTAAGAATCAACATTAATGTGAAGAGTTGTCAGACTAGAGAATAAAACTGATTTTTAAACTATTTTTTTTATAAATCAAGGCGCACACCAGGGATTTAAGAATAAAATAGAAGTGGGGCACCTGGGTGGTGCAGTTGGTTGAGCATCTGACACTTGGTATCAGCTCAGATCTGATCTCAAGGTCATGAGATTGAGCCCCACATTGGGCTCCATGTTCAACACAGAGTCAGTTTAAGTTTCTTTCCCTCTGCCCCTCCCCGCCTCCCCCTTCTAAAATAAATAAATCTTTTTTTATTCTTTTTTTTTAAAAGAATAAAATAGAAGTACAACTAAACACAATTAATGTTATGTTTTATTAAGGCAAACAAATTTTGTCCGGCAAACAGAAAATTTTGCCAGGCAAACAGTGCCTGGCAAAAAGAGGTTCAATATTTGTTAAATATTTGTTGAATGAATACGACACACAAAAAACTGAATATCTTATACAAAGCACAAGGATAAGGCAAAAAAAAAAAAAAGTACAGGAAACCATCCCTTCCAACCTTGTATAACTTACAGGCCAGTAAGTAGAGGCTGAGCCATTTATAAAACATGGCAGAATGTAGTAAGGACAGTTCTTCCCCAGCACAGTGAGACAGGAAGAGAGAGGGAGGAAAGGAGAGCTATGAATTGATTCCAAAGGGGAAAACAGGAATGACTTTAAGAAGGAAGTAACATTCATGCAGACTGTAGAATTGGAAGAGGTTGGAGGAATGACAAAGGCTGCCTCAAAGACACATGTTGACCAATTTTGTCTTTAACAGGTATTACACACAAAACAACAGGTGTTTAAAAGCACAGAGAAAAGAAAGATGGGCCCCACCCAGGGAGGGGCCAGGAGTCAGCTATGAGTGACGTGAACATCATCTGTGAAGAGGGGGGAGAATGGGCCATGGAGGCCTTCAAGGCTGCCTGGGTCATCTGATATTGAGATTGAGGAGAAATCTAACCCAGAGCTGCTCTGGGTCCTCTCACGAGTTTACCAAGGCAGAGCAAGTTCTCAACTCAAACTGGCATCACATACATACTTAAGACCAGTCTCTCACAAAGCGTATTTCAGCTTTGCCCTACTGAAGGAGGACAGGTGCATCCTTGACATGACAAGAACCAATCTGTTTTGCACTGAAGCTACAACACACAGTCTAGAAAACTCATTTCTAAGTGATAACTCCACATCTTGCTCTCATCTAGATGTTTCCAACATTTTGTACCCTAAAGTCTGCCAAATGTTCCCGCGGTTTCCCCATGCCCCACATCACCCATCCACCAGTAAAAAAACTGTCTGAAGTTTGTCACCAAATTTGGGAAATCCTATCTGCAAGAATTAAAAATCCAATTACTACAAGCATACTACAAGCAGATAAATACAGGAACATTTACAGATACTGAAGAAAGCTCTATAAATCCAGAGGGAAAATACCTATTCAGAAATGATGGAGCACTTTCTTTCTCTGGGCCTCATCCTCCTTAGCAGTGAAAGGCAGGAACCATTCCTGATGTTCTCGCAGGTACCACCCAGCGGAGTGAGTCATCGGTCCTGGGAAACTTTCCACCCATGATTAAATGAAGGCTCTGATCCATTCCTTTGGCTCTCATTAGCAATATTGCTGCCTGATTTTGCTTTCTAGTCCAGATAACAATGTTCTCTACTTTTCAAGCATATTTGAAGAAAGTTCTGATGCTTAAGTTTAGCTAAATGACAGATGGGTAGGAATGTGCAAAATGACCTTTTTTAAACAAAGCATGGCTACAATAAAATGGACAAAAAAAAAAAAAACCCAAAAGCAAAGAGAGACACCTGCTTTAAGGATGTCTATCTTGGTCAAATCCAGAGAAAGCACAAAAGAGAGCTTCTTCAGGGAAAACAAAATAAAACAAACAAACAAAAAAAAGAGGTCTGCAAATTTTATCCTACTATAAAGCTAAGGCTTTCAAGGTCAAGGAGGGCAGCCTATGGGAATAAATGTTTTGACAATAGCATATGATCCATGTTTCTTGGTTACTTCCATGTTTGGAATTTCAAAATCATGGGTTGGAAAACTTCAAAAACAAAAGAATTACAAAATCCTGCCAGTGTATGAAATAATGTCCTATCAGAGATGTTTTTACTGAGAAACTGACAGAGCTTTAGGGTCCCTCTCTTGCAAAGGGCTCCTTGTAAGGTACTGGGAAAGGCCCCAGCAATGTGTTTACCATGCCATATGTTTTAGTAAATTTTGCAAAAGTAAGATATTTTGAAAGCAATCAATTTAGACCATTGTCTCCTTCCATTCATTATATGCTCCATCAGGCCCCCTTGTGTCAGGTGATGATGGAGTGTGGGGGGAGCTACTGCAAGTCCTGCTAAGGAAAGCTGAGCTTGGTTTGCATTTAATGGGCTACATTCTGTGGTCCGTAGCCACGCCCTTGTATAGTCAAGTCTTCGCTGCCGTCCTGGTGTAGGAATGGCTTCCAGAAATATTCTACCACCTACCATGCTGACTCCCCACACACCTGTTGTCAGGACACGGAATTGCAAAGCCAGAGGTTCTGTAGAGACCAGACTAGGTCCTCTGGTGCCTGTTTCTAGAAGAACAGAGAGAGTGGAGGAGGATCAAGGTTTGAAATGTTGGAGTCAGTAGCTGGACTGTGGAAAAACCTTCTAAATCTTCCCAGTCATATATGAAAGACACTCGATGGAGGTTGGCAACAATTTCAAGAAAATACTGGAATCACTTAGTAACAAGTTGTGATGCTAAGAGAAACTTTTCCAAACTATTAATAAAAGAAAAGAAAAAAAAATTGATTAGCCATGCTAGCAAAAAGCTTGCATGAGCTTTCTACTCTTTACAGAAAAGAAAATGACAAGTCATGGTCATATGAAGAAATAATCCAAGAGTATGTAGTCAAAAAATATAGAAAAAAATTATAAAGACATGTCAGTCATTATATATATATATTATATATATATATATAGTTTTTGGATATCAGTGGTACTTATTAGCATTTTTATATGTAATCTGTTGTTATTCATTCTCTCATCCTAAATATATATGCACTGTCGTACCTAAATTTCTGTTTTTCCTTTTCCCAAAAATTGTATAAGCTTAAACCCATACAAAACTTGGATTACTCCTTGTGCTCAGGACAATTTATGGTTCATCTCTCTCCATGACTTCACATGAAAAAAATCTGATGGGGAACTTACAAAACAACTGTTAATTCATACACAGACACAGAGCAGTGCGAGACAGGGAGAGATTCGTACCTTTCTGGTTCAGTGACAGATCAGTTAAGGACCACTCTGGGAAGCGAGAGCACTGTTCCTGAGCCCGGGGTTGGGGCCCATCTCCGGTCGGGGCTGGTGCAGCTGTGCTGGAGGCCAGGAGGGAAAGCCACAGCACCGTGTCTGGCAAATGCCTGCCTTGATCAGTTTTCCAGGACTGTCACATTCATTGCCCCAAACCTTGCAGCTGACTACGAATTCATTATCTCACAGTTGTCCAGGTTAGAAGTCCAAACTGAGCCTCATGAGCTAAAATCAGGGTGTTGCAGAGTGACGTTCTTTGGGTGACTATGGGGGAACCTCTTCCAGCTCCTAGAGGCCCTCATACATCCCTTGGGTCCTGGCCCCCTTCCTGCACCTTTGAGGTCAGGCTGGACTCCCACCCCTGCGGTCATGGCTCTGAATCTCCTTTTCTGACCCCTTCTCCCACTTCTGAGGACCCTTATGATCACACTGGGCCCATCAGATATATATAGTTTTTGCCACAGATTAGCAACCTTAATTCCAACTGAAATTCTACAAAGTGGTGTCTGTGAGGAGGGAATGATTTCCTTTTTAATCTAAGAAAGCAACTGAGAACTCAAAGGGACAGCACACACCACCATCTTTTGTAATCTCCTGCTGCTTTTCATTAAAAACAGAACTTTGAATCCGAGTAGATTAGATTTTAAAGAACAAATAGGAAGTTTAATTTGACTGTCAACAATGCAGACCCTCCTTCTTTTCCTCAGGCACCCACAACGCTGGTTTTAATGCAGGCGACAATGTGAATAAATATTATGGGGTACATATTTGGAGTTTTAATTTAGTGAAGCAATTTTCACTAAATGAAATGTTTTCAAAACATCTGTATCTGGTGCGAGTACATTTCACAGTTCCTTGAAGAAAACTGTATGGTTTTTCCAGAATTACAGAAATTGAGAGCTAGGAAGACTATCTCAGAGATCATTTGGTCTAGCGCTACTCAAACCACCTGTGGTTTTTTTTTTTAAATGTTCAATCTGTCGTTGACTAATGATTTTGTAAACCATAATAAAAATGAATTATTTAAAAATGAAATAATAAAAAAATAAAATATGTAAGTTCTACTGTTTAATTACTAGATTCAGCAGACATAAAATTATTCTAGAAAATAACACAAAATGTGTAATACACACTTCCAATTTCTGTACTTAACTCAGGATACATGAGTTGGTTCATTGGTCATTATTGGTTCCCAAGCCATGCTTGGAGTGGTACTGATAAGGGTTTTATGGAAGAGCAACGTGAGAATCATAATAATTTCTCACTTTTGAGCACTGGTTATGTACCCAGCATTGCTCTAGATTCTTCCCATAATTTATTTTATTTAGTCTTCAGAAAATCCTTTTTGATATACACTATACTCATCTTACAGTTGAAAAAAACTGCTGTCTATAAAATATGACACATCTGAAAATATAGTTCAAACCCAGGGACATGCAAGTATCTTTCTCCTGTTCCTACCAGATACTTGAAACATAATCTTCCATAAACGTGTGTTCCTTTCTTCAGCTAGTCAAAAGGCTCATGAAAGGAAACATAAATATGCCCTTCATTTCCATTTTTAGAAGGCCAATCTTGGAACTTGCACAGCTTGGAACCGTACCTTGATCTTGCTGATTTTGTGTATATAAGTCGAACACGGAACAGAAGATTAGATGGAGAAAAACCTGATACGAAAACGGAAAATTATTAGCCCAGGCCTGGGCACGTAATGTCAACAGTTGTGGATACGGGACCCTGGATCTCCTACACACTATACACAGCTGTGTTTACATTTTTTCCCTACTAATGTTAATCCCAACAAATTAAAACACTGGGGAGTTCGGGGAGTTTTGTTATTTTTCTCTTTTTTCTAAAGAGTGTTTTCCTGGGAACTTCCATGGTAGTAAACATCTACTAAATACGGTATCTCATCTGGGAAATAATTCACTATTTCTTCCAAAAAACAGAAACATAAACAAATGCAAACATAAAATCAGTAAGACACGAGCTGCGTCACATTTTTAAAACTTTTGACCATAAAAGTGATTATGTGACCCCTGGGAAGTAATACCCGGACCCTAATGATCTGCCCGGGTGCTGCTTTTGAACAAGGAGCGCCTTCTCTGCTATACATTGGCCTTTAAAAAAGAGAGAAAACTTTATATTCTACCTCTTTGTCTGCATACGAAAAGCAAACAGGGCACCAGGGCAATTATCTAGACAATTCAAGTAAAAAGTTCTTGAAATGTCTAGTTAAATTGCCTCAAACCACTGCTGTATTTGTCTAGGAAGATGAAAAGTAGAGTTGCTTAGTGACTGTTAAGTAATGAGTACAAGCATCTATTATTAATAAGCATTCTATCAATTTTTAAACCTAGTAAACTATTTGTCAGTAATACCCTGAAGCTATGAATTCAACTAATTAAATATGTTTAAAGTGGCATTCGTCTTTATTTTGAATTCATGAATTCAAAGGGAAAATAAATAACTTGTTAGCAAAGCTTGCAATTTTAATGCAGACTTTGAAAGATTTTTCAAATGCCCTTTGCTTTGTACACACCTGTATTCCTTTGTGTTCTGTGCCTCTTGGTGTTTGGTATTTCTTTAATATGACTCTTTCCTTCTCTTTTACCTGTTTAGTATCTACTGTAGTCACTGGTGCCGACTCCAGATAGTCAAGAAAAGTCGATAAAAATCAATTAAAAATTTGCTGCTAATTAGCAAAAGGCCCAAGTAACACAGCCCTTCCGTAGCGCATCACTGTGTTAGGCTGTGTGGTCTTCTCTCCGCTTTGCAAAGATAAGACCAAACCAATGCAGGCAGGCTTAATTTGGAGGCTGATTGTTTCTGTATTCACAGAGAGTCACTGACTGTCTGTCTCCTCCATATCAAACTCCCTGCTGGGGAACAACGGTGAAAAGGCTGTCCTTAACTCATGGAACTGACAGTTTTGTTGGTTGGTTGGGTTTTTTTCCTAAGAAGCAACTGAATTGTGGGAGAGGAGGGTTAAGGGTCTCCTAAGGACAGCCAATGCAAGACAGAGGTTTCCTGCAGAAGGAAGTGTGCATGAAAGATCTAAGTCAGAAATGAACAGGGAATATTCAAAGAGGTGGAAGGCCTCATCAGTAGCCAGCACGAAAGTACCGAGAACAGAGCCCGGGGCTGGATGCTTCAGGACCCACAGTGCTGCAAGCTACAGGTCACAGGGGGCACAGACAGGATGGTTGCTGTGTGGACGGAGACAGAAAGCTGTGGACACTCTTAAGGAGGTGATACAGAGCTTCTAGATAGATAAGATCCAGAGAGGGAAGAATGCAGCAGGGCTCCCCAACATCGGGCTCAAGTAGCTAAATGGCAGGGCTGCTCAATAAGCTACACAGGAGGAAGAATATATTTGGCAGGGAAAAAAATGATTTTTTTTGTTACGTTGAACTGATATAACATTGAGTGGTGAAATATGCAAGACGAGACGCCCAGGAGGCAGTTAGATATAAAGTCCGTCAGAGGAGGAGCACGTAAGAATCAGCAGCAAATGTGGTGATTTTGCTGGCATGACCACGGATGAGATCACTCCTAATGAAACTATGCAGCGTGGGGAGAGAACAGGGCTTAGACAGAATCCTGGACGACAGCGACCTTACATTTATCCAGCCTCTGTCTCTGTTACGACAACAGTGCTATGCAGCGGACCGTACCAGGCTCCAAATGCTGTGCGCGCCCAGGCATGCTGTCTGTAGGCTCAAGCCAACCGAAGTCCCTCCCGTCCTTCTCCCCACCCACCCCCCCGTCTCAGCACCAGAGAACCTCCGTGCCAGCCCCTCTCCTCCAGGGCAAAGAACAAAATAAATATCAATATATGTTAAGGGTTCTCAGGACAGAGGAAAGGGTCATTCCGTACATTCAGCTGTTAAGTCAGTGTAATGTGGGGACATTTCTAGGAGGCAGACTCCACTTTAAGGCACAAAAGAACTTTCTCACTTCTGAGTCCACAGCCGTGAAAGGGCTACATGGTATGCAGTGAGTCCCCCTTACTGGAAGTCCTGTAATTACATCCCAGATGGGATGTCTGTGAGTAGACTAGCAGATCATCTTTACGGCTCTCATCCTCGCTACGGATAATTACTATAAATGTTTATGTTCATTATTAAATCAGCTGTGTCCATTCGTGTTTGTTTGTTCCTCATTCGTTCAGAAGAGACACATAAAATTCATTTTACCGAAGTGGCTAGAAAAAGTTCAGATGTTTTTTACCAGTTTCCCGCGCAGCAAAGTTTTGAAAGGCAAATGTAAGTGTTTTAACGACGCAATGAATCTTTCTCAGTACCAGTACCAGCCCAAACATACCCTTTCCTAAAGACCCTCGAAAATGAGGTTTCCCTTCCCCTGGAAAAGCTGCACTCTACATTTGGACTTTCCTGTTCACATGAACTGCTTAAGAATTTAAAATAAAGGATCTTAAAGAATCCAGATGAATCTGTAAGGTAACTTTTTATACATCTTCAAGTAGCAAACAGTATACTTAAACAATCACGTACCTAGCATTTCTTTTAAATCAGATGAGTCAGAAATGCTAATTTTTAGACTTAATTGCCTTTTACTATTAAAATTGCTACAACCAAGACATTCTCCAGTAATGCCCATCTTCATTACCAAGAGCTTTGTCTTGACTCAGGAATTCCAGCTTCATCTGTGGGCAGCTATGCTCAGTTTCAGGAAGAGCCAGAACTTTTTTTTTTTTTTTTTTTTAAGATTTTATTTATTTGACAGAGAAAGACACAGTGAGAGAGGGGAACACAAGCAGGGGGAGTGGGAGAGGGAGAAGCAGGCTCCCAAGGAGCAGGGAGCCCAATGCGGGACTCGATCCCAGGACCCTGGAATCATGACCTGAGCCGAAGGCAGACGCTTCACGACTGAGCCACCCAGGCGCCCCAGGAAGAGCCAGAACTTTACAAGTAGTAATGGGGAAGAAGGATGGGTATGAATGTAGAGGGTCAGTTAGGTCTCAGGGATGGTTAGAAAACATGCCTCCTTCACATCATGATGTCAAGAAGCATTTGATCTGGAATCTGAATTTCCTGCTTAGCAGCTCTTTGACCTTGACCAAGTTAATCAAACCCTCTAAATTTCCTTATGCGATAATAGGGCCAAAAATATACCTCACACGGTTGTTTTCTGGATCAAGTGAAATAATACATATAAAGGACTTCACGTAACAAGAAAATACAAACGTTCTCTTTTTATTATTATTATTACTTTAAACTGAGAGAATTTCTACCTTAACGTGTTTTTAAGTGACCTCAATTTCAGATTTTAAACTTGTTCATATGTAAGTTATCAGGGATATATTTACTTCAAAATGGAAATTATAGACTATAGATTTTCAGACCTAAGCTGAATAAAACCACATGAAATTATCCCAAAATGTTTCCTGCTTATAGATTCTCAAGAATATCTCACTCTTAGGAACATGTTAAGAATGCAAGTGCATGTTATTACATTATTGAGTATTTATCAATGACTCTTCTCATAAGAGCATGAAAAATCCCCGTAATTCTACTTGCAAAAATATAGAACTCCCTATAATTCTATTAGCAAATGGGCGGCATGAGTACTCCTCATGATGAAGTTAGGCAGTGAGTAAAGTTGTTCATACAATGAACAAGTGTGAAAAGCTGTAGGTGTTCATTTTGGGCCCAGAATAACAGTGACACCATCACAGAGAGCAGGCGTTCTTACGTCATACATATCATATGATGAAGACCCAAACTCAAATACAGAGGGCACAGCACCACCGAGTGACCGAACATGGTCACTGTAGTGGTGGGGGTTCAGGGGAAGAAATCTTTCCCACCACTCCTGATGGTTCCTTCCATGTGGCTAGAGTCCCAGGAGCATATCCCTAGCCTGTCACCACTCCCTTGCTTATTCTCCAAAAAGAGTAACTGGGTTGACAGTCAGTGAGTTTGGACTGAAAAGCGGGGCATGCATAATCCTCACTGTCCTGAAGAGAGTTCTCTACAGCAGGACATGGGAAAACCCCCCTCAGCCCGACAGTGCTGAGGATCTAAGGCTGGGATTCCATCAGCAGTACGAAAAGGGACACTTAAAATAACATCCTGCAATCCCACTTGTACTAGAATCATCTACCTCGTCCTTTTGCTTACTTCACAGTGGTTTCAAACACCAGGTGGGGTCTCTTTAAACTCAAGCAAGTTCAACATTATTCACTTGATTTCTAAGGAGAAAAACAACTTTGGCTGAGCACCTACTATGTGCCAGGCATTATGCCAGATGCGGAAGGCATAACTGAAACGCGACACCTGCTCTTCAGAAGATTAGGGTCTAGGAAGAGAGGGACACAGACACAGCACAGCAGTGTGGCAAGTGCATTACGTGTGACCCTCACGCCAATTACGTGTGCAGTTCCCAGCTAACGGAGGCTGTGAGAGCAGCTCACGCACAGGCAGTGGCCACAGCTCTAGCTCTCTCCCCCCAGCGCAGCAATGCATGCTACGATGCAATGAAAGGAGCAGGAATAACGGTGAAAGAACTCTAACATGCAGAAGACCCTTCGCAAACTACTGTACCCTCAGAGTAGCAAATTCCATGAGCTCCCCGACTGCGCAGGAAGCCGATGGAACATCAACGTGCCATCGCAGTCGAGTTCCAACTGTGCTCCTCGTGGGGTTGTCGACGGTCCCGGGGGGGGATCCTTACAGACCATGAGGGGCCCCGGGCCCTCCAGCAGCACACACCCCGTGCCCACCACCACACTAGCTCAGCTTTTTCCCATTTTCCATACAGTCATTCCCTGAATGTGATGCCTGGATCCCACCCTCAGACTCTCTGATTTAATTAGTACAAGTATGATCTGGACCAGGAGATTTTTCTAAGTTTCCAGGAGATTCCAACATATAGCAAGTGACACAGCCCGTGACACTGAAGAAATTGGAAGGAAAGGACAAAACTAGATTCATTTTTCAAAGAGCCCAGATTGTATTGGGGAGAAGCCTAGATTCTGATATGGCTCTAGTAAGCATTTACCATGAAATATGTGTTAAGTTCTAAACTATCTGGGCACCTGAGTGACTCAGTCGGGTAAGAGTCCTGGGATCGAGTTCTCCATCAGGCTCCCTGCTCTGTGGGGAGTCTGCTTCTCCCTCTGTCCCTCCTCCCTGCTTATGCACGCTCTCTTTCTCACTCTCTCTCTCACAAAAATAAATAAATAAAATCTTCAAAAAATATATATAAATTCTAAAATATGTATCCAGAGGTGACTGCACGGAGTAGCTTTCAATGTCACATTCCAGCTCTGGTATGCTTGTATACCAACCCAAGTTTTGTTTGCTGGTTTTCCAAGCAATGAAAATGATTAAGGCTCAATTAAAAAATATATCTCTCTGTGTGTGTGTGTGTGTGTAGGTGTGTATATGTAGATTTCATGTATGTGTATATATATATATTTATATATGTGTAGATTTTTAACTACATCAGAGAGAGCTTTATCAGAGGCAGCTCAGAAACTGGATAAAGAATATGAACAATGAATCAGTCAAGAACAAGATCCAGAGAAGCTCTTACAACCTCAACACAAAAATTCATGGACCTTCTCCTAGTCACTAGCACCACCACTTAGTCCATTTTAGCATCAGTATTAGTATTTGGTATTCTGATACATGTAGTCTCTGGGCCTCTTTCCACCCCAGTTATAAATTCCAAGGAAAAGGTTATTCACCGAGCATGGGCGCAGGAATGTCCATGGATCAATCCGTCATGGCCGGGAGCTGTCCTCAGGGAAGTGCTGTGAGCTGTGAGGGCTCCAGCCTTCCAACATCCCCAGCCCCAATTTCTGTCCTCCACCATGTGCTCGGTGCGCAGTCTATTCCGCTCACCCGAGAAGTGGAGGAGAGTATAAGAGACAGGGGGATATCTCACTGAGAAAACATAGTGTAGGTGGACCACACCTCAGCAATGGCTAGGACATCCTGAAAAAGGGGAGAGGAGACTGATAAATGATGGTCTACAAAGAAATGGACTAATCTATCAAAAAGTGCTGCAGAATGTAATTTGAAATTTGTGCCCCCCCAGTATCATGTGATGGTCCCTTCTGCACCTGTCCTCCCAACCCTTCCTGGATGAACAAAGCTTGACCCATTTCCAGGGGTATGATTTTGCTTCTCCCCGCGTTGGCCAGTGGTGTTGGGACAGTGTGATTTCTGAGTGATTTCCTACAGCACTGCTTCCTCCCTCCAAGGAGGGAGGTGATAACCACCATCCCAGGAATTCTCAAACGCCCAAACATAGCTCTAACCCAGGGAGCAGATGCCCTTCTCCTTGGCACGTCCACTAAATGCCAGTGGTACCCTCCACTCACCACAGCAACCAAAACACCCCTCGTGTTTCTAAACACCTCTAAGACAGTACTGTCATCCCCAGTTGATGTTGCTGGGCACATGAAAAGCCTGGTACAAATGCATGACTCCATGCATGAGAATATATTTCTCTTCTCTTTTATCAGCCTCCCATAAACAATAAATAAGAGATGTTTACTCTAGGGGCGCCTGGGTGGCTCAGTTGGTTAAGCGACTGCCTTCGGCTCAGGTCATGATCCTGGAGTCCCGGGATCAAGTCCCGCATCGGGCTCCCTGCTCGGCAGGGAGTCTGCTTCTCCCTCTGACCCTCTTCCCTCTCATGCTCTCTGTCTCTCATTCTCTCTCTCAAATAAATAAATAAAATCTTAGGAAAAAAAAAGAGAGATGTTTACTATTAAAAGAAAAAGTGCTGATTCAGAAAAGGCAGTGTAGAATTGTTTTGCAATTCTGGCTTCTCTTGGGAAATCTAATTTATTGAACTATAAAATGAGAGCAAAATTTGTATGTGCTTGGAGGATTTCCAGGGAGGATTAAATGAGATAATGCACACAGATAATGTGCACGAAGCTCTTGGCATTGTCCCACCACGCTGAGATATGCTCAATGAATGCTGCCAATTGTTATTTTTACTGTTGCTAGTACTGTTGCTCATAATTCTTAATTGCAATACTACATTCAGAAATTATCCTCACGGTGACCTAGAAATGCAAAGTCCAAACATCCCGTGATTCAGCACAGTCTCCAAATAAATGCTGTGGCCACCAGTTTCAGAGTCAACACTGCAAGTGTTCTGCACGTGCATCTTGAAAGTTTGGGAATAAACTGGAAACCTGTGTGAATCTTAGAAATGTAAGAGACACAGCAAACCGCAAGGGACCCGGCGGAGCGCATGCGGAGAGACCTCCAACTTGAGTTCTCTATTTGCCCAACAACGAAAGTCTCTCTCTGTGCCTACCATTTTCTTGTTTGTTTGTTTTTCCCCTCTCCTTCAGCAACATCAAAAAAGATTTGTTTTAAATCTTTCCAGGTAGCACTGCGTGGCCGCTATTCAGGCACCCTGGGGAGTGGTTTAATGATGAGGAAAGCCTGACACATTTCCCTCCCGTCCCCTGAAAACAACACGGCAGAAAGATCTTACAGCATTCCTTGTCAACTTTCCCCTTAACCTGCAACGTCGCCTCCGGTGATCCTCCCGAATCACGAGCAGAGGCATGGAAATAAATACACGCCTTCCCAGTCATGTCTCTAGGAATGTGCTCTTTTTCTTTTTTACTTGTAACAAAGAGGAGAGGGAAAAAGAGTAGAATAAAGCTTGTTGGGGCGCCTGGGTGGCTCAGTCGTTAAGCGTCTGCCTTCGGCTCAGGTCACGATCCCAGCGTCCTGGGATGGAGCCCCGCATCCCTGCAGGGAGCCCGCTTCTCCCTCTCCCTCTACTATTCCCCTGCTTGTGCTCTCTCGCTCTCTCTGTCAAATAAATAAATAAATAAAATCTTAAAAAAAAAAGCTTGTTATCACGGTTGCTGGGAGCCTTGCACACCAACCTCAGATGCTTCTTTGAAGCCTCGAGGCGCGGACTTTACCATCTTAGAAGTTGGCACCAGAGCTCCTCTTAAAGAAGAAACTTCAAGTTAACCTCGATCAGCTTCTTGGAGGCAGAAAGTGAGGCATGAAGGCAAGAGTTGAAAGGAGACAATAAAAGGAAGAAACAGCTAACGCGCTCAGCACAGAAAGTTAAGGGGGGGCCTGCAGGTGGGAGCTGAAAAGCACAACGGGAGGCTGTAGTCTGCAGAAATTCAGGGGGATGGAGGCTCATGAAGGGCGTGTGATGAGGCAAAAAGACCCTCTATATTCTAAGTGCTTTCTCAATTCCCCCTTTCTCCACCCAAACTCTGAGCGAAGTCTAACGCAACCACACAGCCTTGCGAGCCGGGGCTGGGAAGGGAGGCCAGGCGTTATGGAGGAAGAGGAACCACGCTGTAGCTGCTGGTGACGGGCAGCTGTCTGGGTGTCTGGGCGCTGACCTGCCCCAAAGGCCATGGCCGCGCTCGGTGGAGCACCGAGAGGCAGCAGAACGACTCAAGGTGGACATGAGATTAGCCCACTTTTCTCCAAATGCCCAGAGAGGCGACCTCAGCTTCTAGAGGAAGGGCAATGTCTGAGTTACACAAGTTAACATCGTTGCCTGCTGAAACGAGTAACAGATGATAAAAATATCCTTACACCAGCCTTCCTGACACTCACCTCATACTAGCCTTCTTTGAGGGCTGAACAAGCCCGGTGTGTTCACCCTCAGGGCCTCTGACTTTGCTATCCCTCCCCCCTGGAATGTTCTTCCTGGAGAATGGCTCATTTTTGTTATCTAATCTCAGTTGGGCTCAAATGACCTCAGAGAGACCTTCTCAGGCCACCTCTCTAAAGTAGCCCCCTGCCTTGGACCCAGCCAATTCCAATCACCTCATCCTGTTTTGTTATTTTCAGAGACCTTACAACTGTCTGCTATTTTTTGGCTTATTAATTGTATGTCCTTGAATCCAAGAGGCCATCAAGTACAAGATGTACCATTATTTGGTGTATTCTTAAGAAAAAAAGATGCTGCCAATTAAACTAAGACACATGTTTTTCTTTTCTTTTTTTTTTTAAGATTTTTTTTTTTTTATTTGAGAGAGAGAGAATGAGAGACAGAGAGTATGAGAGGGAGGAGGGTCAGAGGGAGAAGCAGACTCCCCGCCGAGCAGGGAGCCCGATGCAGGACTCGATCCCGGGACTCCAGGATCATGACCTGAGCCGAAGGCAGTCGCTCAACCTACTGAGCCACCCAGGCGCCCCAAGACACATGTTTTTCTTAACGTTTTGAATTCTGATTATATATTTAATGGGAAGATGTTCTTTAGATCTACTGAGACATTGATTCTTATTGTGTATCACTCTTTTACAAACATGAATAGGAAGATAAAAGTGAGATAGGCTGCTCATTGTCTTATGGTTAAATACAAAGTCATAGTCATTCTGCCAAGAATGAATGTTCATTATTTTCAATTTCAATGCTCTGTTTCTGGCTTCCTGCGGCAACAATAACTTTTTGCTTTAATGTCAAATGATACTGTAATCTTCTCCAAAAGATTTTAAATGGCAACTAAACTCAACCTGTGGACGCATAATGCAACACAACTGTGGCCACAATACGGACATCTTTTAACAAGTTTGGGCATAAGCAGGAAATGACCCATACATCAGACTGCTGCCTGGTCTGTGGTGGGAAACACACCTTTAATGGTGAGTCGCATCTGACTTCCAAATTACTAAAATGTGAAACAGAATGTGTATCTTAGAATCAGCACAATAAGCTCATTGATCATATACCATCTTGAAAACGTAAGATCTATGACAGCAAGAACCCTGCCTATATATCCCAACCGCCTAGAACACGGGAGGTACTCAAAACGTGTTTAATTCAAAGAATGAGGTGCGTTCTCTCTCCGAGCTAACACTTTACCATCCAGAGTGATGATGCCATGTGGGTAACAGCTATAAATGCGATTTCTCTGTCAACTTCACAACAATTGGCATTTCTGGTCTGGTTTGGTAATTGTGCTATAAAGATTTGCTGGCACCAGTGAGAAGAAATGCCATCTAATCTCCTTAGACAGGGACACTGTCCTAGTGTTTTCCTCTAAGTATCCCAGATTGCAATGAACGGTAAAAACATCTTGGTGATCTACTCTCTGATGAGATAACCTGTAGGCTGAAATTCTCTTTTGCAGAAGCCAGGAAAAGCAGAGATGAAATTGACAAGTGGCCCCAGGATGAATCTTTGGATGGACATATCAGCCGAGGCTCCTTTAAAAACATACTATCACCTTCAGGTTCAAGAAATCTGGAGATTTGAATATCCCCTGCCATGGCAAGCAGACCAAAGGACAGAAAGTATCAGACATCAAGGCAGTGTTGGATAAAACTCATCCTTTTATCCAACTGCATGATTTAATTCACATCACTTGTTCTTTTTTTTAATGGTTATTTCTTATCATACATTTTATTTCGTCTTTATTGGTAGAGAAGAGTATACCCCACCAAACGCAAACCAATCCAAACAACCTGCTTTCATCCAAGAGGCAACCGCATAGAGGTTCTTGTGCTTTACCTCCATTTACTGTAATCCAAGACCCAGTGATGTGGCAAACAACTTTTTCTTCTAATTTGTAAACCTCCCCAACCACCCACAGAGGTGACCCGCGCTCTACCTCAGAGCAGTATTTGACCAAAGGCAAATATAAAGCCAACTTTGCTTTACTGACTACAACCTTGCCCCTTGTTCAACTGTTTCGAGTTTACTCGGAGAGATGTTCGAACAAATACAACCTGCTGACCACCATGCCTAAGGACAGGGTGCTGGCAAAATCAAAATAACTTTTTGAGGAACAAATCACAGCCATCTAAATTACTACTTTGACAGAGTAATGGATCTTACAGATGAAAGAGAGCACAATCACTTATCTTGACTTCACAAGACTTGTCAGTTTTTCTTGGTCTTTTCTGAAGAACACAATCATAAATAATTTAGAAAATTGACTTAGACCTTAAAGGAGACAACTACAACCTGGGAATGGGAACTTTTTTTTTTTTAATGTTTTATTTATTTATTCATGAGAGTCAGAGAGAGAGATAGAGAGAGGCAGCGGCAGAGGGAGAAGCAGGCTCCCCGCCTAGCAGGGAGCCCGATGCGGGACTCGATCCCAGGACCCTGGGATCGTGACCTGAGCCAAAGGCAGAGGCCCAACCATCTGAGCCACCCAGGCGCCCCTGGGAATGGGAACTTTAAAAAAACAATAGTTGCCCTTGTCTCCTGGGGTAGAATGGAAATCATAAAGCAATTTGCCAGGGAAATTTATTGAGCCTGGTACTACCTGTAACTGATACGAGGCATTCCGATCTCGGACAATTCGACTGCATTCAATTCAGTCAAAATACATCTGCTTAATGGAACTGTAATGGGGTTGAATATTGCATATTACTTATTCTTATGTCAACTTCTTATTTTCTTTGATACTCTCTTTGCAGTTTGCTCAAACTGAACAGATCAGGGTTCTAATAAAATTCAATAAAAAACAAGCATCTTTTTTTCAAAAATTCTGCACAAGTAACATAATCTTGACATGACATGTGCAGATGAACCTAAGGTATTACTCTAAGAATGTCTTGTTTTTTTCTACTTTGTACAAAGATGAAACAATATGCTTAGCTATTTCCAAGAGCTAGACAAAAAGTGCTCACTGTCTGCAATTTGGGTTCCCTGGAGCCTCTTTTGAAACCTCTTTCCATGGGGGCCCCTGCCCTCCTGGTGATTTCTCCCTGGCATCTGCCAGTTGGATCATCTTTTCACTTCTCCTGTTCTCTCATATTCTAACATGAGTAAGGCAGGCTCATGAAACCATTCGATGAGGAAAGGAGTCTAGTGAGCTCCTTACTACAGATAATATACTTCCACACGGCATCATTTCAAAGAATTCTTTACGCCGAGCATTTATGCTTTTGCCGAGACCACTGTCTTCTCATCCAACCAGTGATTAGTCTGACATGGAGGTTTGTAAGAGTACAATTAGCTGATGTGTCGAAGTCAAACATACTTCTTCAAATACTGACGTCACCTTTCCATAATGACCTGAAAATACGCCAGGTGAACAATGTGACTGCATACCGCATCACGCAGTGAGTATATCAATCAGGGTAAGACTGTTGCCACAGTAACAAAACAACCTTGACCTCTCGGCAGACCAACTCTAAGTCCGTTTCTCACACACACACAATCCAAAGCAGTCTGGGTAGCTCCACCATCTGGGACCCCAAGGTGGTTGTTGTAGGAGAAGCTGATGCAAGAGACAGATGCCCCTGCCTCTGCCCAGAATTGATCAAGGTCACTTCGACTACTGCCTGTGACCCAGAATTAGTTATGAAGACTCCATAAAGAAATAGCTCATAAAGTAATGCCTACCTTTAGTAGTAACACTCAAGGAGGTTTAGTTATTATGTTATTATTATATATAAATACTACAGTTTCAATTCACTGTTATTATAGGAACAGAATATCTAAATATTTGCCTTTATTATTATCACCATCTCCATTATTATTACTATCATCATGGATTAATTTTGAATTCTGGTCATTTTATATTTTCCTAAGTGATAAAAATTGAGTAATAGGCATAAGAATTTTCTTGAAATCGATAACACATCCTAACTGAATAATGAACAAAACACATAAGTTCTCCAATTTTACCATTTATTTGTGAATTACAACAGGGAAAAAGTAACTGCTTGTAAATAGCATCTTTTCTTTATCAGTCATTTTCATCACAATGCTTGTGCTACCACCAAATAATGGTAAAACATGAAAATGAAATTTTACTTTAACTGTCCTTATAATGTCTGCAGTACACATACTTGGGGTCATGCATGGCCACAGACTTTCCAAGAACCTCGAAATGAGATGTGCTAAAATTTCCAGGGAGGAGCATATAGATTTGTACATTCGACAGTATTCTCTGAAACATTTCCTCAAAATCTCCCTGAAGAAGTATTTATTCTGCCCACCACTCTTACACGGTCTCATCTCCTTACAACTCTAAGTGAGCTAAAAATACCTAAAATATCTTAGGAAAATCCCTTAGAAGTAACCCTTAGAGGTAAGATAATTTATTTTAGTTTGTTGAAAAATTTAAGAAAAAATGGTTAAAATTTGTCAGATTGTATTTCTTGTGAACAGGATGAACAGAAACAAATACTTTGCCCTGGGTTTTATAATTTTACTTATATGCAGATCAAGATCTCTCTGTTGTTAGATTTCACATTCAATCCATTAGTGAGTTTTGTCAGCTCAATCTCCAAAATACAATCTGAATCCATCAACTTTTGGCCATCTCTATGGCTTCCGTCCTAAACCAAGGCACCATTACCTCCTGCTTGGATGAGTGCCACTGACCCCTAAGTATCTCTCTACTCTTAACCTATCTTTCTTCTCTCCCCACCATAATCCATCCCCCTCCCCAACAGCCAAACTGATTTGGTTAAAAGTATGCAACACAGGACCTTTCCACTACATTTAGAAAAAAATCCAACTTGGCCTCCAAGACCTACCAGATCTGCACGTCTACTTCTAGTCTAGTTCTCACTCACCATGTGCACGGATTTACCAAGGCTGCTGCAATGCATGGCCTCAGACTTTGTGGTTTACAACAACAGGGATTTCTCTCTCACAGTTTTTGAGGCCAGAAAGCCAAAAGCAAGGTGTTGGCAGGGCCATGTTCCTTCTAGAAGCTTCTAGGGGCTGCCAGCATTCTTTGGCTCATGGCTGCCTCACTCCGTCTCTGCCTCCTTCTTCACATTACTTCTCCTCTTCTGTCTGCATCTTATCTCTGTCTGCCTCTCTCTTATAAGAACTGTGATGGCATTGAGAGTCCACTCTGACGGTCCAAAATAATCTCCTTAGCTCAAGATCCTCAACATAATCACATCTGCGAAAACCCTCCAGATTAAGACCTGATAGCTTTGGGTGGACACGGGCTTATCTTTCTGTTCTCCTGACTCAGGGTGTTTGCACTGTGTTCCCACTGCCTGAGATTCTCCTTCTCCCAACCTTCACAAAGCCGATTCCTTGCTATCATTCCGGTCTCACTTCAAATGTCCTAAGAGTTTGTTTCTCTACAATCCCACCTAATATCACCACCTATCCACCCCGCTCACTGTTACAGCTCTCGGTTTTACTTTACTTGTAACTTTTGGAGACCATCCTGATTATTTATAAGTGTCCTTTACCTCTCCCCCCCGCACTACCCACCCCTAGGAAGCTGGTTCCATGAGAATAGGGCCTTAGCCTTCCCTGGCCATTACCGTACACCCAGGACCTTGAACGCAGCCTAGCACTATGATAAGCACTCAATTGTTTGTTGAACAGATGGAAGATCAAATGGTTGCTAGAGTACAATAAAATGGCACCAAAGAGGACTTTTTTTGTTTTGACTAATATCCTGAATCTTTATAAATCATGAATAATGAAATGGGAATTCTAAATAATTTCATCAAGATTTTAGCAGGATTTTATAAGCTAAGGCAGTTTTTAAAAGCTGGAGAAACTTCCGTAAGGGAACTTCTTCGGGGCTATTTCTTAAAAGTCGTAACGATGAGTGAAGTTTCAACGTTCTCACTATATCTCCAGCTTCCATGCTGAAGAGAAGACGGCAAGGTTGCCCAAACATACGTACACAGTGGGGGCTGTCTAGTAGACATGATGGAGATGCTCTAGCGTATTCAAACGTGGTGGTGTTATCTGTGACAAGTGCTCTAGATCGCTGCAAATACCATCTTCATTTAGGACCTTACCGACATGTTTCACTATGGGCATCCTGTTTTTAATTCATAGGAACTCATTACTTCTCTTTGAGTTAAATACTAATAATAATCACTAATATCTACTGGGATCTACTATGTCATATAATACACTAGATAAGAGACTATATAAACTAGTCCTACAAAGCATGAATGCAATATCAGGGTTATGAGTTCTATTTTATCGATTAAAAAACAAACCAAAAGAACAGGAACACTGAGGTTCAAAGAGGCCGTGTGACCTCTTGTGTGACAAGGTGCTGAGCCCTAGTATATCCTGCCTCTGGTGTCTATGCAGGTCACCCACCAGGGACGTGATGGGGTCAAACTGCAGATGGGGACGTGATGGGGTCAAA
>NW_023270387.1:2085999-2104342 GCF_011800145.1 Mirounga leonina
TCAAAAATCCATAATGATTACACACATTAAACACTAGCCTTAGTTTTTTTTTTTTTTTTTCAAGATTTTATTTATTTGCGAGAGAGCGAGAGCATGAGCATGAGCATGGGGAGAGGCAGAGGGAGAGGGAGAATCCCAAGCAGACTCTGAACCAAGCGGGGAGCCCTACACAGGACTCCCCACGACTTGAGCCGAAGTCAGACACTCAACCGAGACACCCAGGTACCCCCTTAGTTTTGTTTTCAGATGCTAAGCATCTCTAAGGAAATACATCCCATTTATCATAGTTAGAACATCCTAAGTATACTATTAAAAGAGATTACTGTGTTGGATTAGAAAACTTATCATATATACGAAATGCAATTCTAAACTGGGATAATAAAGCCTCATAAAAAGCCCAATTAATTTAAGTGCTACAACTCCAGGGACACTGGCTGTGGAGTCACACCATGGCCTTGACCATCTGAAGGCACCCAGTCCCCAGGACAGACTGATCCATCCATTAATGAAGCATCTCCAGGCCATATGCCAAAGTTCCGAGAACCCTCACTCTGTGTCCTTAAGAAGCTCACAGTCAGTAATTTGATTAAAACCATTATCTTAATTAAGAATACTTTGGTTTCAAGCAGCAACGTAGCTTGTGTAAAAAGAGGAACTTGGGGCAGACACAAAGAGTCTCCTGAAACCCAAAGCAGCATGTTGACTCAGGCCTCATGAGGGGCTGAAACCCATAACTCAATGTCAGAAACAGATCCACTCGCTGCGTCCGCAGGCCCCCGGCCCCCACCGGGCTAGGCCGCTGCAGCCTCCTTCCTCTTTTCTGATTGGCTTTCTGCACTTCTAAATGCACAGAAAGGCATCAGTCACTCCTCAGTTGAGCATTCAGTGACCTCATTTCTCAGTAGAGTCTTTGAGCCCAAATTCAAGCTTTCTACAAGGGGGTATCTGGTCGACCTGGCTGAGTCAAGCATCTGTCCGTGCCCAATGTCCTAAGGCCAGTGGGTCAGGGCAGGGGAGGCACCGGCCTCTCAGCAGGGACTGTAGTTAATCTCTCAGAGAAGGACCATGAGTAAAGAGGAAAACTAACCACTATGCCTCTTATATTAATAATTAGACAATCTCATTTTGATGGCATAATATCCCTAAAGCACTTAGTATAATCCCTTGAACTAGTAAGTCCTAAATAAACAGCAGTGACAATTTTCAGGGTTTTTTGCATCCCATGGTGTTAGGTGTTAGGGTAGAGTATGCCCAGAGACCTGGGGAGCCCAATACAGCGACTCCCATCTCAGCTGCGAGGGCCCCAGAAAGGCTTGTGAGTGGAGCTGGAGAAGGAGGAGCAATTACACAGGTAATGAAGGAAGTGTGTGTCCCAGGCTGGGGGGAGGGAGTATTCCAGAATACTATGGCATAAATAAAATCCCAGAGGAGAGAGAGAGAGCATGCTCTTTTCCAGAAACTCCAAGTGGTTTCATGCACCAAAGCTCAGAGTGCACGTGTGTGCAAAGGTGGGATGAGAGGAGGCTGGAGGGGCCCGAAGCCAGAACCTGAGCCTTATTCAGAAGGCTGTTCTATTCGGCGGCATTGAAGAATCTTGGAAAGGGGGGTACCTGATCAGACGTCCACCTGTTCCTTGTAGTATGAGGATATGGATTAGCTGACAGAAGGGTGGGAGTGAGGATCTCAGTGAACAGGAGCTCCATTCACCATTCATACAGATACCCCAGGAAAGGCTACTTTAGGAAAGGCTGGGATGAGTTTAGGTCTGTGCTCAGTGAATTTGAGGCACCTGAAAGACAGCTATGGGGTGTCTATAGGGAAATGAAGGAAAGGGTCATGCTCAAGAGAGAGGTCTAGGAAATGGGTGGAGGGAGAACAAGAAGACATAAAACACATGCACCAAGAGTTGTGGGAAATTGGATGTGGAGGCATCCGCTCTCGGGAAGGCTGGGAAGGGTTCTCAGAAGGTCAGGTAACACGGGATTTGAGTTGGAAGGAGCAGAAGGGGGGCCTCCAGGTAGACCAGTGCAATGGGGTGCAGAGGGGAGGAGAGGCATCCCCAAGAAAGGGGAGTATAAATTCAGAGGCAAGTCTATGAGCCTTATTTTTGGAATCTGAGAAAGGAGGTGATACATCAGGCACCACTGAGCTCTTCAGTATCCAGGAAAAGACAGAGAATTGTCTGCATGATTCAGTCTTTAGAGAATGGACAGCCAAGAGGGCTAAGGTTATACAGGAGTTAATGCTTGAGCTACTGTCCTATAACTATTCTGTAGAAACAAAAATAGAACATCTCTAAAATCCTGTTTGCAGGCTACCAGTTAAGCATGACAGATTGAGCAAACACGTTTACCTTCCCTTCCTCAAAAAACCCACGAAACATCACCTCCCAGTGTCAAAAGAAAATGTCTAAAATTGACAGATCTAGAAGATGCAAAGATAAAATAAAACAAATGCCAAGTAAAGCAAAACACCAGTGTCCTCTGGGAATTAGGACTAGAAGGACCGCCATTCATTATTATAAACCCAGAGAGACATCTGTTTGGTGTTTCAACTACAGACATTTATTACTCTGGCAAAAATACACATTTTATGAATTACAACATCAACACCATGAGAATGAGATTCAGGTTGCATGTAACTTTTCACAAATACACCTTCTCCGGTAATAAATCACATGAGAAGTGTGCTCATGTCTTACTAAATCTATGTCAACATGTGCTCTGCTGGGTGCATTCACCCCTCGCCAACACTTATCTATCAGCACTTTTATGCTTTATCGCAGATAAAATAGAATTATCCTGCCTGCCAGACCAAGTCCTTTTAAGAAACACTCAAAAACATTCGGGTCAACTCCCTAAAAGACTTTACACTCATATTTCACTTACAAACACCATACAATTTAGAACAAGAAGGGGCTTTGAGTGAAACCAATCCGACGTCCTCATTTTGCATCTGGAGAGGAAGCACGGAACGAGAGGATCTGCTAGAGGTCAGACAAGGATGCAGGGTCCTGACTGTCCATTCTTCGTTCCACTGACCCCGCATTTCTCAAGCCCTGGTCTATTGAACACTAGGCCCATTATACCAAATGGCTGTGCAAAATATTAACACCATTGTCAGTACTGAGAGCATTTAAAAATTTGTCTGTTGTTTAGAATTTCAGTCACAAAAAGGGATCTTTGAACAGTGAACTAATACAGAATCCCATCCTAAATGCACACAATGCTTCAGAACTCTCTTTATGACATGGCCATGGATAAGAAAGATTCACCCCCTGCCCTCCTGCAGCTGGAGCAGATGGGGGAGTTAGACCAAAAGTGTAAGAAAGCGTGGTGATGGACACTACAACACTTGACAGGAACTGGAACATTTTGCAAAACCCTCAAATCACAAATATGCCTCCAGATACAAAGTTTCCAGCACACTTTCTGGAGAGTCCAAGTAGAGCTTACTTGGTCAATTTTACCATTAGTCCAAGACAAAGTTAGAATGCTCCCGGAAGTACTGAACTCCCTCAGCATTCCATCCTTTAGAGAGTTCCAGCCGATTTGGAAGACGTCACTCAGTTGCTTTAGACCACCCACTGTGGCTGGCTGGCGGGGGCTCCCTGGCCGCCCCTGCTGGCTGACTTTCACGTCACAGATGCCCTGATGATAGACCGTGACCTTCCATTGTGCCTCCAATTCTTCTGCTAGCGATGCACACCACCTGTTTGTGCCTTCCCACTTACTGGATGCTGGGACATCTGTCTGCGGTTCTGCCCTTCTTAGGGGGCCCCTTTAGAAGCAGGCTTCCCGCCGAGCAGGGAGCCCGATGTGGGGCTCGATCCCAGGACCCCGGGATCATGACCTGAGCTGAAGGCAGACGCTTAACGACTGAGCCACCCAGGCGCCCCAACACCACCTGTTTGTGCCTTCCCACTTACTGGATGCCGGGACATCTGTCTGCGGTTCTGCCCTTCTTAGGGGGCCCCTTTAATGCCACCTCCAGCTGCCTTCTCTGTGGAACCCCTCCCTCCCTCCCTCACCTACCCCGTCCAGAGCTAGAGTGTCCCCTCTGCAGGGAGATCCCGGGGTTTTTGCCACTGCTGTGCAGAAGCCTGTTTCCCCAGGAGAAACTGAGCTCCTGAAAGCAAGAAGCCATGCCACTCACCGTGCATCTTGCATTTAGCCAATTCTTGCTAGAGTGTGGGTATCGCATCCCACATGCCGGCCTATGTTACGGAGACAAACCTTTTCTTATTAAGAATAAATGATACAAATCTGTACATGTGATAGCTAATGTACTATAATAACTCTATGTGTGAAGGAACAGTGAAGTGCTGTACATTACCCCTAAAACGGTATTTACGGAATCGAGAAAAAATTGACAACAAATTCCAATTTAAACCTTAATTCTTTTTTTCATTAAAAAATAAATCTACTTTTAGGAAAACCCAATGAGGAAATCCACATTTACAAAGCAGTTATTTTAGATGGAGATTTGCATGACGAGAGGCATCACGATAAAGTTCCTTTAAAACGCAAAATCCTAAAAACGGTAAATAAATAGCAAAATCCCTGGTTAAACTGATTTTGTTTTGCAGCTCTTAAAATGCTTTGATTCTCTCACTGGGTTAGAAAAGTTTTTAGGTTTCCTCCCAGCCCCATGTGTATTATCAACAACGCATCTGGGTCTACGAGGGATATAGACTTACATGTATGTACTTTTAAACTCTTCTACTATTTGATTAGAGGGCAGCCAGCACTCCTGCAGCTTAACCCCGTGAGCTAATTGCTACTAAACACGTGGTCAGCAAACGGGAGCAGGGGGGATGTCACGAGGAGCCCGTGAGATGCAGACCCTGAGGCTCACCACCGGCTCACCACCGGCACCCCGAATCGGCGGCGTCTGCACTTCAGCATGATCTGCAGGTATCCATATGCACAATCCGCTCCGAGAAGCAGGACTTTGGCTCACCTGCCTTTCCTTCTTTGTGGTCGGGATGTGTCACCTTGAAATAAAATAACTAAATAGCTCTAGTATGAAACATGCAGTAGAGTTATGCCATGCCTTTTACTGCACTTTGAATTTTTTCAGAATACGTTTAAATGCCCATGGTCCCCATCCATTCTTCCATCACCTGCTGTGACAACACTAGAGAATCGTACTAAGTGAGAGCTGGTGACCAAGTGTAGGACAGCTGCTTCCTCCTGCGGGGATCTGACCTCAGAGCGCGTTATACAGTGAGGAGAGAAGAAATGTAACTAGCAATGCAGGTAGCTGAGAAGTCAAACGGGACGATGACGGGGAGAAGGGGAGCACCAGATGCCCCAGGAGAAATTACTACCTGTTAAGCGTTGACACAGCAAGTTTGTATGGGTCCGACCTGAACCAGAAATGAGCTGCGAGGACAGCCATATCCAATTACAAACACTGGGGACTAAAGACCGACAGCCACGTGACGTGTAGAAGCTGCTGCTTTCGCCTGGACAAAGGATAATCTGGTGGTTTTCACCTGAAACCACAACTTCACATACAATGACATAACTGGAATCACCTGCGCCTTCCCTTGGTTCATAAAGAAAACTCTCTTCCCTGAAGACTGGCGTAGGCACCGCATGCAGTGACAAAGCTTTGGGCCCTTGCCATGTCGTAATAAATAACATGCCCCGAACCAAAAAAGCAAATGAAGTATCAGCACAGACAACTGCTCAGGCTGGTGTGCAAATTAAATCCTAATTAAACCATTTGAGTATCAGAACAAATATAGCCCCAAATTGCAATGCCAATTAGCATTCTGTTTATCAGTCATTACCATAAAACAAAGAGCAAATATAACCATGTTATTTTAATAAGGTCATAATCAGACTAAATTACGCTAGCAAAAAATGCAGAGACTCACAGCAAGATTCATATGCCAGTATTTCAGGAGAGATGACATAAAGAGATTGAGCTCATTTACAACCCGTGAGCGCACCAAAAATTCTGGAACCTCAATAATCCTCCGGGTCGAAACATAAGGAAACACAGGAACATTAGCCCTCTATTTCTTTCCTAACCTCTGTGGAAGGAGTCCTCCAGGACTGTAACACCTTGGACAGGTTCTCTTTCTTCCCGTTGGAGCCTCGCCCTTCGGGGCCAAGAACTCCAACACCAGCCGCTCTCTGGAGACCAAGTCTACATTTCTAATTGCATCCCCCTCTGTATACGGCAACTCAGACAACACATCCGAACCCAAGCATTCCCACCCTCTAATTTCCCTACTACTGTTAATGTTTTAGCCCCTTCCCGGTAATCCAAGCATTTGCAATTCTCTTTTGTGGAACCGAACCCAATGTGTTGCAAACTCTATTTATTGATTTTACTGCTGAAATACCTCCTTTTCCTGGGACACCTGGGCGGCTCAGTCAGTTGGGCGTCTGCCTTCGGCTCAGGTCACGATCCTGGGGACCTGGGATGGAGCCCTGGGTGGGGCTCTCTGCTCAGTGGGGAGCCTGCTTCTCCCTCTGCCTCTCCCCCCCAGCTCATGTTCTCTCTCTCTCTGACACATAAATAAATAAATCTTAAAAAAAAAAAAAAAAGAAAAGAAATACCTCCTTCCCTTTCTATTCCCATAGCTAATAGCTACTTGTAGGCTTTGGCGATGTCTCACCTAGGCTACATTAATAGCCTCCTACCCAGTCCTCATTCGTTCTCCCACTCATTTGAATATGGCTGCCCAGGAGCAAAGGGCCCCCATGGCTTGGCCCCACCAGAACCTTGTTTGCTTCTTTTCCTTGTCTCCACCCACACGGCTGCTCCCTGATGCTCTTCCTTGTTATGCAATGTACCTTCTTCTTCCTAGAGATGCCCCTACACCTCTGCTTGCTCAAGTTTCCCCACCTGTAAGGCTCTCCCCAGACTCAGCTTTTGGAAAATGTTCTCACCTACAGTGGGTTGAATGGGGAGCCCTCCCCAAAAGATATGTCCACACTTTCATTTCAAACACTTGTGAATGTTTGGCAAAAGATGTGAGGAACTTTGGGATCTTGAAAAGAGTCTTCCTCGATTAAGCGTGTGAGTCCTACATACAATCTCAAGTATCCTTAAGCCAAGGGCCAACTGACCACAGAAGAGGAGAAGGCAACGGGACCACGCGAGCAGAGACTGCAGCAACGTGGCCAAAGCTAAGGAAAGCCAACAGCCATCAGAAGGTGAGGGACAGATCTTCCCCTAGAGTCTCTGCAGGGTATGTAGCCCTGCTAACACCTCGATATTGGTCTTCTAACCTCCAGAACTGTTAAAGAATAAATTTCTGTTGTTTTAAGCCCCCAAGCTTGTGTAATTGCCTTTACATATGTATGTAAAACATTGTCATACGTCTGGGTATGTGGGTACGTGTGAATATACACATAATATATCTATCCTTAGCCAATGTCGTTTTTTTAAATCTCCATCTTATTTACCCAGCATCGTACTTTACTAACAACAGACACCCAGCACATATTCATCAAATAAATCAATGAGTTTTCAAGTCTTTTTTTTTTATATATTTTATTTATTTATTTGACAGAGAGAGACAGCGAGAGAGGGAACACAAGCAGGGGGAGTGGGAGAGGGAGAAGCAGGCTTCCCGTGGAGCAGGGAGCCCGATGCGGGGCTCGATCCCAGGACCCTGGGATCATGACCTGAGCCGAAGGCAGACGCCTAAAGACTGAGCCACCCGAGTGCCCCAAAAGGTCTGCTATATTTTTATATGTAATTTTTTTGATAGAAAGCAGTAACTTCCTTTTTGGTCTGAGGAATACCTCCAGATCAGGAATTGTTTGCTGGGGCTATTTTAGAAAATTACTGATTAGATAATAAGATTTATACTAAAATATCTATGTGTAGCCTCCACATTTCTGAACATGCTAGAGCGGAGCAAACATGGGTTAGAAAGGGTTCTTGAACCAGTTCCTGTTGAATAAAGCAGAAACCCTGATGTTCTTGGAATTCTTATTTGATTTTGGCCGCCATGAAAACACAAAATCTAGTAACTGACTTTTGTTGAATCTATTTATTTTTATCCTTGGAAGCATCATTTACATTTTATGGCAACTCAAAGCTCTCTGGGGAAGAAATCTTGGGGGACCACCCTTGCCGTGGTTCTAGGATAGAGGCCCCTCCTCAGTACCCCCTTGACATGTTGAGCTCACACCCTTCACTCTGGGACAGTAATCTATTGGCCTCAAGGGTCTCCTAACCTTGAGAATCAAGGTGGAGAATCCTGTCTCTCTTACTACCATATCTGTAGCAGCTCAAGTGGTAGGCACAGAGTAGATACTCATCAAATGACTAATGAATCACACAAAACTCACACCCACAGGGCTGGATTTACATTATTTTCCTTGGTTACATTATAGAACTGATTTGTCTACTTTTCAAATCCAGTGAAGATTATTTAAAAGCAGCTTAAATTTCTGTCCTTTTCCTTAAGACAAGTTTGTATTTGCATACGTACTGCATTGAGACGTTAAAGAAAACATACTCAGAAATGGATTTCCTGACTTCCAACTTTATTTAGATCCATGTTTTTATTGCTAATGCATACTGCTAAAAAGTCAAGCCTCTCCTGAAGAGGCTGCAAACTGGCTTGATCTACAGCTTTGGCTCGAATACATTGCAGTAAACTGAATGCTGAAGGTTAAGATTATAAATAAAATCAACAACAACAAAGAGCCAGAAGTTCTCAATCCTTATGACTACTCTTTAGTTCAAAACGTTCAGTACAGCCATTTTATTTACCGTAAAGAAGCCCAAAGTGAACACAGCTTTGGAGAGGAGAGAGGTAGGTATGTTGATGATACACCAGGGCGGTGCTGAGGAAGGTGCTCTCATCCTGCCATCATCTTTACTGAGACTGGCACTTGCCACACCTAACAACAGGAGCCCTCCGCACTACTGCAGAAAAAGCAACAGAGGAGTAGTTGGAAGACGTGTACTTGAACCTTGACCCTGGCATGATCCACCGTGTGACTTCGGGCAGGTCACCGCACCTCTCTGTGCCATGATTTCATCAACCGCAGAGCGAGAAGACGGCCTAGACTACCCCGAAGAAGGCTTCCAGCGCTAAAATTTCCCGTCTACAAAGTCATCATGGAAACGTACCGTGAACACATCTGTTACTAGTACTCGTATGAGTTACGACTTTGATCATGGAAGGCATCCTCTGAAAGAAATGTTGAGCCTGAAAGATAAAAACCTGACAGACAGAGGGTGCTTGGGGGGCTCAGTCTGTGAGCCTCTGCCTCCGGCTCAGGTCACGATCTCGGGGTCCTGGGATCGAGCCCCATGTCGGACTCCCTGCTCGGCGGGGAGTCTGCATCTGCCTCTGCCTCTGCCCCTCCCGCTGCTCTCTGTTTGTGTCTCCCTCTCTCTCTTAAATAAATAAAATCTTTAAGAAAAAAAACACTGACAAACAACTGAATGCAGACACCTAAATGCCCCATCTTTCATTAAGTGTTGTTTCCCCAACATCATGTTAAGAGCTTTACATATGGTAATTATTGACTCTTCACATTCACCTTCTTATAGAGTGTTTTTCTTTTTCTTTTGTTTTTTGTGTGTGTTTTGCTTCCAATTTCCAATGCACCCAGGTGGGAGAGGGGTTGAGCACTTTCCCAAGAATACTTAGCTAGCAAGCGGTAGAGGCAGGATTTCAGCTGAGGTCTTGTTACTCTTAATCACTTTTCCACACAGCCTCCCATAAGCCAGGTTTCCTTATTTCCTTCATTAACATAAATTCATTAACCTCCGCTGGCATAAATTGGATGCTTGGTTATATAGTACACATGTCCCTTTGGGGCGCCTGGGTGGCTCAGTCGGTTAAGCGTCTGCCTTTGGCTCAGGTCATGGTCCCGGGGTCCTGGGATCGAGTCCCACATCAGGCTCCCTGCTCCACGGGGAGCCTGCTTCTCCCTCTGCCTCTGTCTCTCTCTCTCTCTCATGAATAAATAAATAAAATCTTTAAAAAATATATAGTACACATGTCCCTTTAAGACATTACTCTTTTCTATGCACATGTTTGAAATCACTGTACCCAACACAGTTGAAACAGTCCTGGATTGACCAATGTAAAATGCCTGTTAAAATGGGGAGTTTTACATTTTATTTTGGTTAAAACATAAATGTGCATTCCTGTGACCAGGTTCCGGTGAAGTACAAAGATCTTTTCTCTGCGTACATCTCATAACGATAAAATTCTTTGTGATCTTTCTTATATAAGCCATGTCCATAACGTATCTGTAATTTCCAATTTCTCTGTCTTGAAAGTAGAGAAAAACTTAAAGACACAAGTGAAGCCATTTATACATGGAGCCCTTCGGGCTGTTTAGATTTATTTATTTTCACTCTTTGTAAACAGTTGAGTTGTCTCAGTGATACCTAAGTCAACGACATTTTTTTAAGCAACTCACCATTAAAGTTTGGATTTTCCATTAAGTATTTACCGTAATAAATAATAAACCCTCTTGACTACACTCCTGTTTTGTTGTGCCACACGAATACTTAACTGAATTGTAATTATATCAACGTGTACAACTGGACGACAGGCGTCTGGGAACAAATACGACAGACCCTAGGGATGTGTCTCTCTCAACGGTGCAAGCAGAAATGCAGTCAGGGTAGTAACACAAGCCTGGCAATCATGGGTATTGGTGTGGGAAACGAACGCAGAAGAAAAATTATTAAATTCCCTTACTACCTACAGCCCATGGACAAGTCCTTGAAACAGGCAGAGTGACCTTCCTCTAGGAACTCAACTGCCTCAATGTTAATACTTTGCTAAGGGCAAAAGACAATCCTAGCCTGACCCCCTCTCCCCTCAGGATCCTGTAAGCCTAACGTATAAAATTCCTTTGGGAACCTCCTTTATCTCTAACCCCCCCAAGATTCATATTGTCAATCATCCCCCAAGCATACGACCCACCGATACACATCTGAAGGGTCTCGTGACTCAGGTTTTATTAGACAGTAATAAACGCCCTTGTCCTAACAACAGCTAGCCCCCTCGAGGGCCTGGAAACCTTGCTTCCAAAGTTCCTTAGAGACTTACGCTCTCCCTAACCCCTTCCCAGCTTGAAAGTCTATAATGGGCCACTCCTCATGATCCCGGTGCAGCTCTTTCTGCCCACGGGTCCTGTCCCCGTGCTTTAATAAAACCACCTTTTTGCACCAAAGACATCTCAAGAATTCTTTCTTGGCCATCGGCTTCAAACCGTAACATATTTCCTACATCAGGTATCACTCAAAGATTTTCCATTCACACTAGACCATGTGGTCAATTTACCTCTTGGGGTAAAAGAGCTCTTGCTGCATTGATTTGTTCACCTGGTGGAGGATATTTTCACATTTCTGCAGAGCAAATCTCACATGACTAAGAGAAATGCACCTTAATACCAGGGAAGGACCCAGATTTTGTGGGGTATGATGCTTATACAATCTGAGATGCTCTCTTTAAGAAAAAAACAAAAACAAAAACAAATTATAAAGATAAACTTAGGTAACAGGGCCTCAGCAGGGACCTGGTGAGGAAGGGGGCCTGCAGCTTTAAGTATCCTCAGCCTCAAAGTTAGGCCATGGCTGCCACCCGAAGAGACCTTCCTCTTGCTACAAATCTGAGCTTCCCCAGAACTGCACTCCGCTGACATTCATTCCACCATTCAGCAAATACTGACTAAGCACTTCCTACACACCAGGTGCTACTCCAAGAGCCAAGGAGACAGCAGGGAATACAAGAGACCAAGTCTCCATCCTCACAGCTCAGATTCTTGGAAGGAGACAGGACATACACAAATAAAAATGAATGATACCACTTCAGGTAGAGGTGAGTGAGGGTGTTGCACAACATGCATAGTCAAGAAGGAATTGTTTTTAAAACCACTTCTCTGGAAACGGAAAGTGCCTCATGAGCAAAATGTTTTCACAGAAGTAGAGTCCTGCTGTGTCCTGACATATATAGAGCTCAGAGCTCATGAGGTCATTCCTCCCTTAGAACAAATCTTTTCCACCCTGGGTGTTTGTCCGGAACACAAAGGGCACCGTGCTGAGATCCTTCACAGGCTGAGCCCTCCGCCTGAGACCTCAGGCGGCGGAGCCCTCCGCCCAAGGAAGAAATACATTCTGCAACAATGGAAACTGTATGGGGCGTTGTTACATACATGTTACATGTTACAGATGAACCCCTCACAGGAACATAATCCAAGGAGATGGTTTGAGAGTCTGTTACGGAAAAACAAGACACCCTTACGAGCTGCACTTACTCGACAGAATGCTTTTGCTTGCCCAAACTATTAACAAATTAAAAGGCCATGCTGACAAATGCCCAACCAAAAGTTTGGTAGAAATAAGCCACTGAACAAAAAGGAAGAATGATTTATATTTCTCTAATCATTTTTACTGAGCATCTTTCCATTGTGGACCACAGAGTGACTGGTAGGTCTGAGATTTTAAAACCAAAACGTCAGCGTCCTAACCTTTAACTTGCTTTAAAAAGGCAGGCTCCAAACAGATGCTGTTCAAGGCCTCTAAATCCAGGGAGATATGGGGTATTTGATAAAAAGCCATATCAGATTTCTAATAGGTTAAAGCCTCCCTCCGCACCTGGCATGACTTTGCTTTTCACAATCTTTCACTGATCAGCCAGAAAGAGTCATTTTTAAAAACAGGCGATAAAAAAGAATGTTATCGTTACCGGAGTCAAATTAAGTTGTAAGTGAAAAAGAAAACCAAAGCTGGTTAAACACAGATATTTTCCATCCATGACAGAGAAACGACGTGCCAGTGGTGTTTGCATAAGCACCTTCTCAGGTATCAAAAACGTTGCACCTGCTATAAAAACTGAGTAGCCTGGCTGACGCGTATCTTCCAGATATGAGCCAACAGAAGCATAATGACACAAGGTGGGTTACGGGAGAATTTCAAGATTCAGTGAAACTATAACAACATAGGAGCACTGCCCTTTTGATCATGTCAGGACTTCAACTGAGCCGAAAAACAGATAGCAGTTGAAGCCAGGATTTTCAAGATATTCTGATATGGAACTAGGGCAAAGGTAAGGCTCGTCTTCCTAGAGAATTCTCAAAGGCAGAGATCTAAATGCACCATTAAACTGTCAATATAGATTTCAAGGCCAGTGAAATGTATAAATGATTAGAAAACTGAGCTCAACAAATAGTTCAACTATCCATCCTTCACATCGAAAGATCTTTCATACCCTTTATTAGTTTCCCGTAGGTGCTGTAACAAATTGCCCCAGACTGACCGGCTTAAAACAACACACATTTATTCTCTTCCAGTTCTAGAGGCCAGACGTCTGAGACCGGGGCCATGATCCAAAATCAAGGTGCTGGCAGGGTTATGCTCCCTCTGGGTGCTCTAGGGGAGGATCTGTTGCTTGCCTCTCCTATTTTCTGGTGGTTCCTGGCATTCCATGACATGTGTCCACATCATTCCAGGCTCTGCTTCTATGGTCACACCACCCTCTCTTCTCTCCCTGTGTCAGATCTCCCTCGGTCTCTCTCCTATAAGGAACTTAAAATCCCATCAGGACCCACTTGGAAAATCTAGGATGATCTCCCGCATCTCAAGATCCTTAGCTAAATCACACCTGCAAATTCTTTGCCCTATAAAGCCTTATTTAGAGATGCCAGAATTAGGGCATGCAACCTTTGAGGGCCACGAGTCTGCAGAAGACAGACTCCAGCACATAGCTTTCCAATCTGCCCCACGGTAGTCACTAAAAATGGTCATTTTTGTATGCCACTCTGCAATCTCTATGAAAGCTGGATGGACGCAATGTTTTTATATAGCAATTATGTGCTATTGCATGCCCATAACTGATTACTGTCCCCACCGTGGGAGTGAGTTGCAGGTTTCACGCTCCTGAGCTTTCACCTGCTCAACACTGTGCTCGTGTCTCCTCAGGATCTCACAGATGCAAGGATTCTGGGACGATGACTTCTCACTCCTGATATGATAGTAATGCTTTTGTCCCCCTGAATAACTCACTTCTGATAAACGTCTGGCAAGTAATGTGGAGTCTCCAGGGAGTTTCTGCAAGTCTAGAGGGGCCAACTAGCTGGTTTTGTGCTCAAAGGAAACTGGTCAGCTAAGGGCTATATAGGCCCATGCAAATGTCATTCAGAAAATAATTTTCAACTAATCAATGTTTCTAAATTCTATTTTCATGAAGTTTAGGCATGCATGCAAACTGGGTGTGTAAATGACACCAAGCGATTCAGGAGTCATATAACTGATTAAACTATTTTAATTATATCTAAAATTTATTGAGATCACATAGATGAGAACGGTTGTATATTAGTGACAGATTACCATTATTGTTCATTTTTTTCCAATGTATTTGAAAAGTATGAAATTTCCCTAGTTTAACTCACATTCCCAAGAGAGGGAGTAAAAAAAATATGATGCATAAAGCTGTCTTTTTTCTACTGCCATCAAGTGGTCAAATAATCATATTGCATATGACATAGTAAAAAAGTTAATAAGTAAGCATTAAATAGTTAATGTGGGTTGCTAAGGGAGCCCACAGTTTTTGCTTTTGTGGTTCAGGAATATTTAGGCTAACATCTAAATACACAAAAGAGAAAATCAAGAAAGTACGACTCCCCATTCTATAATCAAAAGTTACTTTTCTGCTCAAATTTTAATGAATAGAATAGTAAGAACCAATGAGGGAGTTTGTTTTTCAACCTTTGAAGAATCCTGTGCTCTACAACGGCTTGACCAGTATCATTTTTTTTCTGAACTAAATATTAGGAGAGACGATGTATGGTTACAAGTAAGCCAACAGGACCAAGTCTTCAAACAAAAAGCCTAGGACACAGAATGATGGTGCCCAGGTGGACGCTGTCTTGTGCTTATTCACAGAGACGTTTTATCTCTTTGGCTGAAGTATAAGCTTTAAGAGAGTAGAGGCCGGGGCACCTGGGTGGCTCAGTCATTGGGCATCTGCCTTCAGCTCAGGTCATGGTCCCAGGGTCCTGGGATCGAGCCCCACATCAGGCTCCCTGCTCCATGGGAAGCCTGCTTCTCCCTCTCCCACTCCCCCTGCTTGTGTTCCCTCTCTCGCTGTGTCTCTCTCTGTCAAATAAATAAATAAAATCTTAAAAAAAAAAGAGTAGAGGCTGTGCCTAAGGCTTACCTGTTCCTACCTCAGTGCATCATCCAGAACTTGGCATGCAGGCAGCACTCAATAAGCATCTGCTGAGCCAATGAGCAGTGATCATGTTTACTGGAATTGGGTTTGGTGAAAAGCATTCATCTACAGAATTGAATCAAAACAATACAAAGCCACAGGAGTTCTTCTTAGGGTATTTAAATAATCCCCCCAGATGCTGTATTTAAACTAAATTCCAAATAGCTCTCACTTCATTCTTTTTTTTTTAATTAACAACTCTATAAAAATCCTTTAATTCCATATTTATTTCATCAATGAACTTTGTGCTTTTATAGGAAATACATATATTTTTTATTCCATTCAATGGCAACTTTCTTGTTTAATCCTCAGTAAAATAATAGATGGGTTAAACACGCACTTTCTGTATGCACAGAACAGAGATGCATTAATCTTTCTTAATGTCTGTTAATCATCCAGATTGAACCTGAAGACTTGTTTCCTGATCCTTAATGTCTTTCTTTTGAACTTTTATTAAGTAGCAGGAATTTCATGTAAAAACACTCAAATATTAATACTGGAAAGGAAAGTTGTATCTGAAAGGATTCATTGTAGTCAGTATATGCATGGAGGGTTTTTTTGGGGGGGGGTAAACTCTTCACACACTTCATTGATATTAGTCCAAAGTGAACCCCCAAATGCCATGCTTATGCCTAAGGCAACAGTCTAAAAGTATGTGTCATCTAGGCATTATCCACAAAGTCTGCTGGAAACAACCCTTCACACCAGCCACTGTGGATGAGGCTAGAGAGCGCTCTGCCATGTTGCAAGGACTCCAGAATTACCAGGTTTTATTCTCACACGCCCACAACCATGAAATCTCTTACTTTAAAAGCACAATAATACACTGTTGATTCTTCATGTTCACTGTGCATGTATTTCATATAAATAATGTTTCTCTCCTGGGGTGCCTGAGTGGCTCAGTTGGTTAAGCGTCTGCCTTCGGCTCAGGTCATGATCCCGGGGTCCTGGGATCGAGCCCTGCATCGGGCTCCCTGCTCCATGGGAAGCCTGCTTCTCCCTCTGCCTGCCGCTCCCCCTGCTCGTGCTCTCTCTCTCTCTCTCTAATAAATAAATAAAATCTTTAAAAAAAAATAATGTCTCTCTCCTGCCTCCCTGCCTCTAAGTTCCATCCGCGTGGGTCCCACACAGGCTCCCAAAGCCTGAAGAGTCTGTCTCCGTGACCTTCCCTTACCTGTTCCTCCTCTCCTATTGCCTAGCCTGTTCTGGATATAAATAGCCCCCAGACAATGAACAGAAACCTGTCACCCTCGAGTCAGGGTTTAAACACCCCTTCTCCCATTCCTTTACAGTCTGCTGGTGGGAGGGCTCGCGCAGTTCAAAGATCCGGCACAAAAAGGAGACCCTGGATGCCTTTGATTTACTGATTCCTGAAACTTTATTCTCCTGTGTGCCAGACAGTGAAATGGACGATGAGGATGCTTGGCTGCACTAAATACAGCAAGCACGCTCACATCCCAAAATGTCAGATATGTACATAAGTAAGTACCCTTATAGGCTTTATGATGGACATGTGGGATAAATAAAGGAGTAGCCAATTCTCCTTGGGGAGTGTTGGGGTCCAGAAAGGCGCAGAGTGATGTAGTCCCCCCACCCGTACACCCACCCATGGTCCAGGCAAACATAACTGTGCTGCATCTGAAAGAATTAACCACAAGGATTAATACTGCTAAGGCATTCACCACTGGATGAATAAGCTAATATTTAAAAAAAGTAATTATTTCACTCTCAGGCCTCTAAATTGGAGAGTTTACTCTAAGCCCTCATGGGATCGGCCAATGCAGACCTCAAGTTCAGAGCTCAGTGAAGAGGCAGAGGCAGTAAACGTATATTTACAGGTCTTTGACACATAAGCAGCAATTGACACTTTGGATAAAACTAAGATCTACCAGAGATTATCAGTGAGAAAAGTGAGACGATAAGGCTGAGGTCAGAGCCTTAAAAAAACATACCAGTATTTAAAGGGCAGATAGTGAGATGAAGACCCAGCTGAGGAGAAAAAAATAAGAGTGTGCTCAATGACATAAGAGAACAAAATCTATGTCAATGTCTGTATTCAATGTCAAAATCTGTGTTCAATGTCATATTTCAATAGCCATAAATACCCTTCTATTTAAAACATTTTAAGTTCATATATGTAGACATAGATATAGATAAACCTATATAATGTTTCTATACATATCTCCCCGCAAAATATTGCAATTGTAGCACTTACTGGGTTGTAATACATTTTTTATCTTTGAGTGCTCTTTCTGTACTAACAAAATTCCTACTACATTCTAAGATCTTTGCTCCTCCTTTCATTATTCATAATGGTTACAGGGACAATAACACGTAAGATACACTTTTTAAGGCCTTCTCTAATCTTGCTCCTCTAAAGCACCTAAAACAAGCACTGTGTTATTTCCGGCTTTATTTCTATCACCATTCCAGACCTGGCACTTAGGAGCGGTTAAGGCAAAGGAGAGACAATGTCAAGCCGAGGGAAGACAATGTTTCAAGATGAGACCAGCCCATCAGAGTGATGTCACAGGGACATCACCACAGTGACGTCAACCCAGAGCAGTTCAGTAGGGCCACAGGAGTGACTGCATGTCACAGTAGGTAAGGCAGAGGAGAGAAGGAGGAGACAGTGAGTCATGGTGAAACTGAAGATGCTTATGTGGTGATAAAGAAGAAAAATAGTAAAACAGCTTGTGTACATTGTGGGAGGGCGCAAGGAAACTTGACCACACATGTTGGCTGAGGAGATGGAGCCAGTAAGAAGGGCAAATTTAAAGACAGAAGAGGAGTAAACTGTGGGTTTAGGTCATGGGACTGAAGGAGTCAGCAGCTTTGTCCACAGGAGAGAGACCCTAACCACAAACCCTCACGCACAATGGACTGGAACAGAGTCTGACTTAAAAGGGCACTTCGGCCTCCCTGATCCTGACACAGTATTAATGCTGATACCAGGTTTAAGTAGTGATCGTTGTTTAGCAACTACACCATTTGTTGAAGCATTAGCTGTGTTCATTTAAACCAGTTAGACAATACAGACACAGATATAGACATATACATCCATCCATCCATCCAACCATCCATCCATCCATCCACCTATCTATCCATCCACCTATCTATCCA
>NW_023270387.1:2104352-2113475 GCF_011800145.1 Mirounga leonina
CATCCATCCATCCATCCATCCATCCATCCATCCATCCATCCATCGTGGTATGAGCTGTTGTTAATCCAAGTTACTCCATTCTGTAATTATGTAGTTGCTCTTGTTTTCTAGCCAAAGAATGATATTTTTCACTTATTCCTGTTGAATTTCATAGAATCAGCCCATCATTTCCACCTAAGAGCATGTGGATTTTCTAATTCAGTAGTCAGCAAACTACAGCCTGTAGGCCCACTGCCTGTTTCTGCAAGTAACACTTTATTGGAATTAACACAGCCACACCTGCTCTTCTATGTAATTTCATGGCTGCTTTCACACTACAATGGTCGAGTCAAGTCATTGCAACAGAGACCTTATAGCCTGAAAGCCTAAAATATTTAGTATCTGGCCCTTTAGAGCAAAAGCCTGCATCTCTGCATCTACTCCAACTCTCTAACTATTCTTTACAGCTAAAATACCCAAGTTTAGCAGATGTGTTTTCTATGTCTTCACTCAAGTTATTAAGAATTCTGACCCCAATATGGTCTAATCCAAAGTGCCAATAAAATTCCTCTTCATCTCCCTCTTGACAAACACAAATCTACCACCAAAAGAATGATAATATGTTTATTATCATGCAGGCTACAATCATTCTTTTCCACAGTGTTGTCACAGAAATGCCAATTTTCTGGTTGAGATCCATATATACTTAAGCTAATACCACTCTCAGTTCAGGACTCTGGTAAACCCACCAAACACATTATCTAAACTTTCCTTTATGACTCAAGGACATAATTTTATTTCATTTATTTAATTTCTTTACAGAGAAAAAGAGGGAGCATGCTTGCAAGGGAGGTAGGGACGGGCAGAGGGAGAGAGAGAGAATCCCAAACAGACTCCCTGCTGAGCGCAGAGCCAGATGCGGGTCTTATTCTCACGACCTTGAGACCATGTCCTGAGCAGAAATCGAGAGCTGGACACTCAACCAACTGAGCCCCCAAGGCGCCTTAATCAAGGACATGATTTTAAAAATCAGCAACGTTACTGGGCTGTAATATAGTAATTCCCTAGTGACATCTGGAGCGAGGCATGTCTTAGCCCATTCAGAATGCTGCAATGAAATAACCAGAGACTGAGTGGGTTTTAAACAACAGAAGTTTATTCCTCACAGTTCTAGAGGCCAGAAGTCCAAGATCAAGGCCTGGGCAGATCCAGTATTTTTTGCTGTATCCTCACATCGCAGAAAGGGTGAGGGATGTCCCTGGTGTCCCTTGGATAAGGGCACTAATGCCATTAAAAACCTCCCAAAGGCTCCACCTCCTGATATCATCACACTGGGAGTTAAGATTTCAATGTATAGGGCGCCTGGGTGGCTCAGTTGGTTGGGCGACTGCCTTCAGCTCAGGTCATGATCCTGGAGTCCCGGGATCGAGTCCCGCATCGGGCTCCCTGCTCGGCAGGGAGCCTGCTTCTCCCTTTGACCCTCCCCCCTCTCATGTGCTCTCTGTCTCTCTCATTCTCTCTGTCTCAAATAAATAAATAAAATCTTTAAAAAAAAAAAAAGATTTCAATGTATGAATTCTGAGGGGACACAGACATTGCAGGCAGGAACTTTTTTGGCCTTATTCAATAAGAAGCCTAAGCCAGCTATGCTTGCTTAGATCTTATGAATGCTTTCCAAGGCGTGGAAATACCAAGAGGCAGAAAAACTACTAGCTGTCAGTTATCTGTACCAACAGTGTGCGTAACTCGAACCAGTCTTGTTCTCTATTCCAATATCACGCTCCTATTCTGCTATGGATGTAAAAACCACCAAAACAAGCGGGATGGAATTAGATGGAAAGTACAGGCGAAGAGTCTTTCAGTGTCTACCACATGAACTTATAAACTACAACACTGATGTTGGCTTTTAAGGGGATTTGCTGCATACTTAACTGGTTCATTTGGTTGCATTTTACATAGTAGAGGTTGCTGAAGAGCTAAAGTCTGTAAAAGTGGGCTGTTACTGAGCCGCTGGGGTGGCTCATTTGGTTAAGCATCCAACTCTTGATTTCCGTAGGAGTCATGATCTCTGGGTCATAAGATTGAGCCCCACGTCGGGCTCCAGGCTCCGCAGGGAGTCTGCTTAAGATTCTCTCTCTCTCTCCCCCCTGCCCCACTTATGCACTCCCTCTCTAAAATCAATCAATCAATCAATCAATCAATCAAATCTTTAAAAAATAAAAGTGGGCCGTTGCTACATTGCTTATTGCATGTCTCAGTGAAATGCAGAACCTGTTGGGTCTGAAATGACTTGTTCAAAACTAACACGGCATATTATTCAGCATGCCCAGCAGTCCCAGGAAGGCCTGCTGGCCTCCAAATTCCAGAAATCAAGAATCCTATGATACAAGATTCCAAATCATGTCTGGCTCACTTTTGCAGGCAAAGCGCTGTCTAACGCTGTCTGTCCTCATCAACACTCTACCAAAAAAGTGCTCAAGGGAAAAACCTAAAATCAGAAAACACCCCTCCTCATACGAAAGACACCTCCTATGTCTGTAGCAGGCTGTTTCCGGAGATGCCTGTCTCCCAATTACACAAAAACCACCAACCTGCACACAGCACAAAGCACAAAAAAGCACAGTATTAATCTATGAATATTAAAGCTAATATATTGATGTCAGCATACCACGGGACAGAGCAGAGCAAAGATATATTATTATATGCATCACCAATGCATGTAAAAACAAGGCATACTTCATTCTCATTCTGGAAAAAAGTCCTTGGAAGAAAATATTTCTTCCCGTATGTGCCCTTGTGCACGTTAGTGTCTCATGAGCTTATTCCTTTATTCATGACTTACATCTGGTCCTGAAATACAGTGTGGGGAGGGGGAACATTTTTTTTTGGATGCAGTATTTGTCTTGGATTCTTTCTTTTTGGCTATTATGTATTATATCCCCCTGTACCTTTTTGCCCAAACCGTCCTTCACATAAAAGTCAATGTAAAAATGTTCCCTTTTAAATTGCATTAATTCTGAAATATGGAAGTTTGAAATACCTTAAAACGTGGTAAACACCCCAGACAGGCTGCTTTCCCTCTCTACATGATCTGAACGAGACCTCAGGTACAGGGAGCAGAATCTCGCATCTGGCATGCTGAGCCACAGCGGGGACACCCAGGGTGAGGGGACTTCAGTGACGTCCCAGGACACTGGCAACTCACATCTGGAAATTTCACGCTAGGAAAACCAGTCACGTCCACCACAATCATGCTGAAAATTAAGTGGTCCCGTGTTCATGTCCCAGGGGCAGCGGAAGTATAGGGAGACTGCTCCCGATCACATCACTGGCCTGGCTGACTTTCTCAGGAACGTTGGCAGTCAGTATTCAAACACAGCACAGGCCCTATCTTTCTCCAAACTCACTCTTTGGGTGGCTTCTCACCGCCCTACAAATAACGGCCGAACTCCCTAACATCACGTCCCAGGCCTTTACTTAGTGGACACCTGATGGCTACGTTCTCACCTCCAAATCTTGGCAAGGGCTGTCTCCCACTGGCAATCTCCACCCTCCTTCCTCACCGCCCCCAATTTCTAACTCCTACTCACCCTTCATTCCCCAGTTTAGACACCACTTCCTCCAGGAAGCCTTCCCCAATCCCTCAAATCTCCATTAGGTGCTCCTTGCGAATTCCCATACCCCTGTGCATTTCCTCCATAAAAGCAAATATCACACTACATTGGGCCTTCACACTTTTCTAATTGCAAAATAAATCCTCTTCAAATAAAACTCTTCTGATGGATTCAGATATGTGAAGCAAAAATGTAGAGACGTGTGTGAAATAGTTCTGTCGAAGAAGGGGCGGGGAATCCTGGGACTCTCCCGAATGCACCTGAAAGACAACAGTACCACACTGGCACGAAGTATGCTTTTGTCTCTATTGTCCAGGAGACTATAGGCTGGAAGAAGGCAGGACCCGTGCATGTTTTATTCATAATGTGCTAGATAACTCTGCATCCAGCACAGCAACTGGCAAAGATTAGAGATACAATAAATAATTGCCACAGAGATGAATAAGTAACAGCGGGGGTCAGCAGCAGAGCTCAGGACAAAGAACTATTTGTACATTCATTTCCAAACTTCCATGTTTAGAGGACAGTCCAGACCAAGGAAGGAACGAACTAAAAGGAGACAACCTTAAAAAAGGACAGAGAGCTCAAACGTGATCCACTTCCACCTTAAGCCCTCTGACTCCTTTGTGAGAGACAAATCATTACCTAAAGGACAGGGCATAGATGAGCTAGGGGCAGCCACACCCGGCTCACTTAAAAGATGTTCTTATTTTAATATAAGGAAGAATTTTATTAATGCTTAGGAAGTACCTTTTTAAGCTAATCAGATCAATTCAGCTGGGAAAGTTGAAGAGTAGTTCCAGAAGGGAGATGATGTGCATTATGACTCGGCTCTCAAGGACAGACACATAAATACACACATCCTTCCAGACTCAGAATGACGGGGTTGAGACCACGCATACTCAAGAGACCTGTGTGACAGCATGCTTATCACTGGTCAGTAAAGATCGATGACTCTGGGTACTGCTCCATTGGTTGACCATACTGTTCTGAAACAATAAAGTTTTGCTCTCGTTGCTTGAAGGGAAATCCCATAAACAAAAATCAACGTCACTACCATAACTCACAACCTAGTGGCATTTCCTCCTATAGAGTGTACGTCCACCCTTTTAAACTCGTCTCTTTAGAAGAATCTATATTAAATACTATAACCCATGGCAGCAAGTCATAGCCACGTTAACATTTAAAATACATAATCACCACGATGCTCTATGAGATGATGAAACTTTAATGCCCTTAGAGTCGAACAGAAAATATAAACCCAGAAGAACATAAGACCTGACACTAATCTGATTCTCAGCTTTCCAACACTTTAAAAATAATTTATTGTAAATAATGCTGCAATATACAGAACACATATCCTATATATAGGGGTGCATATAGAGGATACCGTATGTCCGTGTTACTTCAAAAAAACAAATAAACCCTAATAATTTGTTTACATTGTCCTCTGTTCTGTCGCCTTTTCTAACAGATCTAATCTTTGTCATCATTGACGACAGAAACCCACATTATCTAAGAAACAAGGTTGACTCCTTAAAGATCTAAGACCACAGTTAGTAAACCTGCAGGCCTATGACTAGATAATGATAATGTAACAGACCATTCAAGTATCGGCATATTAAGCAAACAAACAACATTAAATTCAGAATCATTTCCCACCAGCACCTGAAAGTGACACAGAAAACAACAAAAGGTCAAGAAAAGGAAGAGTGCATCTGTATCCCCAATGCCCGCACCCCAGCAGGAAGTTCTGTCTAGCTCGATCTTAAAATAAGTAAGTAATACTGTCAGTTAATTGCTACCTTACACTTCTTGATCTACACTCTGAGCAACACCAGTTGTGACCAGTTATTACAAAAGCACCAACCGTGCAGGCACTAAGACAAGAATATGGGAATTCTGCTGCTAAATTAAGACTTTCCTCGTGCTGGAGGCAGAGCAGGAATGGGTATCAAAAGTAAATCAGTTAAAAATAATAAATATGATATAAGGAAGTATAAATAATCAATTAAGTTTTGCAAACGATACTTTTATCCTTCTTAGCTGCAGAATCTAGTTTCCTCCTGGAGACAGGGACCAAATTCAACCACCATTGGGTCACCCTGAGCCCTTCTGCAGGTGCTGGGAAGGGGTCTGCAGATAACCCCTTTACAATAAAAACATATTGTGATGGAGAGTTCTGGAAGGCCAGGAGACAGCAGCAGACCGGCCTCCTACACTGGGTAGAAGGAGATTATCATTGATCGATTCTAACACTTCTATACCATTTCTAGCTATTCCAGCTATCTGGAGCTATGAGGGACAGGTAGAATAAAAACACGGCTTCTGTGTGTCAGGCTGGACAGGATCCATCACATCGCATGCCCATGACAGAATGCCTGCCCTCTTTGTTCTTATCTTGACTCCAGCATTAAGTGGCAGCTAACAGGGTCAGTGGGAACAAACTGATGCACTCAACTGTGAATGAAGATAGTTCCATCATTAGATACCGATTTCTAAAACCCCTATTCAAGGGTCATGGCTAATTTTTTACTGTGACTTCCTACCACTTGTAGTAGGAGGGCCCGATTTTCTGAGGACCCTAAATTAATGTTTGGAAACTTCTATCTTCTGTATTTCTCCTTATTACATTCCATGCCCATGTCCTCTCCAGGATTACACCCTGTCTTAACATGACAATCAAAAGAACAAGATTATTGTTTTCATTAACAAAGGAACTTTGGGGGAACCAGTTAAAAATGTCTGGAATCAGAACAAGGGTTTTAATTTAATACATTATTACTTTCTCTCAACAGCCCAACTGTTGTGATTAAGATTTTCCAGATGATGTCTAGACTTTTTCAAAGAACCTTTATTCTTACCCCCTCAGCAAAACCCTATGGCAGTGTTTCTCAATTTTTTTTTTTTTCATTATCATCATTCCTCCCTTCAAGAGCCTGTTTAGACTTTTTTTTCCTAATCATGTCTCCTCCCTATGAAATGTTAACACTACAGATACACTGTCTACCTCTTTATATATACTGGCCCTTTGGAGGACCACAAACCATTGTAGTATTTAAGATTTTTTCACCCTCTAAGATCTGATTTTGCTACTTTGGGGCAATTTTGTCTCTCTTTGAGAATGCATGCTCTGTAACACTTAAGAGTAAGATGCCTTTTGAGGGGCTCCTGGGTGGCTCAGTCGGTTAAGCATCTGCCTTCGGCTCAGGTCATGATCCCAGGGTCCTGGGATTGAGCCCCGCATCGGGCTCCCTGCTCCGCGGGAAGCCTGCTTCTCCCTCTTCCCCTGCTTGTGTTCCCTCTCTCGCTGTCAAATAAATAAATAAAATCTTTAAAAAAAAAAAAAAAAAAAAGAGTAAGATGCCTTTTGAAAATTGCCCAAACTAACAACCCATTATATTAGTTTTTTTACTCAGTATATAACAATTTTTTTAAATCTAACCTTTCCCCCCACCTATTTTTGTTTGCAAAATGAGACTGACATTGAGGAAAGTGTTGAGCAATCCAAATTAATCAAAATGTGTGTGCATGTGTGTGCTGTTAGTAATTGCAAAACAGCTTTAACTAAAATATGAATAAATTGCTCCAGGTTAGTTTTCAAAATTCTGATAAAATAAAGCCTTTATCATATAGACTAGACAGATGTACAGAGCTTTAACAATGAAAACTAAAAGGAGAGTATTCTTTTAAAAAAATATGAGCTGCATGCCTTGGTTTTAGTTGGAATCTTGGGTTACCAGGCAATGGTTACATACTTTTCACTTTCTGTCCTTGACATCTTGTAACTGATACTTGGGAGGCTAAGGATTACAAAATTATGGCTATGAAGTCATGCAAATTATACATGGCATTTTATTCTACACAGCTGAGAGGGCATATAAAGTGCAAACGTTAACAAATCCAAAAACTCAAGTAGGAGAAGATCATCCCTGGCAGAAACATTAATGAGAGAAGCAAAACTATAAAAGTTTGGTCTTGAGCCTAAACCTTTTTTTTAAGTTCTAGTAAGAAAACTCTGTACTTTAACTAAGATGGAGGGCAAGCCACTGCTGGAATATTTTACATAAAAACACTGTGATAAAGTAATTCTGGAAACACAGGGGCATCTTTTGGCCAGGCGGTGACCCTGAGGCTTCCCTGTGCCCTCTCCACATGACTACACCACCTTGTAAGACTCGAGCACACTGAAATCCACAGCCTACTTATCACCAGAAAATACACTAGGTTTTTGTTGTTGTTTCAAAGTTCAAAAGCCTTGCTGTAAAGTCCAAATTAAGGGCATATCAAGAGAGAAACTGATAAGGGAATAAGATGGCTGCTGTGAATTTACTGGAGAACATGTACTGTCAAGTCCAACAGTGAAGCCATTAAGAAGAGCTTGGTGAGCTCTTTGGGGGATGTGTTAGAACTTTCAGCAGGCAGACAGAACGAGAGGTGGTACTGAGGAAGGGAAAAACCCAAAGACTTTGGGTCAGTTCAGGCAGATGGTGGAAACAGCTTCAGCTTCCTGGCAACATCAGCTGCAGTTGGGAATGAAAGAATGGCTCAGGTTCGGGTCTTGGTGGTGGCCCAGAAACCAAACAAGCTCAGTTAAAGAGTCTGGGACCCACTGACCCGGGTGTCCTCCAGAGCAAAGGAGAACAAGCCTGCTTGGGACGCCGCTCAGGTCAGCTGGGCAGCCTCGCTCCTCGCAACAGCTGGAAAGCCTTCTGTGCGGGGACACCGGGAGCACATCCCCCCCCGTGCGGTGCTGACGAAGCCCCGGCTGTCCCCGGCTCCCGGACTCGGGGCTTCCGCACCCGCGGGGAAACTCGCTCTGGGGGCATGAAGGGCAAAGGCTGCGCACGGCCATCTCCCCGAGGTAAGCAATACGCGAGTCCTCAGTTCAGGCACGACTGCAGGACCGAAGGACATCCTTCCCCGTCCCCTCCGGATACGATAAAAGTGGAGTAGGTCGGCCAGAGCGCCACTCCCGGGCCGCTCCGCCCGTCGCGAACGCCCATCCATCGGGCTTCCAGCCCAAGGTTGGGCGCCTGGCCGGGGCGGCTGCAAGTCTGCGGCTCGGGACCCTGGGGTCGGCGGCTGCGGCGCAGGGGGCACTCCTCGGGGCGCCCGGAGGCCCCCGCGAGCCCCCGCCGCCGGCACGCGCGCCCAGGCCCCCAGGCCCCCCCGGGCAAGCAGACGCGCTCGGGCCGCCGCGAGCGGAGCCCTCGGCAGGCTCCGGACGGAAAAGTTCTCTGACGACAACGACAGAGCAGAGGGACTCCTTAAAAACCAGCACCGAAGGAACCGAAAGGCGCGCCCTCACCATCTCGCCTGAGGCTGCCGTTGCGCAGAGCCCTGAGGGAGGCGCCCTGCGGCGCCGCGCAGGCGTCCCGGCAGCCGCAGAAGTTCGCGCACACCAGCGTGTAGACGAGGCCGAGCGGGCGCATCGGGACGCGGGGCCGCGGCCGCCCGCCGCCGCCTGCGCTCCCGGAGCCGCTGGCCGCCGCCCTGGCCTGTGCCGCCGCGGGCCGAGCGACGGCGG